>NC_043705.1:106748640-106789971 GCF_006229205.1 Suricata suricatta | reverse complement strand
GCCAGCAAAGCTGAAGCCTGAAGGAAAGCCTCTGATCACTATAGGGCTCCCTCTGGACCCGAATTACCTCCTTCTGCCTCTTCTCTGACTCCCTCTCTTGAGGAGATGAGAAGGTGAGAGATTCAGCTAATTCTCAGGTACACGGGACAGTGGCTGCATTTTGTTCTGGACTTCGCACCCCACACAGTCTCAAGGGGCCAGCAGCCTATTAGACTAGCTTGCAATCAATGTGCTGTCTTGAGTTTGGGGGCTGCTGCTTAAAGCCATGTCTGCATGAGCTGAAAACCCACCACTGAAGTGTCTGGCTCTGCTGGGTCCTGGAGAGTGACAACCGCCCCCAGCTACGGGAGAAGGGAGCCTCGCGGAGCCTGCTGCTGCCACAAGCCAATCCTCACTCTTCTTCGGACAGTAGGACTTTCACGGATGTTAAAAAAAAAAAAAAAAAGCAGGGCGCCTGGGTGGCTCAGTCGGTTGAGGGTCCGGCTTTGGCTCAGGTCATGATCTCACGGTTTGTGGGTTCGAGCCCCACATCAGGCTCTGTGCTGACAGCTCAGAGCCTGGAGCCTGCTTCAGATTTTGTTCCTCCCTCTCTCTGACCCTCCCCTGCTTGTACTGTCTCTCTCTGTCTCCCAAAAATAAATAAAAAACATTAAAAAAATTAAAAAAAAAAACAGAAAACAGGAATGCTTATTAAATAAATAAATAAATAAATTTTAAAAATGTGAAAAGATATACCCACGTAGCTTCTCCCATGCACACAGACTTTCCAAGGCTCCTGCATTCTGCTTCATTCCCACATACTGGAGGTAACCACTGGTAACAATTTGGACCGTGTAGAATTCTAGAATTGTTTGAACTGGTAAATACTTACGTGTACATAGATGTACAGGTACAAAAATGTGTCTTTGTTTAATAGGATCATACCATATGTACTATTCTGTATTTTGCATCTTTATTCAACAGTAAGTAACATTGGGATCCTGAAAAAGCAGGTCATTTAACCTTTTATGTAATTTGTGAGCCTAGGAAGCCCTTCATATAAAACCCTCTGCTTTGCTTGTTCATATAAAATTGTGTGCTTTTGCCTGTTTTGTTCCTTACATAAATGAAATTGCGCAGTGATACGGAAATAGCAAGGACCCAGGATAGCTGGTGTTGGGAAAGGAGACATTGGCGAGGGCAGCAGTGAACACACATGAGCTGCAGTTATGCTAACGTAACACATCTTGGAAACAAAATGGCAAAAGCAAGGAAGATACAAACATACACGTTTGCTGATGCAAGGAGGTGTTCATGTAAAAGTCAGGAGGGTGTTAACTTCGGGACAAAAGAGAGGGTGGTGACTGTAAATGGACATATAAAATGTTTCTGGGGAAAATTCGAGAATTTCTGCTGCTGGATTTGGGTGATCGTTACATAGGTGTTCACTCTAGAATATTTAGTTGTACATCTGTGCTTTATGCACTTTTTCTGTACATGTGTTAGATTTTACCAAAGCAGTCCCTCCTTTGGGCAAGGGTGCCTGGGTGGCTCAAGTTAGTTGAGCTTCTGATTCTTAATTTCGGTTCAGGAGATCGAGCCCCACGTCAGGCTCTATGCTGAGTGTGGAGTCTGCTTGAGATTCTCTCTCTCTCTGCCCCTCTCCATCGCTCATTCTTTCTCTCTCTCTCTAAAAGAAAAAGAAAAAATAGTTAATGAACAAATCAATGGTAGATTAGATGTACTGAAGAAAGAATTGGTGAACCAGAAGTGCCCACAATGTTTCAGAGAGATGTAGAGTTAGAAAGTATGAGAGACAAAAGACATGGAAAATAAAATGAAAGTGTCCAACAATACTGACAGGAATTCCAGAAGATGTTTTAAAATGACTGGGGTTTTCCCAGATTTGATAAAATACATAAATTCACACAATTCTCACCCTATCGTGAGAAGAGATTATTAAATCCACGCTTGAGAACCGTTGTGGGGCAGCTGGGTGGTTCAGTTGATTAAACATTCAACTCTTATTGTTACTGTTTATTTAATGTTTAATTTTAATGTTATCTCAAAATTAATTTTGAGAGAGAGTGACAGAGCAGGAGTTGGGAAGGAACAGAGAAAGACACACAGAATCAGAAGCAGGTTCTAGGCTCTGAGCTGTCAGCATAGAGTCCGATGTGGGGCTTGAACCCATGAACCGCAAGATCATGACCTGAGCTGAAGTCGACTGCTTACCCGACTGAGCCACCCAGGCGCCCCTAAACATCCAACTCTTAATTTAGGCTCAGGTCATGATCTCACAATCATGGGATTGAGCCCTATTGGGCTCTGCACTGGCCATGGAACCTGCTTAAGAATCTCTCTCTCTTTCCCTCTGTCCCTTCTCCACTCTCTCTTAGGAAAAAAAGAAAAAGAACCATTGTATTGAGGGGCACTTTGCTGGCTCAGTTGTTGGAGCATGTGACTCTTGATCTCAGGGTCATGAATTTGATCCCCATGTTGGGTGTAAAGATTACTTATAAATAAAATCTTAAAAAAAATTTTTTTAGACCCATTGTAGTGAAATTGCAGAACTCCAAAGTCACAAAGAAATTTCAAAAAAGTTATTACCTTCAAATTACCCAAACAAAAAAGCTATATTACCTACAAAAGAGCATTTAAAATGACAGCAATAGAAAAATATCTTCAAGAAGAGCAAAATAAATTCATTTTTATACAAATAAGTAGTAAGAGAATTTCCCACTAACCTCTGAAAGAACAAAAGAACATGCTTTAGGAAGGTTCAGAATAAAAGTGCAGTCTAAGAAGCAATAGTGAGCAGAGAAATCAATTCAATAGACAGCAGGAAGGATGGAAAAAAAAAACCCCAGCAATTAAAGGGACATGAAGTAAGGTGGTATAAATACTTTCAATTATGTCAGTTATCACAATAGATGTAAATGTATAAAACTCACCAATTTAAAGATACAGTTTAAGTATAAAAAGTAATTCTAGCTCTATGCTTTCACAAACAGCACTCCTAAAAATATGACACAGTAGTAACATAAAGAAATGGAAAAGGATAAACCAGCTAAACATTCCCAAAGAAATGTGTTCCAGCCATATGACATCAGACAAGGAGACTTCTAAAAAGCATTCTTGTGATAAACAGGATCCTTACATAAGGATACAACCATAGTCATAGTGGAAGATTTAACACAGTTCTTTCAATTACTGGTTGGTTATCAGACAGAGTAAGGATATAGGAAATCTGTACATGATGGGGAGGGGAAGACGGAAAGAGAGTTGGGGAGAGAGAGAGAGAGACGCAAAACTTGAGAGACTATTGAATACTGTAAATGAACCGAGGGTTGAAGGGAAGGGGGGAAGGGGGGAAAAGAGGTGGTGATGATGGAGGAGGGCACTTGTGGGGAAGAGCGCTGGGTGTTGTATGGAAACCAATTTGACAATAAACTATTTTTTAAAAAAGGAAATGTACATGAAACTTAGAATGGAGAATCCTGTAATGCCAAATTAGAGCACACTCACTATTTTTAACTATTATGAAACACTTTATACAATGAACACACAAAATTTAAAACTTCTGTGCATCAAAGGACATGATCAAGATGGTGAAAAGATAATCCACAGAATAAACGATTTTAAACTCAAAGAAAAAAATAAATATCCATGAATTCACAATAAATTACTGAATAAATAAATAAATGAGGAGAGAAAAGACAAGCCTTCCTTCTTTCTCCCAAAGACTTCCAAACAATGTAGGTACAAACCTGCCCATCTGGAGGTGGAATGTAAATCCCATCCTGTTGATTACAGATTGGCCTTATTGACTTGCTTCCAAAAAATAGAGCATAGAAAGGGAAAAGCAGTAAGTTTACAAAGGAGAAATCTGGAAGACATCACTTTAACCAAGTGATCAAGGTTAACATCAATGATATTCAAATCCCTGACACAATATGATAAGGGCACTTCCCCTTGAGATATTTCCCCCAGATCTATAACCCCAGGCTAATCGTGACGAGACATCACACAAATCCAAGTCAAGAGACCATCTACAAAATAGCTCACCAGTACTTTTCTCTAATGTGGTGGACTGGGTTGGATGCTAGAACAGAAAAAGGAGGGGAAAATGGTGACATTCAAATAAAGACTTAGTTTAGTTGATAGTACTATATGAATGTTTATTTCCTAGTTTTGACAAAGATACCATGGCTATGTAAGACACTAACGTTAGGGGAAGCTAGGTGAAGAGTAACAACTCCCTGTACATCTTTGCTCCTTTTCTGTAAATCTCAAGTTATTCCAAAATAAAGTTTTAAAAATTAAAAAAAAAATTTCCCAGAAAACTCCAGGCCCAGATGGTTTCACTGGTGAATTGCAACAAATATTTAAGACAAAAGTAATGCAATGTTACACAAATTTTTTCAAAATATATATAGAGAGGTAACATTTCCAAACATATTCTATAAGGCCAGAAGAAACTTGACAAAGACATTACAGAAAGTTCAAGACGAATACTTCTCGTGAGCATAAACACAAAAAAACAATTTATATATAGAGATATATACCACATATAGATATATGATATATAAATACATATATAAAATACATTATGTCTGTGTTGGGTCATAGGGCTTCATATGGTGCAGGTGATCAAAAGGTACAAATTTCTTTTTTTTAACATAATTTATTGTCAAGTTAGCTAACATACAGTGTATACTATTGTGCTCTTGGCTTTGGGAGTAGATTCCCATGATTCATTGCTTACATATACCACCTCATGCCCATCCCAGCAAGTGCCTTCCTCAATGCCCATCACCCATTGTTCCCTCCCTCCATACCCTTCCCCCAACAGCCCTCAGTTTGTTGTCTGTATTTAAGGGTTTCTTATGGTTTGCCTCCCTCTTTGAAATGATTTTTTCCCCTTCCCTTCCCCCCATGGTCTTCTGTTTAGTTTCTCAAATTCCCCATATGAGTGAAACCACAGGATATCTGTTTTTCTCAGACTTATTTCACTCAGCATAATACCCTCCAGTTCCATCCACATTACTGCAAATGGCAAGATTTTACTCTTTCTCAAAACATATAAATTTCTTGTTACAAGATAAGTAAGTTCTAGGGATATAATTTACAGCATGGTGACTATAGTTAATGATACCAAATAGCATATTTGAAAGTTGTTAAGAGAAAACATCTTAAAAGTTCTCATTACAAGAAAAAATGTAACTCAGTTAGGTAATGGATATAAACTGGACTGACTTTGGTAATTATTTTGCTATAAATACAAGTATCAAATCACATTGTACACCTTAAGCTAATACAATGCCAGTCGTATTGTGATAAAAGTGGAAAAAACAAAATAAAAAAAATTTTTTAAAGAAATAAATTATGATAAAGTTAGGTTTATCCCAGAAATGCAAGGTTGCTTTAACATTTAACAACCAATCAATGTCGGGGTGTCTGAGTAACTCAGTTGGTTAGGCATCTGAGTTTTGGCTCAGGTCATGATCCTATGCTTTGTGGGTTCAAGCCCCATGTTGCGCTCCACTCTTGCAGCACGGAGCCTGCTTGGGATTCTCTCCTTCTCTCTCTGCCCCTCCCTGGCTTGCTTGCTCTCAAAATAAACAAACTGAATTTAAAAAATTTAAAAGTCAATCAGTGTAATTCACTACATTAACATAGTGAAAGAGAAAACTATACAAGGCACAAAAAGTACTGACAAAATTCAACATCAGTTTATGGTGAAAATTCTGGGGGAATTTGGAGGGTAACTTCTTCAGTTACCTGATAAAAGGCAGTTGCAAAAGAAAATCTACAGCTACTATCAGACTTAATGGTGAAATGCTGAAGTATCTGAGTATTGGGAACAAGACAAAGATGCCTGCTCTCACCAGTTCTATTTAATATATTACTCAAGGTGCAAGCCAGTTCAGTAAGGCAAGAAAAACAAATAAAAGGCATAAATATTGGGAATAAAGAAGTGGTCTCAATTTGCAGATATTATTGTTACACAGATCATCACAGGAATCTACAAAGCAAGTACTAGAAATACTGAGTGAAGTTAAGCAAAGTCACAGGATACAGGGCTGATCTACAAAAATATATTAGCTGCAACAATTAGAAAGTATGTTTTTTAAAATTCCAGTTACGATAGGAACAAATCACAAAATTCTTAGGAACGAATGTAACAAATATTGCACCAGACCTGTATGCTGACGGTGTAAAATACTGCTGAGGGAACTTACAGAAGACTTAACACATGCCGTGCTTATGCCCTGGAAGACTCACTACTGTTAAGATGTCAATTCTTCTCAAATTGATCTACAAATTCAACACAATCCCAATCATAGCCCTATGTTTTTATAAAAATGGACAAACTGATTTTAAAATGTATATGGAAATGCAAAAGACCTAACAAAGGAAAAGCTTTTCAATAAAGAAGAAATGAAGTGAGTCGGGTGGGTTTGAATCCAATGACTGGTGTCCTTATATAAAAGGGGAAATTTGGAAACAGAGACATATACACAGGGAGAAAACCATATGAAAACGAGGGCAGAAACAGGGGTGATATTTCCATAAGTCAAGGAATGCCAAAGCTTGCCAGCAAACACCAGAAGCTAGAAGAAGGGCCTGGAACACATTCTCACAGCCTTAAAAAGAATCAACTCTACCAACACTTTGATCTTGGATGTCTAGCCTCCACAAAGGTGAGACAATACATTTCTGTTGGTTCAGCCACCTAGTTGATAATACTTTGTTACAGCAGCCTTGGCCAACTAATACATATTTTTGTATGCTAGACAATAAACTAGACTTCATTAAATGAAAAATTTCTGCTCATCAAGAAACTTGCTTATCATCTGTGTAATAGGAAAGTTAACAGGCAAGCCATGGACATGAAGAGTGTTTGCAAACATATATCTGACAGAGGACTAATATCTAGAACATACATATATTTTAAAAGCTCCTATAACTAGTCAATAAAAAGACAGACACCCAGTAAGAATGGCCAAAATATTTGAACAGAAACTTCATAAAAGAAGATATATAAACGACCAACAACTACTTATAAAAGTGCTCAACTTCTTTGCCAAAATGGAAATGCAAACTGAAACCACAATGAAATGCTACGATATGCCCATCAGAATGGCTAAAACTCAAGACTTTTTATATGAAACTTTGGTGATGTTGTGGAACAACTGGAACTCTTGTTGGTGGGAATGTAAAATGGTACTACCATTTTGGGAAAAGGTCCATTGGTTTCTTTTAAAACCAAACAGGCACCAGCATTGTAACCCAGGAAGTCCACTCTATTTATTAAAAAAATAAATAAAAACATATATTCACTGAAAAATGTGTACAAGGATATCCATAGCAGGCTTAATTCATGATAGCAAAATGTGGATAGGTAAGTGAGGGTGTAATCATACAGTGGAATGCTACTCAACAAAAGAAGGAATTATACACATCATGGATGACCCTCCAAAACATCATGTGGTTGGAAAGAAGCCAAATACAAGGAGTTCACGGTGCATGATTCCATTTACATCAAGTTCTAAAATAAGTAAAACTAATCTATGGTGAAAAAAAAATCAGAACAGTAGTTGCCTCTGGAGATTGATGGGGGTAGGGTGTTGACTAGGGAGAACAGGGGAAATTTTTCTGGAATGATGGTAAGGTTCTACATCTTGACAGGGATTTGGGTCACATAGATGGATACATCGCCAAAATTCTTGAATAGCATATTCAAGATCTGTGCCTTTCAATCTATGTGCATTTTACCTGTAAAAACTACGAATATTGAACTCTAGTTAATTATATAAATGCTTAAGGCCTTTAAGGTGACGTATATTGATGTTTTCAGTTTACTCTGAAATGCACAAAAACTAGATTGAGGGATGCATGGAGGAATAGACAGGTTATGTGTTGAAGCAAATATGGCCAAATGTAAATTGTAGATCTAGTTAGTGGATATGTGACTGCTCACAGTAAAATTCAAACATTCTGTATTTTAGAAAATTTTTCTAATAAAATGTTAGGGAGGATACAAAGACCAAGATCTCTGAGGAAGGTATCTTTTCCTAATCTGAGAAAACCATTTCGTCCTGTTTTAGTGTTTCTCAGAGGGTGGTCTTTGCCTCACCACCTTGTGTAGACCCATTGAAGGAACTTAAATACTGAAGCTTATGAAGTAATGTTCTGTATCCCTGTCCTGCGGGATTTCACTCCACACCCAGTCTCAAATGCTACATCACCAACTCCCAAATCTTGGTCTTTCTTCAGCTCCAATTCCATTTGGGCTGGAATTTCCATTAACTTACTTACCAAACCCACATTGGACTCATTTTCTACCTCTACTTCCCAATCTCACTCTCCTCTTCTACCTATCATTCTGTCAGGAAAAGGCACCCTTTCACCCATTTGACCAACGCAGGGCCCTGGGGCGGTGGGGTTCATCCTAGACTCCTCTTCCATTTTCCCATGTATTTCCAGTTACAGTGGTGCCTCACTGACTTGTCTAAAACATCTGTCACATCATTCTTTACCCCATGGGCAGTCACTGCCTTAATTTAGTTGTCACGATGCTGTACCTTCTGAGCCTTCTCCATGAGGGGAGGAGCTCAAAACACTACAGGCAACGAGAGGGGTTAGACGAGGCAGTGGGACCAGCACACAGAGCGTGAGTAACATGCCCAAGGGCACACAGCCGGGCAGTGCTGAAGTGAGGGTCTGAATGCAGGCCATCTGGCTCCAGAGTCTGTGTAAACCACTACTTGTTACACACAAAGATGGGGTTTTCCTTGTGAGGAGCTTCAACAGCGTCTCTGTTACTAGAGTAACACTAGCTGCTGTAACAGATAAATCCCCAGGTCTGGACGGTTCGCTAGAACAAAAACTCCTCCCAGTGTAATGCTCTCCTCAAAGTAGTGAAGGGCACCCAGGCTCCTTTCCCTGTGACTCGGCCTCTTCCTCCCTCCCGAGGAGGGATCCTCCTCTTGTCTTTAGCCAGATGGGAAAAGAATTCATGGGGTGAGGGGAGATGTTTTTACAGACCTGGTCTGGGAATGGCAAAGGTTACTTTTCACCAAGTGTACCCCCAGCTGTGTGCCCTAGAGGAAAAGGAAATGGAGTTGGTTAAGTACCTAAGAGTTTTTTGTCAAAATCTAATTGCTCTTAATTCTTATTTACTCAAGAAATACAGCAGCGTTTCTACACTTCAATTTATGCTGGCATATTATGCTTTTCAAAAAAAAAAAATATATATATATATCCATAGCCAGATAGCACACAAATTTAGAATCCCCTCCTTCTAAAATAGGCAAGAATATACAATTGGAGCCATATATTTACATATATATATATGTACGGATATAAATACTCACACTTGGCATTATTAAAACACTACATGTAATCCACATCTTATTCACAAGTTGGCTAAAAGTCTTTTACGTGTTCCAAAGTAAGCCAAAAACAAAAAGAAACCCAATCTCACCCAAAACGGGTCAAAATACTTGGAAATACCCTCATCGATTCACATTTAGTATTACTAGAAATTAAATCAAAAATTTAAGTTCTTCTTAATTTTTAAATCTTAAAAAAAGAAAAAAGCAACCAAGAGGAAGCTCTCTAGAGGGGGAAAAAGAACTCTCCAGGGAAGGTAAAAAGGGGTTTTAAGGGTTATGTCCATCCCAGAGGTTCATATTTTACACAAGTGACATGGAATTGGCTTCAGGAAAAAGAGATTTTTGGATAGTTTTTGCCTGTTTCCCTTTAAAGTGACGTGGCGAGTATGGCAGTGACTTTTTAAGGCTCCCATTTATCAGCCACCACTAGGCAGCTCTGTGCGGAGTGCCTTCTGCACATGTCTGGTCTCAAGCTCACCACTCCCCACGAGTGCTTATGAAGAAGGTCTGGGCCGTTTTCCCATCGTAGGATGGATACAGAGATAAAAATCAGAACAGTCTAAAGCCAAAAATTTACACTTATACATAACTTGCACTGACCTCAAGGTGAGCTACCAAAGGGACAAAGAACAAAAATCTAGAAATAAACCTGTGACAACATCTGGAAAATTGACCCGTTTTAATTTTTTAAGAACAAAAGAAAAAAACCACAACACAACATCAAATTATTTTTAGCATCTACAATTCAGTTATATCCAAACATTCTAAGACCAGACAGAGTCCTCTGCCCAGCAGCAGGGGATAAAGAGGGGGCGCTGAAGACACAGCAGGGTGAATGCTGGAGGCCAGTCCGGCTGCGGGCCACCGCCTCCATGCCCAGGCGCGCCGGCACGTTCGCTTGTTTGTTCACACGTTTGGCAGGAAGCTCTTTAAAATCGCTTCATCCCAGACACCAGACTTCTCCAACCACACAGAGCTCCAGGACACTGGTGTTCCCATCTGACTGACGGGACTAAAAAGCAACTTTTGTTTTCAGCTTGTTTTCGTAGTGCAGGGAAGTGAAACTCTACGCCAGATAGATGCCTTTAGTCATCAACGAGGAAAGGAGAGGTCAGGAAGGATCTGGGCCGTGCTGGGTGCTGGCTTCTACTGGTCTCTTTGAGAACATGACTTCCAAAGTGTTAAATCACACTCATGCCACTACAATGATTAGTACTAGGAATCTTTTTTCAGATGATAAAAAGGAAAAGGACCCGATGGACATAAAAATGGTCAAAAAGATTTTACTGCAGGTCAATTCCCTCCCCCCAAAAAAGATACACAATGAACATATAGTTGGGATGGTAACTCCGTTAGACAGTCCAGTGCACCCAGCTGCCTGTCCGCCATACAAGTAAGGAGAACAGGCACCGAGTTTTATTAGTAATGTTACAGTAGTAACCAGATGTGCTCACGGCAGCTTACTGCAGGTCCATCGATCCTCGGAATACGGGTAGGAAAGCATGGCTGTCATTCTCTGACTGCCTACATCTGAACACATTCAGCTACCATGGAAACTACAAAGGAAGGAAAAAATATATTTATTCCAAGATTCATTTACTGGGATTTCTGAGCGCCCTTTCTTCTGTAAAGCCCTGGTGTGGTGATGATGTGCTAGGGACTGCTGTGTTTCCCAGCATGAGCTCCCATCCTCTGAGGGTCCTGAGAAGGATAGTGGATTGGTCCTGGAGCCCTCATGAAAGGAGGCGGTGGTCCCATTGGGTGGAACATGTGTGGCCCAAAACCTGCAGGTGGGAGAGGACAAATATTTAGGCTTGCTGTTTCCTTGACAACCTTTCAAACCTGTGAATCTTTCTAAGGTCAAAACCACCTAGCCGTAAGTCAAATTGACTTGGGGCTTCAGAAAATGTCAGCTCACAGACTTGCTTAGGACTATCTATCTGTAGTACTTCCTTGGGTATAGAAACCTCTCCCTTCAGAACAGATTAAAAGAAAACTCCACAGGACTCAAAGGTGTCTGCTAGAATGTCATCTGAGTCTTTGGTGTCTAACACACCAAGCCTCCCCAGACAGGGTGTAATCAGGATTCGGGAAGTGAGGAAAAAAATCAGGCTGACGCAAGACTGTCACTACCAACCTCAGTGCTTTATAGAAAGGAAGGTGTTCAGAGACCAGGACTGTTAACTCTGCCACAGGAGAACCAGCTTTCTGTGACTTATCTATACTGCTCAGATGGCCATTCGTATTTTCTAGAGCAGAGCTACACAAAGTGCTGGTCCTGGAACTGCTTATTACAGCCCCCGCCACACCAAGATACGGCCAAATGTAACTTGAGTCAAACAGGGGACGAACTGATGACGGATCACTGTAATCCAGGAACTCCCACCCTGGTTATACATGTACTCGGATCTTTAGAGCGCTGACAACCTTCTCCTCCTTGGCAGGCCAGGAAAAAAAAAAGAAAGATCAGGGATCCTAACAAATCAGGCTTACTTGCAGACCTCTACGGGGCAAACCCAAAGCCTTTAGCCGTGATAATGTGGTATGAAGACAGGACTCTCACAAGGATTCTTCTGGGCTAAATCAGACCTATTTACTAAGAAGGAAGATGGACGTTACCTGGGGGCGGGGGCGGGGCAATACCAGGGGGCGGCGGCAGGGCTATGTTCACCACGGCTGGAGGACCGCTCGGGGGTAGGTTGAAGTAGTTGGCAGAAGCTTCTTCTTCTGCTGCGGGGGGAGGAGGCAGAGCTGGAGAAGAGAAAACAGCCAGTGATCAAAGGGGAGACAACCGTGCAACACGTTTCTACCTTCTCTTAAGTTCTGGGCTCCTGCTGGGGGATAAGCACCTGTGGTTACCAAGCCACCCGCTAGGCAGAGCGTCTGCACTCACCTCCTGGCAGTCCTGGAACGGGCTCTAGCTTGATCCCGGAGTCTGTGGTTCCATCCTTCTCTTTTTCTTTTCCTCTGGCTGCTTGGGACCTGGGAGACAGACACACACATGATGTCAGCACTTTGTCCAACCTTCACTCACACTTCTGCTTCTCATGCTTCCCAGTCTACTGAGGTCCTTTGCTCCTTGCCTCCTCTTCAGCAAATAGTCTTTTCCCCTAAATGCCACAGTGCAGAGTGGATAGAAGCAAATGTTTTAAAGCCAGAAAGCCCTGGATTCAAAATCTGCTGGAAATGCTGTAAGGACCAGAAGCAGCGGCCTCTGTGTGTCTGACACCACAAGTAATCAGCGCACAGGAAGCACCGCGTAAGGGGCGCTGCTGTCAGTTATCTTCTTTCTGGTGCCACGTTGTAAATATGTTCTCCCTCTGAACCTTCAGGGCATTTCACTGGAGTCTCTCTTATGCACTAGTCACTTTCAAACGTCAATTACCTATTCTTCTCCAGTGGCCAACCAGCCTCTGGAAGGCAGACACCAGGTCTAATGCATTTGTAAACTCTCCAATCCAGCCTTTCATGCCCTGACGTTATACTTGGCCTATAAGAGCTGATCACAAAAAAACAAGAACCTTCAAAGGAGATTACTACAGCAAAGCCCTGACGACATTTCCAAAGCAGATCCTCCCAGTGTCCCCAGGACTCAAGTGTTAGAGAATGGAGAGTCCTTTTTAATGGTCCTGTAGATTCAAACCTGTTCACCCAAAACACGCTAGTCCCAGGTAATGATTCTTGAAAATCTCAATAAAGATATTTTAAAAGAGTCGCATTCTTACCGTCCCCATTTCACGTTGAGTCTGCGGCCATTGACAATCAACTTGTTAAAGGACTTCTCCGCAGCCACCTCTGCAGCCTGCCTCGTGGCGAACTGGATGAACGCACACTGCTGTCTCTGGACGACGGTGATCGTCCGGATTTCCCCAAACTGGTAGAAGTGATTTCTGAAGGGACACAGGCAGAGACAGGAGTTAATGACACTCCCAGGAGGTTGCAATGGATTATTCACTCTTCCCCAGTCTCACAAGACAGGTGGCCCCATGGTTATCGGCCTAACTACCCGCAGGTAGTCCCCCCAGGACTCTGCCCTGCTGTGGGTGCTATTTATTGAGAGAGAGTATAAGAAAGATCATGAGTAATTAACGATTTAGAAGCATCTCAGGGACTGGTCCAAGGAGGAAGAGGGGCTCCAGCACCCAGCAGGTTCGTAGGGACTCTACACCCTATACAAGAGGCTGGCAGGGAGTGGGACAGGGGTAGAGAGAGAGGGAGACACAGAATCTGAAGCAGGTTCCAGGCTCTGAGCTGTCAGCACAGGGCTTGAACTCGAAAACCATGAGATCATGACCTGAGCTGAAGTCAGCCGCTTAACTGACTGAGCCACCCAGGTGCCCCTAACAAAATTTTAAAGTTGTAAAACAACAACAATGTAATAAAAGGGAGGAGCAGGGAAAACGTCTGCCCACCTTAAGGGCTGTCTAGTCTGCCAACCATAGGGGCTGTCTAGCTCACTCAGACCAGGTTTAATGGAGACAGGCTACCGAGGACAGGTTATGCACTTATAGGAGATTCTTCACCATTTTATCTCTTTGGAAGAGATAATTTCCATCACTGTCTAGATGTCTCATCTAGCCACGCAAAAGACAAGCCAAGAATAATACAAATGTACCAAATACCAACCTCTTTAAAAAGCCAACAATTTGAAAGTTTTATAACTTTTCTTTGACATAATTAATCATACTTGGATATGTGCCATAATTAAAAAATTCTATTTGGCTGTTAGGTCACATAGAATCTCATGTGATTATTAACACATGCAAGGATCAGGTAAGCTCTCTAAAGCACTGCTGATGAACGTTACTACTCTGGCATCAGAAAGGACACTTTTATAAAAACTCTCGTTAGCATGAATAGTTAGCATAACTATACAGTGGCTAAAGAAAAATGTACTTTGTACACAATTATCCCATTTGCCTGTGTTTTGCCCAAAAATGTACTACAGGGCAATTAAAAGCAGAGACTCCTAAAATGTTTACAAACCTTAGATCAGTCTCAGTAATGGTATCGCCCAGACCACCAACATACAGCGTGGTGATCGTCTTGTCCTCTGGCGGGTCCAGACGAGGCATTGTTGAAGCCCGCTTAAGAAGCTTATCCGCCACAGGGTCATTGATACCATAATATCGGTCTTTAATGTTCTGATCAGCAAGGGGGTCGTCTGGATCTGTTGGCTTCTCGTGTCTGTGGTTCAAGAAAGAACAACGCATAAAGGTGAAACAAAGCAGAAGAATTTACAGGTCTCCCCCAATAGTAGCTACATACACATATCCTGAGGTGCCTTGTGAACTAGAGAGCACGGCCATTCCAAAGCATAATTATTGCAACACAGTTAACACCAGAAGGACTCACTGTATCACACAAACACTTGTCAGCCTCCTAATGCCATCTAAATAACCATCTACAGAAACAGAGTTTCCTTTTAAAGAAATGCTTTGGGCACAATCTGCATCAAAACCCAAAGGAACCGAAACATGGTTACCCTTCTCTAGGTCAATAGTTCTTATGTATCTGAAGTCCTACATTCCCCCTGACAGTCTCGTTAAGACTAGCCCCAGAAAAAAGTACAGATCATTGTTTTTGGGGGGTGGGGGGTTACCCAACGCCAAATCAAGAACTTCTAATCCAGATGCATGGCCGTCTCAACTGAAACATACTCATACACCCGTCAGGTCTGGCCTTCATGTGATTTCAACAATACACTGAGCTTTATACCATGACAGCGAGGACTTACTCCTCAGGTGGACACTCGCAGAGTCAACGTCATGTCATATGGCTTAATAACTTAGTTTCCCAAGGCTCGGGTTACGAGTAAAAGTCCCATTACCAGTAAAAACAATTTACTCAAGCTCTTCTAAATTTAATAGCTCTAAGACATGAGATATGCCATACTAGTTGTATAATCCTGTCGGTTTTATTAAATTTTTTTTAATGTTTATTTTTGAGTGAGAAACAGAGAGAGCGAGCGAGAGAGCAAGTGAGCTGAAGAGGGGCAGAAAGAGAGGGAGACACAGAATCTAAAGCAGGCTCCAGGCTCTGAGCTGTCAGCACAGAGCCCAAACGTGGGGCTTGAAACCACGAATCATGAGAATGTGACCTGAGCCAAAGTCAGATGCTTAACTGACTGAACCACCCAGGCGCCCCTAAACTTGCAGATTTTAAAGCAGAAATAGTTTAAGCTAGTATCTCCCATTTCTTAGATGATTAATTATCTAAAAGCAAATAATGAAAATGCAATTCAGTTCTTGCCTGTATGGACACTCCTCTCCTCTCTTACATTCTCCTTTTACCCAAAAGGAGCAAATGTGGGGTCGATTCCTTTTGTAGTAGGGGGTGGTCCGGGCCAGTTTGAGTAGCATGTCACTGGTGGATGTGGCTTTCCCCAACATGCCAACTGGCCGTGTTCCGTCAGAGTTAGAAATCTACAGAAGGATGACAAGTTCAAAAGATAAATCACATAGACTGTACCAATCCACTAAGATACTACCAAATGTAAAATTACATCAAGAAAGCGGCAGCGTACCTCTCTCTCCATATTCTGTGTGTAGTACTCTTTGTTGACGTCTGACTTTGGCATGTCATCCTTAAAAGACAATCCTGCATCACGAACCTGGATAGGCAGGCCTAGTACAAAGGAAAAGAGGAAAAAAACCTCAAGATATATTTTAAAACAAATCCACATTGAACATGCACATGAAATATGACTTCATTGTTCCCTCTTCCAGCTTTCTAGGTATCAGAGGCTTGCTTTATAATTTTTTAAATGCTTATTTACTTATCCTGAGAGATGGTGAGGTGGGGTAGGGGAGAGAGAGGGGAGAAAATCTCAACCGGATGCGACGCTCAATCCCAAGAACCATGAGACCCTGACCTGAGCTGAAGTCAAGAATCCAAAGCTCAACTGACCAAGCCACCCAGGCACACCCAGAGGCTGTATTTTTATTCAAAATCTTTATTACCATCAGACCAAAACTACCAAGAGCATTCTATGAAACTGTTGAAATTCCTAAGCTGTCATGAAATTTGAAATGAAGGTTTTAGAAAATCTTTTAGATGAACAAACTTTGGTAATGGTCAGATCTGACCTGTAATTAATGAGGTATCTAGCTTTTATTGAAAAAGGATTTATTTAAAATAAATGTAAAAACTGGGTTTATTTTTAGGCTGGTCTCGATCCTTTGGAGAGTCACAGTCAGTAAGAATCACTATATCCCAGAACCAGAACACTTCTAACGAACATATAAGTAAATAATATTAAACTATATATGACCTAGACTCTGATTAGCATCTAACTTTCTTGACATACATAAACTTATATTTTCCCTTTTACTTTCTGAGTAGAAACTCTTGTTGAAAAGCATTTTTCTCATAAACCAAAAAATCACTCCCAAGTTACTCTTAAAATATTAGCAGTTATAGCACATCAGTCTCCAAAACACAAAAGTCTAAAGCACAATTACCCTATGCTTCTGGCAGGGATTGTGGGAAATGGCTTAGGATTTAGAAAGAAGCCCAACGTAAAGAAATTATCTATCCTAGGAAGAAGGCTTTTGCCTCATTTTGGTTACACGGATGTACATGAGAGAGGTTTGGGCCAGTCCTGATTAATTACCAACTTTTCCTTAAGTTCCTACCCTTGTCCAGAAGGGCTCTAGGATGGCTTCGCATGATTCTCCTCTCCCTAGGAGAAGTAGAGCACAAGAGGCATTCCAAAGTGGGGTCAGAAGCAGAGGCGGGGTGAGAAGTAGCAAACAAAAAGACTAGTCTGTCGTCTAGAGCATGTCCACCTGCATGCTTTTAGATCTGTTAGACAGGACAAACACACCATATTCTAGGTCCAAGAGGCAGGTCTGACAGACATTCTTCAATTTACTGCAGGTTTGGCATACTTCAGTCTTCTTGAAACGCATGCGGACTCCAGGGCACCAGCGAAATACTGTGAATGGCCTGGCACAGATCTGAAAACAAAGTGTACCACAGAGTGTAAACGGTGCTGATCTGGCTAATCAAGCCAGGAGATTTAGTAACAACGGGGGATTTAAAGAAAGGATCCTTGAATCTAGGATTTAGAAGAGATCTTAGCAATAATGTAGTCTAAACACCATCCAATATTTCAATTCCATTTAGAACACCCTTCCCCAGAAGTTAAAAAGTTAACATAGTACAGAAATGAAATACTCAAAAGTCCTCCCCACACTAGAGGTAACCACTATTAACATATGAGCCTTAACCTTTTGGGGGGGGGGCACAGTGAGGAACTCCATATACCCCTTTAAGAATCTTATGACAGGGACGCCTGGGTGGCTCAGTCAGTTGGGCGTCCGACTTCGGCTCAGGTCATGATCTCACAGTTCATGGGTTCGAGCCCCGCGTCGGGCTCTGTGCTGACAGCTAGCTCAGAGCCTGGAGCCTGCTTCAGACTCTGTACCTCCCTCTCTCTCTAGCCCTCCCTGCTCATGCTATCTCTGTCTCTCAAAAATAAATAAAAAACATTAAAAAAAAAAAGGAATCTTATGACAGCTATGACTTTTCTCCCCTGCTAAAATTCTCACATGGAAGCACCTGGGTAGCTCAGTCAATTAAGCATCTGATTTCAGCTCAGGTCATGATCTCATAGTTCATGAGTTTGAGCCTCATCTTGAGCTCTGTGCTGACAGCTCGGAGCCTGGAGCCTGCTTCAGATTCTGTATCTTTCTCTCTCTCTCTGCCCCTCCCCAGGTCATGCTCTGTCTCTCAAATATAAATTAATGTTAAATCCCCATGTGCATAGTCAGGCAACACTCAATATACTATCTCAGAGAGTTCAATTCACAGACACCAGGCTAAGAACCTTTATGTTAAAGGCCTCACTTTCTTACCTCTCACACTAAACAGTTAATAGTCAATGAGTATATAAATGATATATCAAAGTCTGTGAAGCATTGGTTTTTACTAGAGAAGCTCAAAGCCCAACAAATTGAAATGAAAAGGAAAATCAAATCAAATCATTACACTTTAACAGACATGCTTACTTTGCATTCCTTCCCATACTTTTCTTTGGTCTGAAACAGAAAAAAAACAGAAAAGAGCAAGTTACAGAAAGAACAAAACTAGATGTCTTCTCCTTCCCTAAATAGAACCTAAGAAACCTGTCTGGGGATCCCTGGCATCCTAATGAGGGGTGTATGTGGGGGAGGGGGCACCTCTTTTAGCAGGGCCGGGAATGGGACAGAGATATATTCTAACTACCTACTATGAATTATAACCTCTTAAGAATCTTACAGATCTAACACCAAGTATATACGTATGTTTCCACTGCCACAACTCTTTGGCTCACTCTGGCTCCCAAGTTCTCTCTTAAGAACCAAAATTCCTAGTAGTTTCCACAGTCCCCTAATTATGGAGGATGTAGCTATGGCTAGTGCATTTAGTCAGAGATAAGTACTAGATTCCTTCTGTGCAGATACTCTCTATACAGTCAATAAACATCTCTGGGGCACATCACAACACAGCCCCATTCTAATTATGAAATGTTAACTGCTGGTGATTTTACCCTTATATGTAAGGATGGGGATAACCTACACTAAAGAGACTACAAAGTGCAGTGACCAAAAGGCATTGGATTAGGAATCAGGACATGGAGTTCCTAGTCCTGGTTCTTCTCCTTCCTTGCTAAGGTTCCTGGAATCAGCCTATCTGAATTTAAACCCAAGCTCTGCTCCTTACTTGCCATATTGAAAAGACATAAACTGTCTTTGCCTGGTTAATACACCTCACTCTTAGGTAATTCCTCAACAAATACTAGTGTTATTATGATTCCTACATCTCAGGAAAGCCGCTGTGTTCCAAAGACAGAATAAGCATGACACTCCTTTGCAAATCGTCCTATGTTTTGGGTTAGTAAAGGAGCATCATTACTTCGGCTTGGCTAAGAGAAGCATTCCACGGGCAGCGTGCAAGTAACACAACAATGACAGAACCTGAATACCGCCCGTTTCACCCGCGATTACTCACCATTCGAATATATGGGTTTTCTCCAAGACACGTCTGGCACAGAATGGGGAAGTCCTGGCGAAAGTGGGAAATCTGGTTGAGAGCCAGGGTAGGAAGACCCTGCCATCTCAGCCACACTCGTGGGGACGCGGGGGAGGGGAGGTCAGGAGCTAGGCTGGGGGACAGGGTAGGGCAGGAACCCGAGGTTCTGCACGGGCCCGGTCGCGGGAGGGGGACTGTCTGCACTTCCGGCAAGCGGCGGGAAAAAAAAGACCAGCTCGAAATGAGAGGAGAGGGCAGGGGTGGGAAGGGGTCTGGTCCCGGACCTTGGCTAAACCCCCTCTCTCCAAGCCCGGAGGAGGGCCGCCCTTTGGCCTCCCGCTTTGGCCGAGCTAGGCCGCGGCGCTGGCTCCTTCCCGGAATCCTTCGGCCGGTCCACAGCCACGGCCCTGCCCAGGAGGCCCGGCTTCGCTGCCTCTCTCCGACCTCCTCCGTCACGCATACTCACCGCATCCTCCCAGTTCTGCCTGTTGTATGTATTGGAACCCAGAGAAGTCGCCATCTTGAGAGCGTCTGGAGGCAGCGGCAGCTTCCGAGTTGAGAGAGAGGACCGCCACAATCCCGTCAGGCCCCGAGGCTGCTTCCCGGCCCGATGACGTCTTATTTGTGCGACATTGGGGGGGGGGCTGGACCGGGGGGGGGGAGTGTGGACCGGGGGCCGGCCTTGTGCGTCATGACGTCGCCCGGAATTTCTTCGCTTAACAATTGGGAGTGATGGTGTGTCCTACCCTGGTCGTTTCTTTGAGTTGGTACGTGCTCAGGGCGAAGAGCCACAGTACAGTAGATTTATTTAAAAATTGAGCGAAAGAATGGAGGAGCCAGTAAGGAATGAGGGGATGGGGTTAAAACAGCGTTAGCTCCCGTTTGTGCCAAATGCTGGGCGAACGTCTCACAATAAACTCTGTAAAGTTGCTGGCTTTAACAAGCAAAAACATAGAATGTCTAGTTGAAGTTGAACTTCAGATAAACAACAAACCATATTTTAGTATAAATATGTCCAAATATATACTAAAATAATGATTCGTTTACCTAAAAGTCAAATTTAGCTAAATGTCCTTTATTTTATCTGGCAAACCACTACCCTCTGGGCAATTGTGATTGTCCCTGTTTTATAGAAAAGCAAACTGAGGTTTAGAACCAGTAACTTGCTTCTTCTCGTCGTGTAGCTAAGAAATGGTGAAGCCACAAATCCAAAGACAATAGTACTGTTTTCCCACTTAAAATAAAAGGGTCTTCCGGATCAACACATGTATTGTTACATCGTCTTTTGAACACCTCTTAACTGCACTGCCAGTATTTTAGGAATTTAAGCATTCTGTAGACTTACATAATTTTTAACATCCTATCATTAAACTACTTACTATTTTTACTTGTCACCACAGTTTTTTTAAAAATTAGGTTGAAGGTATAACTTATGTACAGTAAAAGTTGACCTTTTAGTTGTATAGTTATGAATTTTTACATATATTCACAGAAATATAGAATAGGTCCACCACTTCAAAGGGTTTTCTTGCGACCAAGTAAATTCTCCACAGTCCTGACAACCACTGATCTGTTCCGGCACTATAGTTTTGCTGTTTCCAGAAAATCGTAGGTGGAATCCTATATAGCCTTTTGGGTCTGACTCCTCTTTTCTTCCAATATTGTATTTGAAATTCATCCATATTGTTACATGTATCAAGCAATTGGTTCTTTTTATTGCTGAGATTCTTGGATGTACGGGTGGGGGGTGGGTTGTAAAAAATTTATATACCAGTTGATGGTCATTTGAGTTGTTCCAGATTTCAGTGAATATAAATAAAGCCATTATAAACATTCAGGTACATGTTGTTGCTTGGACAGAGGTTTTCACTTGTAACCAAGAGGTGGGATTACTTGATCATATGGTAATTATGTATTTTCCTGTAAGAGGAAGTGCTTGGATTTAGCTGAGCTTTAATCTATGGTTTGTTATCTTTTTTTTTCTAAGATTTAAAAACAACTTTTTTGAAGTAAATTATGCCTAGCATGAAGCTCGAACCCACAAGAGATCAAGAGTGCGTGCTCTAACGACTGACCCAGCCAGGTGTCCCTATGGTTTGTGATCTCTTGCTCTGTTTGGCAAATTCTTAGCCATCATTTCTTTATTCTTCTACCTAGTTTCTTCTCCATCTGGGACTTGTTACACGTATCAGACCATGTGATATTGTCCCACAGCTCTTGAATACTGTAGTGTTGTTTTCCCCCCTTTTTGGGAGGAGGGTGTTCAGTTTGGATAATTCCTGATGACTTATCTCCAAGCTTCCTGATTATTTCCTTGGCTAAAACAATTCTACCGATGAGCCCATAAAAGATATTCTTCATCTCTGATCCTGTTTTTTATTTCAATCTGTCTCTTTCTTACAGTTTCCACCTCTCTGCTGAAATACGTTCATACATATTACCTATATTTTCAACTAGATTTTTCAACATGTCAGAGTTTGAGTCCTTGATAGTTCCAACATCTGGGTCATATCGGTGTATGGTCTTACTGTTTTGTCTGTGAAAAATGAGTTGTTTTTTTCTTGCTGCTTTGTGTAACTCAATTTTTTTTTTTTTAATCGAATGCCAGTCATTGCTTATGTAACAGTAAACTGCGGTAGATAGTATTAATGCTTGGAAGTGGGCAGATCTGTCAGGCCGTGTGTGGTGGGGGGTTTGGTCAATTCATGCAGACATTGAACTGGGTTTAGGTTTTGTTGGTGCTACGGTTGCCTTCTGTGCGTTACAGATTTCATATCCTCTAGCATTATTTTGTGCTTTAGGATGGGGTTGAAGAACTTTTCTCAAGTGTTCATATTTTATCCTTAGCTTTCAGAGTCCTGCACACCTGAACCGCGGTGGGGAGTCTCTATGGCCTTGCCTTTCCCCAGCAGCTGTTGTTATCAGTTCCTTGCGAGGTCGGTAGTTGGGAATGTGTTGGGGGTTCTTTATTCCAATTCAACTTCTGTCTTTAATGGGTCCTTTGTGGCCAGGCCTTGGGAATGGTTATTTTTTTTTCCCCTAAACATTTCCTGCCCTTCCTGTCTGTGACAGCCAAACTGTGACTTGTGTCTGTAGCCAGCCTTGTCGGGCAGAGCTTCCTGCCCTTCCTGCAGTGGTAGAATTGCAATGGTATTGATTGGTATAGATTTCTGGGGCTCAGGACTGAATCTTGTCCTCTGCCTCCAAGGGTAGACGTTCTTTCTTACCCCGTCGCAGCAGCAATGGGTGTTTACCAGTGCCCCCGGGAGACGCGATTTTCTGTTCTTCCCCCAGGGGCTTTTTTGCTCCTTACGAGGGAGGGGCCTGGGCAGGAGGAGGCAGAAGCTCAGGCCTTTCCTACAGTAGCAGCAGATCTCTCCAGCACCCTCTCCTCCCAGCAGGTCTTTCTCATGAATGCCTGGTGGAGATTTTGGAAAGAGCTTGTGAATGCATCCAAGCTCCTTTAGTGTCCTAGGCTCCCATGTTAGCCCAAATATGACCTTTTAAACAATTCTTGAAGATTTTTGATTTCCTCTTACCTGCTTATAATGGTGGTCAGCACTTCGGCCTCCCATGCTGTGCTCCATGTGAGCCAGTCTACACGTCTGATCTCTCCTTGGAGGTGTCTGGCCTCCTCTTGAAATCCAAGCTATTTGGCTGCTCTGCCACGTCAGCTCTCAGATAGAGCCAGCAAAACTTATGATTTTATCATCTATCCACCTGTTGAGTGGGGGGCAGGGGTGGCACTCTTTCCAGATACCCTTATCATAGGCAGAAGTGGAACTCCTGAGTAATTTCATTTTGAGATATAGTTTTTATGAGGAAACTTTTTATCACTTCTGTAAATGGAAAATTAGTATCACATATTTAGATGTAACCTTAAAAGCAAATACAATGAAAATGAAACAGCTTTTTCTTAGTAAATAGCTACTGTTGTCTGACAAAGGCTCTGAACTAGAAGTATAAGTTTAAAAACAAAGTGGATGTGTTAGATGTTACAAACATGGGTACTGAGGCTTTTTCCTTGATTTAACCAGAAGGTTAGGGATAAAAACATGAGGAAAATATTTTCTTGCTGGTTGATTCCTATTATTTAATGTTACTTTTAAAAACAGTATTTTTACATTTATTTATTTTTGAGAGAAAGAGAGAGACAGAGCACAGGTGGGGGAGTGCCAAAGAGAGGAGACACAGAATCCAAATCAGGCTCCAGGCTCTGAGCTGTCAGCACAGAGCCCAAAGCGGGGCTCAAACCCACAAACTGTGAGATCATGACCTGAGCTAAAGTCAGACACTGAACCACCCAGGCACCCCTAATGTTACTTTCATTTCATACTTAACATCATTATCTTGTGTGGGTGTCTCACACCGTGAAATATATTTTGCTATAGATGTCCCTGAGGATAAACCAAGTTAAGCATGGCAATTGGACAAGTGACTCAGCTCTGATTGTTCTTAGTTTGATGAAATAAAGGAAAAACAGATGAGAAGCAGGCCTAAATTCGGCTGTGAAGGAGTCTACAATGCAGTAACTGAGCTACACACATGCAAAACCCCATATAGAAGGAAGATGTAAATGCCCTGGAGAGATACAGTGCTCTGGATGAAGGGCACATCTCTATGAGAGGAAGGGAGAGATAGGAGGGCAGGGAAATAATTCTGGAGAAGGCACAGAGAGAAGGAAGAGTATTGTTGGTAAACAGAACAAGAATGCTTAAGGCAGGCATGATATTTGGCTTATGACAAAAAAGAGGCATGGGTATATTTTTAAAAAAGCTGAAAGATCAACAGCTACATAGGATAACATTAATGTTGTCAACAAAGTGCCTACTGTGTGTCAGGTATTGTAGGTTCTGCAGGTGCAGCAATTAAAGACAGAACCCCTGCACTACAGGGTTTATGTTCTAGTGTCGTATGTCAAGAAATAAAGTGTATACTATGCTGGTCTTTAGTGCTATGGAACGAAAAAAGCAAGCAGCCAAGGGGATAGGGAATGTGCTTCGGGAGGACAATTCTTCCGCCATTAAATGGGCTGGTCAGGGAAAGCCTCACAAAGAAGGAAATATTCAACAATGGCCTGATTGTGATGACGGTGTAAGTTATACGGGTATCTGGGAGAACAGCTTTCCAAGCAGATGGAACAGCCAATGCAAAGGTCCTGAGAAGATCCCTGCCCGGGTGACTCAGGAGCAGCAGCAGCCGGTGGGGTGGAGGGAGCGTGGGGAGGTGACAGGTGAGTTCAAGGAGGTAGTGGTGAGGTTTCACATCACGTAGGATTCAGATTTGTATTGTAAGGAGTTCCTATTTGTTTTATTCTACTAAGCTCAAAAGCTTAATAGTTTGAAGTGGAAGAATGCCTTATTCACTGGCTGCTGTGTTGAACCTGCACTGTCGGCAGGTGAGGATGGGGGCCAGGGGTTCAAGACCAGTTTAGATGCTACTGTAGCATCCTAGGGTTTCATAGAGCCTGTGGCGATTTGGCCCAGGAGAGTAATGTTGGAGGGGGTGTGACGTGGTTCCAGTTTGAAGACAGAGCTGCATGTGGCATGTGAAGAGTCAAGGTTGATGCTGAGGTTTTTGTTGTGAGCAGCTGGTATGGTTGGCATTTAGTTAGTGATGAATGCAGGAGAGGCAGATGTGGTAAGAGACAATCTACTGTGATTTTGAACTTCCAGAGACTATTCTAGGGTTGGTATGTAAATTTAATAAATAGTTTGAAAGTGGCAAGATCATAAAGAGTGGGCAGGGAGAAAAGCATAAGGAATGAGACCTGGCGCACTGCAAGTTTGGGAAGACGGTAAAGAGCAAGCAAAGGATATGGGGGAAAAGTTGCCAGTAAGATAGAAGCAAAACCAGGAGCTCTGTGTTCTGGAAACCAAGGGAAAACAGTTTTTCAAGGAGGGAGAGCTCAGCTGCCAGATGCTGGTGAAAGATTAAGTAGATGAGGACGGAGAACTAGCCAAGTATTGAACAGCATGGATTGTTGGAGAACTTGACAAGAGCAGTTTAGGTGCCGTGCCGCGGTGGCAGCCTCGCGGACCCGGTTCAGGCGAGTACAGGAGGAGATGACCTAAAAGTTTTTGACGGAGCCCTGCTGAAAAGGGAGGAGACAAATGGGGTGGCAGCGGAAGAGGGGCGTGAAGTCCGCTCCTAAGCTGAGAAGGGTCCTAGCATATGTGTGGCCACGATGCAGGAGAGTGGAGGGGACACTGCTGAAGGGACTTCTGGGGACGGGATAGAGGACGAGACCGACTGTACCGGGTGGCGGGCAGGCTTTAGACAGGTGCGAACAGGCCAGCCACGCCACCGCACTGGGGGGAAGGCAGCGCTCCAGGAGTCCAGGTGAAGGCAGAGTGGCGGCCACCTACAGGGGGCGGGCCATTCTGGGTATCTCAAAGTAATCTCTGGGTACAATGACACAGGATAAAAGCTGAACATAACATTTATATAGTGGTTCTGAGAAGATGGTGATAAGGAGCTCACGCAACATCTACCTGTATGTTACAGTGAACTGACTCGACACACGGTTTTAGCCTCGTTCACTGGAAGAAATGGAAGAGGGGGCGTGCCCCACCACCTCTCAGACTAACTCTCTTCACTCCAAGCCTGTCTTTGGACTCGGAGCCGTGCTATTCCAATCAGCCCTTGTGAAAGCAAACAAGAGACACACTCAAGCTTTGTCCGCTTTATTTCACTACATTAAGTTAAGCTATAAGGCAAAACAGGAACCTGTGATTCATAAGGATCAAAGGAGTGCCTCTCATTCCCAAAAGGGACCAAAAAGGAGGTTTCTTCACAAATATGCATGACATTTATTTAGCTCATTACACCTATAAGTGCTTTGAACAAAAGAAACCTTTGGTAGGCTAATCAAACCACAAATCCAAATTAAAGTTTCCAAAACTGTAGTTTCTGGTGCTAATGCCGTCTTACTCGCCTGCAGTGGTGCACACTGCCTATGCACTGACAATCCTGCACCTGATCTAATGTAAAAAAGTAACAAACAAAATTCCGAAGTCACCAGCTGCAGGTACTGAACCATTCCTACTATTACACAGAATACTGGCTTGCACTGAAAACTATCTTGAGGAAACAGTAACACAATGGCTGTTATTCTTCACGTTAATTTGACTTCTAAAGGAAAAAAATCTGTGACCAAATGTATTTTTGTGTTTCTGTGTCACCTGGGGGTGATGAGGCCTATTACTTCAACATTATTACGTTTGGGAACGAACACTAGCTACAGGCCATAAACGCACAATATACAAGTGTGTACAATCTGCAGATGCATAAACACAGGAAGCCATTCTCTGCTCTGGTGTCCAGGTTGTGCACTGGCAAATATGGGGCAGAGGCGTCAGAGCAGGCTCCAGCAGGTAGTGAAATAAAAATTAATTTGACACTCTTGGGGTCACAAAAAATTTATCTGTATCTATGGTCTGCAAATTTGTCATTACACAACCCCCTGCCCAACTCCTATGAGGCTAAACCTTATTATTATCATAATAGTAGAGATATGTGTATTTTTTCTCATACAGCAGCATATATATTACTCTGGGGGATACTGTTTTCAGAAAGTCGGCTTGAACTTTAGAGTACAATTTAGTGTCTTTCAAAGGCTTCCTAAGTGTTTTTATCTTCCAGAAGGAGCTAATAAGTTACTATGTCCTGTCTATGTTCTAGATCACTGTGTATCTTAATTTTTTTTTAAACTAAAGGCTTGAACTTAAAAACAAAATGAGAATAAACAGGAAATATCTCTTTTTCCCAAAAATGTGTTGTCCACTTGCTAACAACGCACTCACAGAAAATGTGGTGCAGCTGGTGGGCTACTTGGTCAGGTCTCGTTCTAGAAAACGGCACAGGAATCAAGGTTAGCAGCCCAGCTGCAGGACGCCGGGAGCAAACCATGCATGTGCCGTTGGGCAAGGGTTCGGGGGCACTAGCTGAACTGCTTTATGGTTTACAATCAGAGTGGTCGTCTTTGACACACCATATGATAAAAGTCTTACACTCAGGAAGGGGGAAGGTTCCTTATCTTAATATCCAGTTTGGGATCGTGCTAAAAATCTGCATTCCAGAAATGATATTGTCCACCAAGTTTTCTTTGGACTTTTTCCAGGTGCCAAATATTCAAAACAACTTATTGAGTTAAAGAGGCAGGGCAGGGAGGAGGGGAAGGGAGTAAGACACGGAAGGGCTGTCTCCCAATGACAGTGTTAGCCCCTGGATGTTGTGGCAACATTTAAAATTAATGGAATTCGCCACCCCCTTGACATGACATGTGACTGCTTGCTTCTCCAATTCTTCTTAAAGAAAAAGTTCCATGTTCTAACAAGAAAGAAACTTTAAGAGGAACCGATAAATAAGCATCCCATATTCACTCCGAAGAGGGCAAATCAGAGCACCTTGAGAATCTCGGGTTTTTTTCAAACACCACAAAACTAGACAACGTGACGATTCTATTTTTCAGTCAAATGGAAACCTAAGCAAGATGGGAGCCATGGCAACAGTGAAGAGATATGTTTAGAGTGCTAGATTACAGCTAAATGGGATGCAGACGGCAGACCAATGCTGGATCATTAACAGCAGGTCTACCTTCTGGTTATCAATTTAAGTTTCACCTGTGAGACTGTGATCCCTTGTGAGATCAGACTGGGCGACAGTAAGGTCAGAGTTTCTCAGGTAAATCTAATGCCACTCCAAAGAGCCACCCCCTTTCTTGGGAGGGAACTATGCTGCTGTTACTCGACGTGTGGGGTTCAGTCAGGGAGACAGACAGAGTCACTGGTTATTAGCAGAAGTGAGAGCGAGAGGAACAGGAGTCACCCTGTGTTTTCAATGCCTTGCCGGTGCCCCCACCGTCCTGGGAATGGGATTCAGCAGTGCATGGGTACATCGTGACAAACAAGGCTTAACGAAGCAGTGGCTTCCACGTTTTAGTGTGGGCTCGTGGTGGAACTGTCCTTTGGGATCGCCCCACTAGTGGCACCTTTTAAGGAAGAAGTGGGCCCAAGCTGAGTTCCACATGCTGGGTGAGCCAGATGACTTCTGTGCCCTGGTCACTTTCTTCGATGGGGCGGATGGGGGCTGCCAGGTTTTTAAAATCATGCTTCATCTTAAAGCACACGGTCACTTCGCCCTCCTCACGTTGTGGGGTCACTTTGATGAAAATGCCCACTTTGTTGGCCTTTCTGAAGGCTATAATGCTATGAAAAAAAAGTACAGTATTAGGCAGGTCACAAGTCAGCCAAACCACTAACACTTACATTTTATCTGATGACAAGTTATGACCACCATTCCGTTTATTAGCAATGAAGAGTTCTTTTAGCAAAATGTCAATTTATGTTTTTAATATTATAAAAGTAAAATATAGTTGTGGAAAATTCAAATTCAAATTCATTTTCCCTGTCAGCACACAGAGAAAAACTACAAACACTTTGGTTCTTAACCTATCAGATATTTTTCTAGAAGCTTACACTTTTCTGCTTCTTACACCAACACAAAAGGGACACACTTTTCTGTTAAGTTGGTTTTTTCCTCTCAGTGTATCACAAACACCTTTCCATACCGGTATATAGAGATCTTCTCCTTTCTATTTAATGGCTGCATGGTACTCTTATAGAGTTACCATAATTAGTATATATTGATGTTACTGCCAATTTTCTTCTGTTACAAACAGTGGAGCTATGACTACCCTTTACATTTATCTTTGTGTGCGTGTGGTACTATTTCCATAGGATACAGACTGATATTAACTCAGAGCTATAACGGAATTTCTCGAGCACCATAAATTAGTGTGCTTTTGTAAATAAGCTCTGTAAATTATAAATTTCTAAAATAAAAAGATAATCTCTTTAGTTGAGGTTTCCATTTTGATCTGTGACATGCACTTGACGTTTGTGCTTTAATAACTTAGCTTCAAACAAAAATTACATATTTATATAATATGATATAGTATTATTTTCCAAATACCTGAAAGTCCTAAAAGTACAATGTGAATACAACTAATTCAATTTTTTATTAAATCTGTCATGTAACCTGAATAGAATTTGGTATCTCAGATGATCTTTTCATTTAAATTTTTTAAAAAAATTTTTAATGTTTTATTTATTTTTGAGAGAGAGACAGACAGACAGTGTGAGCAGGGGAGGGGCAGAGAGAGAGAAAGACACAGTATCCGAAGACAGGCTCCAGGCTCTGAGCTAGTTGTCAGCACAGAGCCCGACGTGAGGCTCCAACCCATGAACTGTGAGATCATGACCTGAGCTAAAGTCGGACACTTAACCGACTGAGCCACCCAGGCGTCCCTCAGATGATCTTTTCAAAAACTGACCTTGGTTTAACAAATTTCTCTTACCTAATTAATGTCATTTAAGGACCCACCCCACATAAAGCAAGGATTACTAGAATGAAATTCTGTATTGTACTAATAATTCAATGCATTTTATACTGTAGTAAATAACAACCCTTGATTTGTATTGGATTCATTTAAAAAAAACAGTTAAAAATAGTAAAAAGGCAAAAAAATAATGTCTTTCTAGCCTGATTTCACAGGCAACCACTGATATCTGGGAACCTTTTTAAAAATATCAGATTTCTGGTACCCTCCCTAGCCCTGCTACAGAGAGTATCTGGGCCGGGGCCTGGGACTACAGAATCAAAACAAAACAAAACAAAACACCTGCCCTGGTGCTTTCTGAAGTTCACTCAAGTCTGCTAACCACTGTACGAATCTCATCTTTGTCCTTTATTCCTCCTCCCCGCCCCCCCTCCACCATGTTATTTCTTCTTTCTAATGTCTTCCCGAGGGAGCTTTGGATCATTCTGTTAGAAAAGCTTCTATGTTCCTTGTGCCAATATATTCAGCTATTCTTTCAGCTCCAAGTCCTCCTTCTGCGTCTTGCTTTGTGACATGGGATTCTGCTGTCCATGCTTCTGCTTTGCAGGCTGGCTCCTGACAGGGGGCCTAGGAGGGCTCTAAAGGAGGCTAGAAGTCTGAAGGGGGAAGGGGCTTGCTCCTGCCTGTGAGCTTCCTGTCTGTGCGCGCTTCCTGTGGGCATCATTCCAGCAACCTTCCCTCAGGAAGGAGCAGTTTCCGGCTGCAGTTTTAGACTGGAACCTGACTGACGCACTTCTCACCCAGGGAAAGATCTGGCTGTTACTGCTCAGTTATTATGTATGAGAGTAAAATCTCCTGGTCAAAGGGCAGGGGACGAGTGGTAAATGGAGAAATCCAATGATAAAACTATAGGGAGAGAATATTGGATCCTGTCCACACTACATGCACTTGAAAATTTTTATTACCAGGGACAAATATATTTAAATGGAAAAAAAGGTTAAAAATGGCTTACAAAATGATTCCAATGATGGAAGAAATATATGGAAGGACAAAGGTCAAAATGTTAATGGTGAGCTCTTTCTCTTTCTCTCTCAAAAATAAAAACATTAAAAAAATTTTTTAAACATTAATGGTGATTTTCTCTGGCAGTGGGATTTTATTTTCCTCTTCATAACTGTATATATTCAGCAAATTTCTAGAGTAATTATTTTTATCACAGGAAAAAAGTACCTTAAAAAATCAGGACAAGAAAACTGGGATCTGTAAGTGGGGCTCCCGTGTTAGCCAGCTGTGGGGTGGAGGGTGGGGGGGGTCACGAAACACTCACTCAGGATCGTCCTGGAAGTCCTGGGGTTCCGCCAGCTCGTCATACTCGGCTGCTGCATCCTTGCCAGCTAAAACGAGTGCTTTAGGAGGCACTACCACCTGCAGAGTGAGACAGAGACGTTCGCCTCAGCACGGGCCAGTGAGGTGCAGGCCATTCATTTGACAACATGCAACACAGTATTACACCGACCTAAACATACACAAGCTTAAGTTTCAAGAAATTACAACATTACTTCACTATTTATAGAGTCTGAAAACATACGGTCTAGGAACACAAACATTTCTAGTAAAAGTACAAAGACAAAAAACAGTTAAGCATTCTTCAGATTCAGCCTTATGTTGTAACCAGGCCTCAACTTTGCTATGTCAGAGGTTAGCAGATAACAATGTCAACCATATTTGCAGTTATGGATACAAATGAGCCTGGGGAGGTATGAAGAGAAAGACAGCAAATCTACAATCTGGGTGTACACATCAGGCACTTCTTTCCGTCTCACAGGTTCTTAGTATCACTAAAAAATAGCAAGTTGCAACAATGTGGATGGAACCAGACTGTATTCTGCTAAGTGAAATAAGTTAGCCAGAGAAAAACAAGTATATGATTTCACTTGTTAGGGGAATTTAAGAAACAAAACAGATTAACATGGGGAAAGGGAAGGAAAAGTAAGATAAAAACAGAGAAGGAGGCAAACCATAAGAGACTCCCAAATACAGAGAACAAACTGAGGGTTGCCGGGGGTGGGGGGGAGGTGGGTAGGGGGATGGGCTAAATGGGTGATGGGCATTATGGAGGGCATTTGATGGGATGAGCACTGGGTGTTATATATAAGAGATGAATCATTGGATTTCCCCTGAAATCAATACTGCACTGTATGTTAACTTACTTGAATTTAAATAAAAATTTAAAAACCACAAACTTTTAAAAAGGGTATGGACAGATGAGTGTCATCTCTCTTTGAAAATGATGCTAGTAAGTGAAATCATTAAAAAGTCGAATGAAAGGGGTACCTGGGTGGCTCAGTTGGTTACGCTTCTGATTTAGGCTCAGGTCATGACCTTGCAATTCATGGGTTCAAGCCCTGCATCAGGCTCTGTGCTGACAGTTCAGAGCCTGGAGCCTACTTTGGATTCTGTCTCCCTCTCTCTCAGCCCCTGCCCTGCTCAAGCTCTGTCTCTCTCAGAAATTTAAAAAAAAAAAATTTTTTTTTAATGGGATAAAGAGGGGGCGCCTGGGTGGCTCAGTTGGTTAAGCAGCCGACTTCAGCTCAGGTCATGATCTCACGGTTTGTGAGTTCAAGCCCCATGTCAGGCTCTGGGCTCACAGCTCAGAGCCTAAATCCCGCTTCAGATTCTGTGTCTCCCTCTCTCTCTCTGACCCTCCCCTACACATGCTCTGTCTCTCAAAAATAAATAAATGTAAAAAAAAAAAATTTTTAAGTGGGATAAAGAAATTTTCTAGTAAGTATTCTTTGAATAACAACTAATCAAATATATAGGCATCATTTCTATCAATTTATGAGTATCATGCTGAATTGTGAGTAATAGATTGCCCATTGAGTAAAGTTTTTGATCTCAAATTTCAAGTACTAGATGAATTACCAAGTAGCAAAATAAAGAAAGGCCACATTTTATTCATTTGACTAACATTTACTGAAAGTCAAAATCACCTGTTTTAGTACTTAATTACTGCTGTGTATACGGTCTGTAAGCTGAAGGCCTCAAGAGGAAATCCACCATCTTATAAAAGGACATGTTATTTCCCATCAGTCTTGAAGACTGAGTATGCGTTAGACTAAAAGAGAGGTGTGGGCATCAGGGAATGGCACCCTAGGTAAAAAGAAGAGTATATATAGTTCTCCAGCATGAAAGTTCATAACCATTGCATCTGTTTGGATCATGAACATTAATTGGTATGAGCTGGAGAATGCTAGGTTTGGGGATCTGCGGGAAGGTCATCCTGGAAAAAAAGACAGAGGGAAGGCCATTAAGATGCTCTTCTGCTATGCCGAGGAGTCTGGATTTCTTCCCCAAGTCAGAGGGATGCCAAATGATCAGCATGCCATGATCAAAGTTAGATTTCAGAAAGAGTACTTCGGTGGTAAGACAGAAGATGGGCTAGAATGGAAATGGGGGTGGACTCAAAATAGGTCAGCGAGGAAGTTACTGTCACTGTGCGTGTAAGAAAGGAAGAAAACTTCAAACAGAGCAATGGTAGGGTGATTGTGCATAAAGCGCAAACTCAGGAGGTAAAATCAAAAGAACTCGATGACTACTTGGACATGGAAATGGAAGACAGCGTAGAGTCCCTTAAGCCAGGTCAAAAGGCCCCTCCCTCCAGGAAAAGTAAGGGTCCATCAGGATGAGGCAAAATGCTCCTACCTTAGCAGTGCTGTTGACATTATCCGGGTCTCCCTCCTCACACTCCACCAGTGTCACGTGGGTGAGGTTCTCCACTGGATTCGTTAGCGTCAGGAGGACCTGGCTCTCCTAGGGAACAGGAAAAGCCTCTCTCAGACATGTTCTACTACTAAGCATTTCACCAAACATAACCTTCCCCGCCATCCCCCATTACTCCTGAGCAGTTAACACCCACCTACACCTCTACATCACTGGGTCCTCAAAGTGCTCAGTGATTCCTATTATTTATATATCAGGTGACATATACTCTGGAGTTGCTATCACATGAGGAAATAAGACAGATCCCATAAAGAGCCAGTTACTAGATCCAAAAAATCTGAGGACTGAGCATTATCTAAGTGATTAAAGTTTACAGCTCTTGTTCCATCCAGTCCTCCACTTAGGGACTGAAAAGGAAGTCCTCATAAATATGAAAGCCACAGGGTAACAAGACAGAAAAAAATCATTCATCAAGACTTAAAAGACTTTTAGGATTTCTTGAACCATAATTTGCCCTCGTTTGGCACTTTGCTGAGATAAGCAAAACCTTTCAAAGGAACGTGGACTACATAACATCTTCATAAGCAGCATGGAAGGAAAGAACTAAAGAAGCTGCTGCAGGATAGTCTACAACTCCTGGTGGGGAGCGGGAGGAGGAGACAGAGAGGGACCTCAAAGGAGAGAAGGGCTGTGCTAAAGAAGAAATCCAGTCAATTCCTGATATCTGACGTAGCAAAGGCATGAGATGGTGCAGTCATGTGGCTAAAGAAGAGCTAAAGATGCTTGTGGGGCAAAACATCTTTCCCCACCACAATTCCATCTTTACGTAACGTACATGCTGCTCCTTGTAAATGTATGTCAAAGACGCTGTGCTAAGAATCTCAGCTTAAAGAAATGAAAAATCTCGCTTCCTTTATGATTCCCAACTTTCTTTTCTATCCCTTGCTCTTGAGTCTCACATAGCCACCCACACACATACATGCACACATCTCTGATCGATCCTTTGTCTTCCTCTCAATACGCAAAGTACTAACCTTCATGTAGCGAAGGTTCGGAATTGACATGATTCTCACTTCTGGAATGTAATTGCTATGCATAAATTAAAAAAATACATTAACATTCATTGGAAGTCCCTTAAAATTATTGTCCTTTTTTTAAAGTGAGTGCACCAAAGATTTCTTCAATTAAAACATAATGCAGAAAAAGAATTTTAAAGAATCATACGATACCATCATAACAAGAACTTAAAACATGAAACCAATTGCTAAAGAGTTCTCTCTTAAATCTTAGGCACATTTCTAGTTTAAGGCCTTTGTATCTGTATGCTTTATGGTAGATATCTTCCTTATACATTTGCTAGACATATATTTTTGAAATTTTACTAATTCATTTCTGTAAATCTAAAAGGCAACTGGTTATAGGACCTAAGACCGACTTAATAACACCATCCAGGGGTGTAAGAACACCACCACATTACTTAACCAAATACTTTCACAAGTCACTGTGTATGCCAGGCATTGTTTTAAACACATAAATTAACTTACATAATCTTCACTGTAACTGCAGGAGACAAGTATTATGATCATCATCCCCATTAAAGAGATAAACTAGGCTTTGAAGAAGTGACTTACTGGTGAGTGGCCAGGATTCAAACTCAGCGTACGCCACAGTCCTTGCCTTTAAACCACTATATGTTTTGCTGCCTTTTTTTTTTTTTAATGTAAATGTTTATTTTTGTGTGTGTGTGAGCAGGGGTGGGGCAGAGATAGAGGGAGACAGAGGATCAGTGGACTCTGTGATGACAGCAGAGAAACCAAAATGGGGCTCGAACTCATCAACCTGAGCCAAAGTCGAATGCTCACAATTGAGCCACCCAGTTGCCCCTTTACTGCCTCTTTAAGTAAGAAAATAGAATATTATACTCACGTGTGCTTAGTCTGAACTCAAAACTGCCCAGAGCCAAATCCCAGCTTAGTGTTTATTTACCTATTACTGAGATGACTTATGTTTAATTGCTGCATAATACTCTATAGCCTGAGTGTACCTCAATTTAAACAACTATTTGTTAACGGTTAATTGGCTTGACACTGAAAGCGTTTCTACCTTTGTGCCATTACAGTGTCACAGTACACATCCTTACATATGCATCTTTAGATATTGGTGCTTTTGCCTCAACAGAATATTCCTGAGACAGTACTACTCGGTTTAGTCTATGTAATTTTGTCTGGCTTTTCCAGACCACTCTCCAAAAAGACTAGCAATCTACAAGCCTATCAACAATGTATGCAAACATGTTTCCCCATATGCTCATGAGCACTACATGATCTTTGCTATTTTAAACTTTTCCTAACAAGTCTCAATATCTGCCATGTATTCAATAACCATTTGAAATTCCTCTTCTATAAGCTGCCATTCAAATCCTTTGTTCTACTGCCGTTTTTATCTTTCTGACTTGTGGGAATTCTGTCTTCCAGGGACATCAACTTTTTATCTCTGTCATGGTCATGGAGTAGCAAATACTCTTCCCTACTCTACTGTCTGTCCCAGGACTTTGTTATCTTTTTTTTTTTTGCTAAGGACAAAGCTGTCTACTTTCTTCTTTAGCAGTTCCTGGGTTTCCTGCCTTACTTAGGAAGGGCTCTCTTGCCCTAAAATCAAGACAATATTTTCCTAATTTTTCAAAATATTTTTCTTGTTTGAAAGTTGATTTTCGTACACAAAACTCCCTTCTACTGACAAGTCCCGGTGAATTAACACTAATAATCGCTTTTATCACACTCAAAGACTGTTATCAGAACATAATTAAGATGAACCTTGTTAGAGGATACTCTTTGTTTTGTCATATATTATTATTTTTTACTTTAATACTTTGGATCGATACCAAAATGAGGCACATTATAATTTGTAATGAGTAACCAGTGACTCTCCATCCAATAACCAACAAAGCAATTGCGGTCCCAGGACCACACTACTCCGGTGTCCCTAGTACAAGCACCTTTGATTCTAGGTCTATAATTTGTATTGACTTCATGATATGTAATTCAAAACCTAAACAGAAGAAATAGCAAGATTGCTGATGTCATTTTCTTCTTGTAAGCCCAGAGTTAATACATTTCGTGTTAAAAAAGGCAAAAAACAGTAACTAAAAACCCCAATCCCAAAATACTCACACAGCAACCAGTTGGATTTTGAATTTGATAGATGTAGGATTAAATTCTGGCTTGCTCAAATTATGTTCACATTTCTAAAAAGAGAAAATATGTATCAGAGGAAAACAGGAACACCCATGTTGGATCCCCAGAGCTGCTAAATCAGAAGGACAGCATTTACTCAAGTTTTATTGTTTCATTCTGCTACAAGACCACATATATTTTGAAACAGTGTGTATGCTGATGACCACAATTCACAAAAGATGATGTTTTGGATTTGTGGATGTAAGACCACGCTATCAAATATTATCATACCTTCGTGGTCCCTAATGATTGTTGAAATAATAACAAACACATACTTAGTACGTACTGTATGTGTGAGCAGTGTCCTTAGTTCAAGTGGATTTAAACATCACATCAGATTTATGAGGGAAGTTAGGTACCACACCTATTATTTTACCCATTTTATAGGTGGTGAAAATGGGGCATGGGAAGGGTGAGTAACCTGTACTATTTCATAGACCCCATAAGACCTCAAGCTGGGATTTAAATCCAAATAGTGTGCTTTCAGATCCCATGCTTTAAAATACAGTAACAATTATTTACTTACTTTTTTGAACGGGTACTACATACATTTGGTTAAAATAATTTCTTAATGGTACCAAAAGAAAAAAAGTACCAGGTAAAGGTACCCATTACTTGTCCTCCTGTCCCGCTCCCCAGAGGTCAACCAGTTTCTCGTGTTTTGTCACAAATAACCTATGCACATATGCATACATCATCCTTCTTACAATAACACAAAAGGGAGCACTTTATATACTCCACCCTCTGTTTTTACTTCCCTATCTTGGAATTCCATGTCAGCACACACAGAGGAACCTCTGTGTTCTACTGTCCTCATTTCTGTGCTCAAATGATGGATATCCTGATTTTGCTACTATAAATAATGCAGTGATGAGGATTCTCATAGTCATTTCCCACACATTACCTTTTGCCAACCTGATAACTATCAAATGGCATCTCAATGAAGTTTTAATAGACATTTCTCAGATTACTGTAGGAGCATCTTTCACGTTTATTGGCAATTGGGATTTCCTCTGCCATGACTTCATGGTACCATCTACTAGGTATTTTTATACTGGCATTATCTTTTCCTTACTAATTTGCCCAAGTTCTTTACATATTCTGGACACTAACCCTTTTTTTTTTTTAATATTTATTGGGGTTCCTGGGTGGTTCAGTCAGTTGAGTGTCCAACTCTTGGGTTTTAGCTCAGGTCATGATCTCACAGTTCGTGGGTTCAAGTCCCACACTGGGCTCTGCACTGGCAGTGTGGAGCCTTCTTGGGATTTTCTCTCTCCCCTCTCTCTCTGCCCCTCCCACACACTCTCTCTCATAATAAAGAAAGAAAGTTAAAAAAAATTTTTAACGTTTGAGAGAAGGGAGACAGAGTATGAATGGGGGGAGGGGCAGGGAGAGAATCCCAAGCAGGCTCTGTACTCCCAGCAGAGAGCCTGACCTGGTGCTTGATCCCATGAACCATGAGATCGGGAACTGAGCCAAAATCAAGAGTCAGAAGCTTAACCAAATAAGCCACCCAGGCACCCCTCCCTTTCTTTTCTTTTGGTAGATAGTCTTAATCAAGAAAAGTTCCCTATTCCTGTGAGTTTTTTTTTTTTATCATGAATGGTTATTCGATTTTGTCAAATGCCTTTTCTATAGCTATCAATATGATCATGTGATTTTTTTTTTTTAAGTCCACAGACGTGATAGATTACACTGACTTTCAAATGTTGAACCAGCCTTGCATTCCAGGGATAAATCCCACTTGGTTATAGTATATAATTTTTTAATACTTTTTTGGATTAGATTTGCTAATATTCTGTTGAGAATTTTTTTGCACATATGTTCATGAGAGATACTGCTCTGTGGTTTTCTTGTAATGTCTGCCTGGTTGGTATTAGGGTAATACTAGCCTCCTATTATGAATTAGGATGTAATCCCTTTGCTTCTACCTTCTGAAAACCATTATAAGAATTGGTATAATTGGGGCGCCTGGGTGGCTCAGTTGGTTAACTGAGCTCAGGTCATGATCTCACAGTCTGTGGGTTCGAGCGCCCTGTTGGGCTCTGTGCTGACAGCTCAGAACTTGGAGCCTGCTTCAGATTCTGTGTCTCCCTCTCTCTGCCCCTCTCCAGCTCACGCTCTGTCTCTCTCTCTCCTTCAAAAAATAAATAAATCTTAAAAAAAAAAAAAAAAGAATTGGTATAACTATGTGGTAGAATTCACTAGTCAACATATGTGAGCCTGGGACGTTCTGTTTTGGAAGGTTATTAATTATTGATTCAATTTATTATTTAATAGACATAAGCCTATTCAGATCACACATTTCTTCTTGTATGAATTTTGGCAGATTGGATCTTTCAAAAACAGTCCATCTTCCCTAGGCTATCAGATTTGTGGGCACAGAGTTCTTCATAGTGTTTATTATCCTTTTGATTTTCATGGATCTCTAGTGATGGCCCCTTTTTAATTTGACTAGTATATTGTGCCCTCTCTCTTTTGTCCCTAGGTTAGCCTGAAGAGAGGCTTATCAATTTTATTGGTGTTTCCAAAGAATCAACTTTTGGTTTTGATTTTTCTCTATTGATTTCCTATTTCCAACTTCATTGGCTTCTGCTTGAATTCTTACTATTTCTTTTCTTCTTCTTACTATGGATTTAATTTGCTCTTCTTTTTCCAGTTTCCTAAGGTGGAAACGTAGACAACTGATTTTAGAGCTCTCCTCTTTCTAATCCGTGAATGTAATAAGATAAATTTCCCTCTAAGCTTGGCTTTCAGAGTATCACACAAATTTTAAGAAGTAGTTTTCATTTTTATTAAGCTTAAAATATTTTTAAATTTCTCAAGGCTTCCTCTTTGACATGTGCTATTTAGAAATGTCTTGTTTAATCTCCACATAATTGGGAACTTTCTAGTTTTCTCTTACTTCCTAGTTTATTCCCATGGTGTCCTGAGAGCCGTTACGGTGGGTTTGTTTTGTTTTCTTCTTTTATGGCCTAGAATGCAGACTGCATTGGTGAATGGTCCAGGTGAGCTACAGAAAAACATATATTCTGCTGTCATTAGTTGAAGCAGTCTCCAAATGTGAATTGTTTCCAGTGATGGGTGGTGGTGTTGAGTTCAGCTATGTCCTTAACTGATTTTCTGCCTGCTGGGTCTGTCCATTTCTGAGAACGGGGTGATGAAACGCCCAACTAGGAGGGTGGATTCATCTACTTCTCCTTGCAGCTCTGTCAGGTGTTGCCTCACGTAGTTTGACACTATTGTTAGGCATATACATGTTAAGAATTGTTAGGTCTTCCTAGAAAATTAACCCCTTTATCATGTCATGCCCTTCTTTACCCCTGTTAACTTTCTTTACTTTGAAATCTGCTCTGAAACTGATATAGTTACACTTGCTTTCTACTGATTAGTTTACTATGGTTTATCTGTCTACATCTATTTACTTTTAACCCATACATGTCTTTATACTTAAAATGGGCTTTTATTTTCTTATTTTTTAAAATTTGTTGAGTATAGCTGACACACAATGTGACATTAATTTCAAGTGTACAACACAGTGATTCAACATCTCTATATGCTGTGCTGTGCCCACAAGCATAGCTACCGTCTGTCCCCATACAATGCGATTACAGTATCATTGACTATGTTCCTTATGCTGTCCCTTTTATTCCTGTGACTTACTCATTCCACAACTAGAAGCCTGTATCTTTTCCTTTTTTAAAAATCTTTAAATGTTTTATTTATTTTTTGAAAGAGAAAGGGAGAGCACGAGCAGGGGAGGGGCAGACAGAGAGGGAAACACAGGATCTGAAGTGGGCTCTTCACTGAGACCAGAGTGGCTGATGTGGAGTTGGAACTCACAAACTGATAATCATGACCTGAGCCAAGGTTGAACACATAACCAATTGAGCCACCATGCGCCCCTTTCCTTCTTATTTAACGAGCTTTTTCCATTATAGAAATTTTCTTATATATGCAATATATACCCAAACCAGAATAGCAGTAGGAATTCCTAGGTACATGTCACCCAGCTTCAACAAATTAGCACCCGTTAGCAACAATGACCAATCCGGTTTCATCCATACTCTCACCCGTTCACCATGTCTGATTACTTTGAAACAAGTATCAGACATCATGTCATTTCATCCATAAATATTTTTGTATGTATCTCTGAAACATATTTTTTATTTTTATTTTTTTAAAATGGTTCATTGTCAAATTGGTTTCCATACAACACCCAGTGCTCTTCCCCACAAGTGCCCTCCTCCATCACCACCACCTCTTTACCCCCTCCCTCTTCCGTTTCAACCCTCAGTTTGTTTTCAGTATTCAATAGTCTCTCAAGTTTTGCGTCCCTCTCTCTCCCCAACTCTTTCCCTCTTCCCCTCCCCCTGTTACTCCATTAGGTTTCTCCTGTTCTCCTGTTAGACCTATGAGTGCAAACATATGGTTTCTGTCCTTCTCTGCCTGGCTTACTTCGCTCAGCATGACACCCCCAAGGTCCATCCACTTTCCCACAAATGGCCAGATTTCATTCTTTCTCATTGCCATGTAGTACTCCGTTGTATATATAAACCACATCTTTTTGATCCACTCATCAGGTGATGGACATTTAGGCTTTTTCCATATTTTGGCCATTGTAGAAAGTGCT
>NC_043705.1:106703986-106748540 GCF_006229205.1 Suricata suricatta | reverse complement strand
TTAGCCACTCTGACTGGTGTGAGGTGGTATCTCAGGGTGGTTTTGATTTGTGTTTCCCTGATGATGAGTGATGTTGAGCCTCGTTTCATGTGCCTGTAGGCCATCCAGATGTCCTCTTTGGAGAAGTGTCTGTTCATGTCTTCTGCCCATTTCTTCACTGGGTTATTTGTTTTGTGGGTGTGGAGTTTGGTGAGTTCCTTGTAGATTTTGGATACCAGCCCTTTATCTGATATGTCGTTTGCAACTATCTTTTCCCATTCTGTCAGTTGCCTATTAGTTTTCTTGTTTGTTTCCTTTGCAGTGCAGAAGCTTTTTATCTTGATGAGGTCCCAAGAGTTCAGTTTTGCTTTCATTTCCCTTGCCTTTGGAGATGTGTCGAGTAGGAAATTGCTGCAGTTGAGGTCTAGGATGTTTTTTCCTACTTTCTCCTCGAGGGTTTTGATGGTTACCTATCTCATATTCAGCCATTTTGAGTTAATTTTTGTGTATGGTGTAAGAAAGTGGTCTAGTTTCATTCTTCTGCATGAAACATATTTTTTTAAATAATAATATTTTTATCCCTTAAAAATGTGAAAAATTCTTTTAATAGCATCAAAAATCCAGCTAGTGTTTAAATTTCCCCAAAGGTTTCATAGATGTTTCTTTCTTTCTTCCCCCGTCCCTGGCCCCTTTCTTATGTTTTGTTTGAACTGGGATTTAAATGAAGCCTACATACTATGTTTGGTTGATATTGCCTCATAGTTCTTTTCCAGAGGTGTGCTGTTGACAGCAGTCACTGGTCACACATGGTTATTTGTTGTTTTTTAAATTTTTTTAAAATGTCTTTATTTTATCTTGAGAGACGGAGCAGAGAGCAAGCAGGGGAGGGGAGGGGCAGAGAGAGAGAGAGAGAGCCACAGAATCTGAGCAGGCTCCAGGCTCTGAACTGTCAGCACAGAGTCTGACGCGGGGCTTGAACCCATGGACTGTGAGATCATGACCTGAGCCAAAGTCGGATGCCTAACCAACTGAGCCACCCAGGTGCCCCCAACTGGTTATTTGAATGGTTTAGCACCTCAGCCACATTTCAAGCGCTGAAGAGCAGCATGTGACTCATGTGACTAGTGGCTACCATGTTGGGCTGTGCACATAGAACATCTGCATCATCTTAGAAAGTTCTGCTGAATATTATTGATCTAAAAGGTTTATTTTTCTTTTATAATTTATTTACTGAAAAAATTCAGTTGTTTGTTTTATAAATTCCTAGAGGCTGGATTTTGCTGATGTCTTCTTCCTTGCCTTCTTTTAAGTTATTTTACTATTCTTTTTTGTTTCTTCTTTACTAGCCTAAAAGTTATATATTCTGTCATGATTCTCTTAGGGGTTAATGCTATGAATTTATTAATCTTTAGGTACCTCAGTTTCCACATCTATAAAACAGATGCAGTAGTACCCGTTATCTCATAGTTGTGAGAATTTTTATTTTGAAAGCATTTAAAATGGTGCCTGGACACCTAGTACATTCTCTATGAGCAATTTTTATATTTACTACATTCCCAGAAGTTTCGATATTGGCCAGGTACCAATGTTTAATTTATTTTTGCTTTTCCCTTGTACAAATGGCAACTCTACGAAAAGGAGTAATTACCCGACAGCGCAGGGACCGCTTGATCAGAAGATGTTTGTGACGAGGGTAGAGCTGGGAGGCGCACACCGGCTGGAAGTCAGGCTGCAGGAGGCGCTGCTGCAGGGTGGTCACTAGCGGGAAAGGCAGAAACCAGGCAGAAACAAGGACTTGCTCAAAATCAGACTTAAATGAAATTATCACATGAAACAACACTTCCTTTGTGAAAGTTCTTCAAAAAACTACAATTTGAAATTTGACATTTTAAAATTCCTCGGGGGCGCCTGGGTGACTCAGTCAGTTAAGCATCCAACTTTAGCTAAAGTCATAGTCTCACAGTTTGTGAGTTCAAGCCCCATGTCAGATTCTGTTGCTGCTCAGAGCCTGGAACCTGCTCCGGATTCTGTCTCATTCTCTCTCTAACCCTTCCCCACTCACACTCTGTCTCTCAAAAATACATAATAAACATTAAAAATAAAATTTAAAAAAAGTTCTTCAAATGATTATATCTATTTCACTTGTTACTTGATTTATTTTACTACTACTAACAACTATGTCATTAAAAACTTCAAAACTGGGGCCACCGGAGTGCCTCAATCAGTTAAGCATCTGACTTCAGCTCAGGTCATGCTCTCATGGTTTGAGTTTGAGCCCCACATCAGGGCTCTGGGCTGACAGCTCAGAGCCTGGAGCCTGCTTCAGATTTTGTCTCCCTTTCTCTGCCCCTACCTCACTCACACTGTGTGTGTGTGTGTGTGTCTCTCTCTCCGTCTCAAAAATAAACATTAAAAAAGTAATAATAAAAGAAAGACAAAAAGAAAAAAAAATCTCAAAACCCAGGGGTGCCTGGGTAGCTCATTTGGTGAAGTGACCAGCTTTGGCTCAGGTCATGATCTCACAGTCTGTGAGTTGACCCCACATCAGGCTCTGTGCTGACAGCTCAGAGCCTGGAGCCTGCTTCAGATTCTGTGTCTCCCTCTCTCTCTGCCCCTCCCTGGCTCACAGACTGTCTCTATCTCAAAAAAATAAACATTAAAAAAAATCTCAAAACCCAAGGTATTTAACAAAAGCATAATTAGATGTGAAATAGAAACAAAGTAGAATAATGTAAAATACTACCTTCTGTTAGATTCACTGGTCTGGTATAATAATCTTCGGGTAGAGGTTCCACTTCGTCTACGGCCTGAGCTGGCTCAATCTTTATCTCTTTTTGGTCCTCTCCTTCTTTAAGGCTAAAAGATAAAAAACACTCATTTCTCAAAGGTCCACCTGATTATATTCAAAGTCTACGATATCAATAACTGCAGTATTCTTCTACTGCAGATCATTTTTTCTCTGTTCAGGTCTTCCTCACTAGCAGCTGTTCTATGTCACATTCCTTCAGTATTCACTTTGATACCTGCTTTTCTCCCCCAAGCCACCTAATGTCCAAACTTACGACAGGCCGGCAAGGGTACTGATGGCTGCACCAGCTCGTGGTCGCTGAAGCCTCGTTCCAAGACCATATTTGTCCTAAAGAGAGTTCAGAAATCCCTATCACAAATCCCATATTTATACATCCTATTTACCAAAAGAAAGATTTTCAGGTGGGACAGCATGAGAAGCTCAGGGAAATAAGCAAAAAAAAAAAAAAAAAAAAAAAAAAAAAAAAAAAAAAAAAAAAAAAAAAAAAAAAAAAAAAAAAAAAAAAAAAAAAAAAAAAAAAAAAAAAAAAAAAAAAAAAAAAGCGAATTTGAAAGTTCCTTTAATGAAAGTAATTTGTAGCCCGACATCATTTTATTCTTAAAAGAATAAGAAAAGCCCCACACATGGAGACTGAAACTATATTAGTACAGGAAAACTGAACCAAATGTGAATTTTTATTTATTATTATTTTTTTTTACTATTAATCTGAAAGCCTTTAAGCTATGGTTCTATGGCTTAGGTCAGAACTATGTGGCGTGTCTAAGATACATGGAGAATGTCTTCCCGGAATATCAGTGATCGTGTGCTAACTTTAGAGTTAGCGAGAATCGCAGAAGAGAACTTACCACTACGTGAATTGTGTGTTGCTGTAGGCCCCCAAAGAGCAGCAGGTTGCAACAGAGACAAAAAAATGCAGCATAAGATAGAAGCAAACTCATATAGCAGGCAGGTTATAAGGGAAGCTGGAAGAATAATGCCTCTAATTCAAATTCCTCTCCTAATTGCACTAGTGCATATGCAGATCACATCACTGAACTATCCTGAAAATTTCATTTAGACTTCATTAAAGTCTCTGGCAAATGTAGTTGCTTTGCACGTCTTCATGTTTTATTAAATACTAAACTAAATGATTTCATATGGACCTTGCTCATCCTTAGGGTTTCGGTGACTTAAACTAATGGTCATACAGAGGCAGTCTAACAAGGCACATTTCCTCAACTGTCAAACTACCCACAGGATTTTCATGAAAATTAAATAAAAGGGGAAAAGCACTTAGCACACTTCCTGACATATCACTGTCCTTCAGTAAATGTTATTTATTACAAGTCAACCTGCTGGGGCTCCAGCAAGCAGAGAGAAAAGAAATCATTCTGTGACAGCAAATAAAACTTGGGGGACAGTAACAAAAGCACCAAATCCTAATCTTTTGTTCCTGGACTGGTAGTACAAAAACTAGTAGAGAGGGACTTCCATAAATAATTCCCATCAATCACACGTACATGGATGACTAGTTATTTAACCACACGAATGCACTGTGTACAAGTCAGTGTTCTTTGCACTGGAGAAGCACAGGAAAGTGCCAGAAATAGCCATTAGGGCTGGAAGACCATTACTACAGGATGTCAAAGGTGGGCTACCGGGTAATGTGAATAAAAACTACCACTTGCCCACCTTCTTCTGACTTTCTGTTTAATAAGAGTTCTGTGATGCTACAAAATTAAACATGAGCCCTGAGGATTAATCAGGAGAGAGAGGGCAGTGATGCAAAAAACAACACAAATGTCCGTAAGACTCAAAGAACTCAAATAGAACTTGTGATATGGCCAAAGTGTAACTGCGAGACTTAGACACCATGATTCTCTGCTACTCGTCATTCAGGAATCTAAGGATAGCGGCCAATTTCCGAAAGGGTCACTATTCTCATGCCACACAGGTCTGGTTCAATGAAATGCACACTCCTTTTTGGACCAAGTCCTCACCGAAAAAGCCAAAGGCATGTAGTTTCTACGCCGTGCTAGTTTCTTGCGATCTCGTTCAACCTTCTCTTTCTGAGCAAGCTGCTGGTAATATTCAATCAGTTTGTTCATCTGTAAGAAATCAAAGATGCAGTATTTGTTTCATAAAAAGCTAACAAATATGCAAAATTAATCAACAACACTGCTTGGACACATAATGCACAAAGAAGACAAATCACTACAGTGGGCAAGTTTGCTCCTCAAAGAGAATTTCTCTTCACTACATTCCTCTCAATTATTTGCAGAATTACAATGGAAACTAATGATGGGAAGAAATGGGCAATGAAAAGGCTTGGAAATTTCATGCCCTCTTTTCACTGTTCTCTTATTTCCCCTCACCATTGCTCCCATTTTTCCTACACAGCCACAAGGCCCATCTGTTTCTAAGACTGTGACAGCCTGCACTCTGTCTTCCCCACCACTCATACGTTTTCATTGTTAAAATATATTTTAATCCTAAAAGCAATATATGTTAATTGTGAAAAGTTCAAACAATATTTAACATAAAAAATAAAAAGTAATACTTCTCTTTTCTCTTGTGCCCAAGTCCACCCTTTCCCTCACCAAAGGCATCCACAATTATCAGCTTAGATAGTGGTCTTACAACTTACGGACATGGGTGTGACAGTATCACAACCTGCATACATTAAAACAAAAATCCTGTGTATACATACGCAGCTTTTATATGTCTGAGAAGACTTTTCATATAGGAGAAAAAAGTTATAACATCTTATTTGACTAGAAGCATTAGGAACTTTTTACCCAGTCAACAGATCTGCCTCATTCTTTTCAAGGCTGCATCTTACTGCGTAGCACAGACGTGTGTTAAGGTATTTAAGCACTTCCTATGGTACAACTTTAATGGTTTCCCGGTGTTCACCTTCAGTTCAGCAGCAACTACTTCTTAGAAACACTAATATGATCACGTCAGCCCTTAGTTTACAAGCGTCTCAAAGCTTCTCAAACTCCGACTCGGCTCACGTGGTCCCGCATAGTCCCACACACTTCTGTCCATCTGTCTGATGCTGTGCTGGGCTCTGGTCACACTCCCCTTCTCGTCTACCACTTGCTTTGTTTCTTCCGCTTAGGAGCTCTCTGTATATGCTGTTCCCGCCTTGAATTCTTCCCCTTCTGTGCCCGTTGTCCTGAGAGCTCAGCGCAGACCTCAGACATGGACTGAACTAGTTGAAATCCACCTAATAAATGTTCACAAGCCGGGTGCCCAGGTGGCTCAGTCGGTTAAGCATCTGACTCTTGGTTTCGGCACAGGTCATGATCCCAGGGTCGTTGGATCAAGCCCTGCGTCAGGCTCTGCACTGAGCATGGAGCCTGTTTTAAATTCTGTCTTTCCCTCTGCCCGTGTCCCCTGCTCTGTCTCTAAAATAAAGATTGAGAAAAATTTCTTTAAATGTTCACATAGGACTCTTTCTCATTCATGACACATATCATTATTTCTCTTTTATCCGAGGATTATTTGATCTAGTTTTGTTTCCCCATTTGACTTCAGCTCTATAAAGAAAGGGACCATGTATCCCTACTGGTCAGCATGGCCCTGGGACATAAGTGCTTGTTAAATGTTTGGTGAATGAATACACACATCTCTGTGCATAAGTGCAGGTATTCCCGTAGGTCGCAGTTCACAAAATAGATACTACTGAGAGCTCAAGAAATCTGTATTGATTTACACTAACAATAAATAGCGTATGTGAAAAGTCCAACTCCCCACACTCCATGTATTGCTAACTTCTGCTGAAATCACAGACGAGTGATTAGAAGTCACTGTTTAAGGTATGGTGTGACTGCACGTCCTTCATTTCACTAGCACGTCATCTTCTTTCTCGCAGTCGAGGTTCAGAGGCAAGAAAATCAGCTCAGGTACATACCCAACAGATCAATTCACTTTCACCTGTTAAAGAAGGCTTGAGTCATGCTTCCACAAGCAACCACTACTTAGTCCAAGGGCATCTTATAATGTGTGGTGTTTCCAGTGCAGACATCTCTATGTCCATGGGATTTCCGAGAGTATTTGAGAACAAACAGAACCTTAACTTAGTTGGCCGATACATGAAAAATACAAATAAACACATGCTATGTCCTTATTCTGATTCTGTAGAACTAAAGAGATAGCTACGTTTTTCTACTAACTTAAGTCAGACAGGGAAGCACAGCCATTGTGATTTAATGTCTTATGAGGAGCACTTTCTATGTGTAACAGCCACCACAAAACACATCACAGGATTTCTTAGCATATGCCATGTGCCATATCCATATTGTGTAAAATGGAAGATCTTCAGTTTTCTCTCCATCTTTTCTTAGTCCGTGCTCTCACTGACGACACTATACTTACCCGTTGCGTGTGAGGATTTTCAGGTTCCTGCCAACCACCACTGGCTGCAAGAAAAAGGAACATTAAACACATTTCATAATTTGACATTTGTATCTTCATACAAACAGGTCCTCTGTAGGCCACAGAGTGAAACCTAAAAACATAAAATCACAGAACTTCTAAGAAATAGTCCTATAAATTATATAGACCAGAACACTCAGAACAGAATTTTCATTAAAAATAATGATGGCGATAAAGATTAGCGCTCCCACTACAACAAACACATGCACAACTTCTGGGCATTTCCTTTTATACTCATAATAAGCCTCTGAGGTGGGCTTTCTCATGATCAGTCTCATTTTACAAATGAAGAAACTGAAGCTCAACGTCACACAGAGAATAAGTGGTGAAGCTAGGACTCAAACTCAAGTAGTCTGATTCATAAGACCCTTTTATCTATAGCACTGTGCAAGTCCTATGTTCTACGACCTTGATTTAGAGAAGAATTTCTTACATAAGAAACAAGCGGCACAAAGCATCATGGAAAAGATGATTCCAAAAAGCTAAAAGTAAAAAACTGTCATGGGTTGAACAACATGTGTTTGAACTGCATGGGTCTACTTACACGTGGATTTTTTTCAGTAAGTACAATGCAGTAATGTAAATGTACTTCTTTCTCTGGCTTCTTTTATTATAAGAATATATATGTATACAATACACATAACATGCAAAATACGTGTTAATCCACTGTTTATGTTACTAATAAGACCTCCAGTCAACAGTAAGCTATTGGTAGTTGCTCTTCTGGAGTCAAAAGTTATAACAGATGTTCAACTGCATTTTTGACTGCACTGCATGGGGAGGAAGGGTCAACATCTCTAACCTATGCACCGCTCAAGAGTCAATTGTAACTATATACCTCAATAAAGCTAACCAAAAAAAGGTGAAAAGTAAACCATGATGAGATACCGCTTTACAACCATCAGTTTGGAAAAATCTGAAAGAAGTCTTACAATACCAGAGCTGCCAAGGATCTGGAGCAATTACTTATTACTAGCTGGAGCAAAAATTGGTAAGCCATTTTGGAGCGCTAAAGATGTACACAGCTCAAGCAATTTTACTTTCAGTTACGTAAAGAAACCTTTACTCTTTTTTTTTAATAAATTTTTTTAACTTTTTATTTATTTTTTATACAGAGAGAGACAGAGCATGAGAGGGGGAGGGGCAGAGAGAGGAGGAGACACAGAACCGGAAGCAGGCTCCAGGCTCTGAGCTAGCTGTCAGCACAGAGCCTGACGCGGGGCTCGAACCCACGAACGTGATATCTGACCTGAGCCGAAGTCAGAGGCTCAACCGACTGAGCCACCCAGGCGCCCCATGAAGAAACCTTTACTCTTGTGACTCAGGAAATATGCACAAGAATGTTTCTAACAGCACTGTTGTCAAAAGCCAAAGAATGAAAAGAGCCTAAGTGTCCATCAGAAGAGACTGAGTGGGCCAACTGTGGTAAGTCATGCATAAATCAACTACGAATCCGGAACATTACATTATGCTGATAAGAGAAAAGTTGTAGCAGAATACATGCAGTGTGTTTCCCTTTGCTGCAAATGGTTTTTAGTTTACAGCAAAAGGAAACACACTGCATGTATTCTAAAGCATTTGGCAGTGGCTCCATACATATGTGGAAAAGTGTAAAGACATGCATGGACACTAATAAACTCTAAATTGAGCACTGGGATGAGTACCTCTCTCTAGGAGGCAGGGGAAGGGGGATGTGGGGAAAGGCCACACATGGGCTTAAACTGTTTAGGATCTGTTAAACTGCTGCAGCTGGAAGATAAATACACGAATGTGTATTATTTGTATAACTAAAAATAACCTTTTTTTTTTTCAAAACAAAACAGACACCTGTTAAAGGGGACACCATACCTTCTTGCAAAAAACTGCAACAATAACATCCTTTAGTACAATATTTGTATTTTAAAGGTTGCCTTACTTGAAACAATCATGAAAAACAATTATGTAAAAAAAAATGTTTTAGTTGTAATATTTTGAAAAATCTGGATGTTTTTAGCTAATTGCTTCTTTAGAGCTGGTAATTTATTCTGAAGAGCAATTTGGGACACATAATAATCTCATTTCTCTGCATATAACTGACACAATGGCTTACTTATAAATAAACAAATAGTTCTAAAGTGCTTTCAGAGCTTCTCAGACACCAATGACATCATGAAAGAAAAAAATTATCTGTACTCTTTAAGAGCTCCTAGTATTCAATTATCCTTGTCAAGATACCCTAGAGAAGAGAGATTTCTGAAGGAAACACAGGTTTTAAAGTCTGAAATACAAATTTTCCAACCCTAATGGCTCATAATCTAAAAAGCATAAAACATTCTCTTACAGAGTAACACTGAGAAATCTATTTGGACTTCTGGGCTTTGTTTCTTTAATCTGATCACAAGAGACAAAATACAAACATAGAAAAAAGACTTCAACTCACTCACTGGGGCATAGGTACCATGCCACTGTAAGGTTGTTTTTCATAATTAACTTAAATTTGTAAGCAAATCCAAACAACTTACTTGCCACACTGACATTAAAACACACACAAATAGGGGTGCCTGGGTGGCTCAGTCAGTTAAGTGTCTGACTGCAGCTCAGGTCATGACCTCACGTGAGATCAAGCCCCATACTGGGCTCTGTGCTGACAGCACAGAACCTGCTTGGAATTTGGATTCAGAATTCTCATTCATTCTCTCTCTTTCTCTCGCTCTTTCTCGGCTCCTCCCAGACTCACACTCTCTGAAAATAAATAAATGAACTTAAAAAAATTATTCAGGGGCGCCTGGGTGGCTCAGTCGGTTGAGCATCTGGCTTTGGCTCAGGTCATGATCTTGCAGTTTGTGGGTTCGAGCCCTGCGTCAGGCTCTGTGCTGACAGCTCAGAGCCTGGAGCCTGCTTCAGATTCTGTATCTTCCTCTCTCTCTGACTCTCCCCTGCTCATGCTCTCTCTCTCTCTCTCTCTCTCTCTCCCTCTCTCAAAAATAAATAAAACAATTAAAAAACAAAATTCAACCTCGGCCTCTCCCACACACAAACAAATATTTATTAACAATCTAAAAACATGTACAGGATTTAACACAAATCGCATTTCAGGAAATATCTTTCCACCAATGAGCATTCTTAAGGAACTAAAGATATGCTTGTTCTGTTTTTGAGGAGTATTTTATGAACTTCATGTACAACGCCAGAAAACAACCAAGAGCTCAAGCATTCTAAACAAAAGAGCAAACACAAAAGAATCAAATCTTAAGAATTTTGTGAACAGAGTTGAATCTAAAGAAATGTCACTCATATTCACTTCCAAGATGTGTAAAAATCAGTATGAACTTTTTAGTACCTGGGTGTCCAACTCTTGATTTGGGCTCAGGTCATGATCTCACGGTAGTGAGATAGAGCCCAGCTTGGAGGCTGCTTAAGATTCTCTCTCCTTCACCCCCTGCACCCACCTCCCCGCCCACACACAAACATGCATGCTCTCTCACACACAAAAAGCTTTTAAAGTTCAGATTCATTTTAGTTATGTCAACTGACATAATGAGTTTGTGATGGGCTTCCTCATAGACTAGTAAGCTGAAATCTTAATGAAAATCCAAAAATACAAATTTTTAACAAGCCTAGAAAGTTTCAGAAAATTGAATGAAATTTCAGAAAAAGACAATGATGAGACAACAATACTACTGTTTTTATAAAAAATAAATAGCAACTCAAGATTTTGAACTGACCATATACAGTTTCCACTTTCTGACATTAACCATGGAGTACAGGAAATATAAAAATAAAGGAAGTTTCCTTTATTAAAGGTAAGTGCAATCTCTGCTCTGACATGCTCAAATGATGGGGGAGATAATCAGAGCCCCAGATCTTTAGGTCCAAACAAACACAATTTTCCTGTTTCAGTGATAAACATTTCACATATGAACATGGACCTCTGAGGATGTGTTTGAATGCTCCAGGGTATTCGGATATGGAACTGTTGAGCAGAAGTATAAAAGCAATTTAATTTTATTAAATGGTGAAGATGGAGTCCCTGGGTGGCTCCGTCGGTTAAGCGTCTGACTCGGGTCATGATCACGGTTTGTGGGTTCCAGCCCTGCATCAGGCTCTGTGTTAACAGCTCCGAGCCTGGAACCTGCTTCAAATTCTGTGTCTCCCTCTCTCTCTGACCCTCTCTCTTCTCTACTCACACTTGGTCTCTCTCTCAAAAATAAATAAACATTAAAAAAATTGTTTTAAAGTAAGTAAATGGTGAAGGAGATTTAAGAGGACACTATCATGATGAGCAGTGAATAACATACAGAACTGTTGAATCACTAAATTGTATACCGAACGTAATGTAATACTATATGCTAACGTACTGGAATAAAGTAAATAAATAAAATGTCGTTTTTCTTGTTAAAATAAAAATAAATATAGAGGTAGGCTCAGTTGGAGGAACATACGATTCTTTATCTTGGGATTTTGAGTTCAAGCCCATGTTGGGTATAGAGATCATTTAAATACATTTTTTAAATAAAAATAAAAATAATTTAATGTTAATAAATGTTATCAAACTGCTATTTTCCCATATTCTTGCCAACCCTTGATTTTAATAGATTTTAAAAATTAGCCCAATCAATGAAGTTTTCATTGATTACTGGTAAACTTAAACATACTTTTCTGCTTATTTATTGACTTAAAAAAAATTTACCTTACCAACCTGTGTGTGAAAACAAAAATCCAGTCAACTGAACAACAAAAACTACATGAAAATTTCTGACATTCATAACAAGGTCTTTGCTCCCAAGAAACTCCTAGTAGTATTGGAAAACACCTGAAAAACATCCATGTAAAAAAAAAGAGCAGAAATAAAAAGAAAGGGCTAAAAAATTTCCAGGGGAAAGAAACACAAGCAGTGGAACTTGATTATAATTTCATGAAAGGTTAAGGTCTTTCCACGGAATTTGCAAGGTTATTGGGGAGTTTGGAGTGAAGATTTAAAAAAAATTTTTTTTTAACATTTTTAAATTTATTTCTGAGAGAGAGACACAGAGCATGAGTGGGGGAGGGTCAGAGAGAGAAGGAGACACAGAATCAGAAGCAGGCTCCAGGCTCTGAGCTAGCTGTCAGCACAGAGCCTGAGACGGGGCTTGAACCCACGAACTGTGAGATCATGACCTGAGCTGAAGTCGATGTTTAACTGACTAAGCCACCCAGGTGCCCAAATGAAGAATCACTTTAACCCTACTGTGGTTCCTTCCATGTACACACTTTAGTCTTTGATCATTTTTATTTCTACTTCTGAGAGCTGCGATTCTTACCCTTTGCCCAGTGTTTCTTTGCGGTCTCTTTCTTGATTTATAAGGGTTCTTCATTTTTGGTTATTTATCTTTAGTCTGTTATATATGATCCAAATATTTTTCTTAGTCTGTAACTTTTATCTTTTAAATTTGTTCATGATGTCTTTCGTTATCAGGAGTGTTTCTTTTTTATGAAGAGCATTAATATTTTGATTCTAAGAAAGTGTCAGATTTATCAACGCTGTTACCAACTCAAAGAAAACTAAATAGTTTACCTAGTTTTAGATGAAATACGATACGAATTTGGGAACATGGGAGATTTAGCTCAGAATTTAGCTCCTACCTTTCAACAGGTAACAGAAATGACAATCTGTGGGCAATTACAGCACTGCCAATTTCACAAAATCTCATGCTGAAGTCCACCTGACTCACCCACAGATTTGTCTGCCATGCCTACATCTCTAGATGTCCAGCGACAAAATCCACAGGCCAGGTAATAGGCTTTCTTCATGGTGGTCTTGGCTGGGTCATCTGGAAGCTGTGTGGAGATGCTTGTTGCCCGAGTGGAGAGGGTGTGCATACAGCCAGGACAGTCAAAGCAGTTGGCACACCTATAACACAACAAACACAACTCTTCATTCATTCAACAAATATTTATCAAGCACCTGCTCTGTGCCACACAACGTTCTCAGTGTTAGGAATTCAAGAGAGAACTATAAGGAAGGAGTGTCTCTCAAACAATAAGTAAAAAAAAAGTATTAAAACCTTGTTTTAAAACTTTAAAAATGGGACACCTGCGTGAATCAGTTGGTTAAGCATCTGACTTTAGCTCAGGTCATGATCTCGTGGCTCACGAGTTCAAGCCCCATGTCGGGCTCTGTGCTGACAGCTCAGAGCCTGGAGCCTGCTTCAGATTCTGTGTCTCCCCCCCATTTCTGCCTCTTCTCTGCTTGTACTCTTTCTCTCTCTTTCTCAAAAATAAATAAAAACCATTAAAAAAGTTTTTTAATTTAAATATAATATTTTTATAATAATAACGTTCATTATTTTTTTGTAAAAAAAATGCAATCATCACGAAAGTTCCTGAAGAATTAGAGCCTAACCCAATCCTACTCCACAGAGGGAACACCTGTTAAACAGTCTAGAGTTAAATATTTCAGATGCTTTTTAGGCTCATACAGATCACAGAGACTTCTGAGGAAGACAAACGTCACAGCCATGCCTTTAGAAAGGACAGAGCAGTTGCACGATGGAAACCCAGGAGGCAACAATACAATCAGCTGTGAAACTGGCTGTGGAAAATAACTTTTTGTGTGCTGTGCCAAGCCGACCCGGCAGCCAAACAGCGCCATCAGGAGCTCGGCCGGAGTTCAGGAGCAGGGCTTTCTGCTCTCTCCTCCGGCACTACTCTTCCCAGTGCTCAGCCAACCTTTCCCCCTCCAGGGGCCCCTGGGCCTTGTTGCTTTTAACTTTCACCATCTGAGATTATTAAGCTTTCACTTCCAGGGGCGCCTGGGTGTCTCCATCGGTTAAGCGGCCGACTGTGGCTCAGGTCATGATCTTACGGTTCATGAGTTCGAGCCCTATGTCGGGCTCTGTGCTGACAGCTTGGAGCCAGAGCCCGCTTCAGAGTCTGTGTCTCCTCTCTCTGCCCTTCCCCTGCTCACGCTCTGTCTCTCAAAAATAAATAAACATTAAAAAAAGAAAAAAGATTTCACTTCCAGTCCTGGACTTGCTCTGAAGTCCTGTTCCATAACTCTTAATGATCCGTGATATTTTACATCTGGATAAGCCCCGCATATAAGAATAATAATAGTACCTGCCCACTGTTTAGTGCTCACCGATACTTTGAGGATTAAATAATTAAAATAAATGTGTGGACAGCATACAAAGAACGGTATCTAGATAATGAGGAGCTATTTCTTGGATTCAGGAAGGTCAAGTAAGAGTGGTTCGCATCCTCGCATCCATGGACGTGTAAGGGTATGTTTGGTAGCAAAGGACTTCCAGGCTAAGCTAAAATCCAAATGGCACCCAGTAGCAATGAGCATACTCACTACCCAGATCTTGGTTTTCAACATCAGTTTTCCAATAAAAGGAACCAGGGCTCTTTAGGGAAATGGCCAATTCAAGGGCTAAGGCAGAGTCCTGGGATGAGCCTGGATCATCTTGGAATACCAGAAAGTCAGAAAATGCACAAACAAATGAACAACCTCCCAACCTCCCTGCCCATGCAATGATGGGGCGGGGGCGGTAAAAGGGACAGAGGAGTCTACGGAAGGAGCTCCTGATGGCCAAAGCTGAACAATTTGAGAAGGAAGGAAGGGAAGGAGGGAGACTGGAAGGATGGACTATATCCTAAGGTTTATGAAATCAATATTCATGCTTTAAGCAAATGATTAAATAAATAAATAGGGGAGAAGAGAAAAATATTCCATGCAAAAGAATTCCAAATAATTGATGTAGATACCCTCACAGAGGGGAGGCATAACTCTCCCCTATTTAAGTATCGGCTGTAATAGTGGTTTTCCTTCTGAAAGAGTGCAGTATAAAAAAGAAGAAAGAGAGTAACTCTACATCAGAGAAACCTGAAAAATACCAGCGCAAGCCAGGTCATCAAGGTTAACATCAACAGTGGTAAGTCCTATCGATAGTATGTACCCCTGATGTGATGTAAGGGAAGGCTGTCTTCCTCCCTACAACACATTTCCCCAGCTGACGAGAAAAACATCAAGTTCCGATTAAAGGATATTCTACAAAATATCTTACCAGTACTTCTCAAACCTTTAAGGTCATCAAAACCAAAGAAAGTTTAAGAAAAGTTACAGCAAGAGGACCCTAAGGAGACACCACTATTAAATACAATGTGGGTATCCTACATAGAATCCTGGAACATAAAAAGGAGATTAGGGAATAACTGAGGAAATCTGAATAAAATGCAGCACTTATTTAATAATAAAGTATCAGTGCTGTTCATTAATGTGAGGCAAATATACCATACTAATGCAAGATACTAACAACAGGGGAAGCCTGTGTATGAAGTAAATAGAATTCTCTGTGCCACTTTCACAATAACTCTTAAGTTTAAAAACTCTCCTAAAAATAGAAAGTTAATTTAAAAAAAAAATCAAAGGACAATTCATCTTTAGCATAAGTGACGCTAAAATTGAAAACCAACTAGTTAAAAATGAGAGTTAATTCCATGTGTTTTATTAAAAAATAGTTGAAGGAAACAGAAAAAATGGATCCCAGTCTTACCTATTCTTTTTTAGTTTGGCTTCAGCCGACGGCATATTTTCTAAGCAACTGGGACAATAATGGGAGTCCACCTAGAAAGAAACAAGAAATCAAAGATCAGAGAAAAAGGCACTGGGTCTAGCTTGTACATATGTCTATGCCAAACAGTGAATTCTAAAATATACTGCAGTAGAAAGTGAGAAACCACTGATCTGCCAAAGAACCTAGACTGTTTTCAGGTTAGAGTTTATTCTTCAACCAAGTTTTTCTTATCCACCAGATTTCATAAAACCCTTGCATTTTTCCTTTCCGATCTTTCCTGTTCCCTTTCATGAGGGTATCATGTGTTAGATGCATTAAAAGTTGTCTCTGTAAAAGAAGAACTCTATTAATAATCTAATGAACAGATTAATAAAATAAAATAACCCAATTTGTGAAGCTGTGATCAAATATCCTTCCATCCAGTTTAGCTCTAATGGAATATAATAACTTGACCACACTTAAATTGTTAAGGAAGACTTAAAAGTTTTCTCATACACGTTCACAGAAGTATATATTAACATTTACAAAATCAGCCATAGCCAACATGGAAATGTTTAAATGACAAATTAAACTACAAAGCTAGCAAGATAGTCTTATTGTATTTAACTCAAAAACACAGTAGAAAATTAAATCCAGTGTATTTTTTAACATCTGAATAATTATTTTCTTTAATGTAGGTTGATCTTGTTTGACAATTCTAGAACTCTAACCACCTTCAGATGTAAACACAGATTTATTTGAATGTAAATATGACAGACATTGGCTTCTTTTTTCATCGTCTGCTATACACAGAACTACCTTTGAAAAAACAGGGGTGTCTGGGTGGTTCAGTCGGTTAAGCATCCGACTTTGGCTCAGGTCATGATCTCATGGTTCGTGGGTTCGAGCCCCGTGTCAGGCTCTGTGCTGACGGCTAGCTCTGAGCCTGGAGCCTGTTCTTCAGATCCTGTGACTCCTTCTCTCTCTGACCCTCCCCTGCTCACGCTGTCCCTCTCTCTCTCAAAAATAAATTTAAAAATTTAAAAAAAGAAAAAATAAAGCTGCCGCTCAAATAATCTCCCGTAACATAAAATATAGTATTGCTAATATTTGCACTTATTCATCGTAATAGGCAAACTATAATTTGTCCCCTCCTGTGTCTTTTCAAATTATGTCTGTTCCTTCATATGAGGCTCCAATCCAAAGTTCTCCTTAAGAACTTTCTGGGCTCCTCCAGCCCTCACTAGCTTCATCCTTCTCCAAACCCCAAATGCCTAGGTACACACCAGTTGTAAAATATGTGGTCACAGAAAATCTTTAACAGATCCATAGAAATCATGGAGCCCGATCTCTAATGACCAGCAAATGAGACTCTAATCCAATAAATTCTGGAGGTGAAGCTGGAACAGGAAAGCATCTAAAAGACAAAGGACCTGCTAAGGAGATATACACAGATAAAATGTTAATGGAAAAAAAAATACAAGAACTACTGTATGTATATTAAGGCATTGATTTTTCTCTTGTATTATTCAACTGCTTTCTCTGACTATTCTTAATATTATAAAAAATACCCAATAAGATAATTATTAATAATAATGTATAAAATGGCTTATAGTATAGGACACGGTTTCATATGCCCTTTTAACAATCCATGGATCTTCAATGAAGTTCTGAATTGGATTTCAAATCCTGATTTGAAAGGCTGCAGAGGAGTTTCAAATCCTGATCCTCCCTGCCACCTTCAAGTTTTTGGCTGTGTGATGTAGGGCAAACATTGTGCCTGTTGCTTAACTACAAAATAGTTCTAAAAAAAGGTATTCATTCTATTGGCCTTAGGTAAACCATATGGCATATAGAAAGCACTGAATACACAGTAACTGTTACCAGTAGCCTTTCCTTAACCAGACCATGAGTCACTCAACAGCGGGATTTATGTCTTACTCGTCTTTTAATTTCCAATGATTACTGAATGAACAACAAGATGTGTCAAGTGCTGCAGAAGTCTGGGAATTTATTTGGTCATTTTAAAAAAATGGAGTGGGTGTTTTACATTCTGAGCAATCCCACTTCCAACCCCACTGGTGCCTGCGAAAGACAGCACCTCACCCTCTGGAGAAGCGCCATGAATAGAATACTTTGAGCTTCTTACACGACAGACCTTATTCTAAATGCTTTTCACTCAACTTGCCTCAGCCAACCCAAGCTCTCCCTCGCTGCAGGCCTAGGCCTGAGCCAGAACACAGCACCGACAGACCCAGGAAGGCCCAGGTTCTGGCAAAAGTAGGGGCAGAACTTCCAGGATGGGAGGGGCATGAGATTGCCTGCCGGCTCCACCCCGATATCACCAGTACGGGAAAGACGGTATCTCGCCCCTCAAGGGGCCAGAATAAACACCCTTACACTTTCCTCCTCAACCCACCCGATTACCACCCCCTACCCAGGAGACGGCCAGGGTCCCCAAAGTCAAGTCTATCCAATCAGAAGGGGCTCTAGAACCAGACGATTTGCTCAGCCCCACCCAAGGCCGCTCCTTCTTTCCAAATGACAAATTATAAGCAAATTAAATCGCAAGCAAATATGAGTGACGGAAGACACAGCCAATCAGCATGCTTGGAAAATAACTACCCGCCAGTCGCGGTGACTAGGACGAACCCTTCTCCCCTCCCCCAACACACAGACAGTCTTCAATGGGACGACTCCGTTACCTCGTGAGACACACATTCCAGCGACCGCAGCTCGCTACAATAGCGGCAGAAATAAAGCTGCGAGAGCGGGGCCCGAACCTTCTTTTCTCCCTGGACTAGGTACAGAACCCGCTCCGATTGCAGCAGGGACGCCATCTTGGAGGGGGAGGAGCCAACGGCGCTCTCGCCGCGTCACGTGATCCGAGAGCCTGCGTTTTCCACGCCGCTTTTTCTACGTCTTTCGTAGGAGAGTGCGTAAGGTTTCCATCCAGTGGGGCCTAGCGCGCGGCGGAAGTTACAGTGCGCGTGCGCAGCTGGGAATCCCCGTTTCTTCCCCAGAGTTTCAATGAGCGTTTGCTGTCTGGACGGAAGCCTGACCTTTCAATCATTAAGTATGCAATCACAGATCAAATCCGCACTGGCCCGGTGCTCTTCTTTTCCTTGTTTCTCCAAAAAGAAAGGTTGCTCTTTTGTTTAATTTACAACTGCCTCTCCTGCTCTCACATTCCAGGCCGACTTCCAGAAGGTAGATAGACGGAGGATCTCAGGGACAGAATGCCTTGGGAACAGGCAAGTTAAGAGTCACACCACCACTTTCTTTTGACAGTCTTGCCACTGACCTGCAAGAAATCTTCATAGACATTATCTCGTTTGAAACTTCTTATACTGTGAGCTCCTCCACACACAAGCCATACTTCATTGATTTCCAGGTTTCACAGAGTTAGGACCAATTCTACATTGTGGGCGTTCAATAGGTATTATTAGTGAAGGAATTAAATCAATGAATAAACATTGTCGCTTGGTGTCGGTTATATTTTTTCCAATGCATAAACTAAGGGTTAGATATGTAAAATGACCACTTAGAACTGGCCTAGCAGAGTCTGGAACCCAGGTTACCTGCCACCAGTTGCGTGCTTTTTTCATGGTGCTGATGTATTATTTATTTGTCTGACATGAGAGTTGGTGATTCAGAAGAAATAGAATTGAATATTAATATTAGCTAACATCTATTGAACACTTATTGAGTACAAGACGCTGACAAAACTACATATAGTGTCTCATTTAATTTTCACAAAAACGCCAAAAGGTAGGTAGCATCATTTCTATTTTGCAGCATGGGAAACTGAGGCTCAGAAAATTGAAACGACGTGTCTAAATTTCATACATAGCGGCAGAATTCTGTTCGTCTGACTGCAGAGCTTGCATGCATCACTCCTATGCATACTGCCTCCAGCATATTTTCTTTCTTTTTTCCAGATTTACTGACGTATAATTGACAACTTCAAATTGTATATATTTAAGGTGTACACCTTGATGATTTGATATACATTGTGAAATAATGAACTCAAACAATCTAACATATCCATCACCTCACATACTTATCATTTTATTTTCTTTATTTCTGACGAGAACACTTAAGATCTAACCTTTTAGCAAATTTCAAGGATAAAATATACAATATTAGCTATGGTCACATTGTTATACATTAAATCTCCTGATGTTATTCACCTTGCATAACTGCAACTTTGTAGCCCTTGGCTAACATTTCTTCATTTCTTCCTTCCCCCAGCCATTGGCAACAACCATTCTCTCTGCTCCTGTGAGTTTGACTTTGAGACTCCATACATAATTGCGATCATGCAACATTTGTCTTCCTCCATCAGGCTTATTTCACTTAGCATAATGTCCTCAAGTTCATCCATGTTGCTACAAATGGCAGGGTAACTATATCTATGTATTGTATTTATATTACAGTTATTGTATTATATTGTATATATATTTATATATCACATTTTCTTTATTCATTTGTTGGCAGTTATATTGTTTCTGTATCTTGGCTATTGTGAATAATAGCTGAAATGATCATGGGATTGCAGCTATCTTTTTAAGATTCTGATTTTATTTCTTTTGACTATACACCCGGAAGTGGGATTGCTGGATCCTAAGATAGACTTATTGTGAATTTTTGAAGAACCTCCATACTGCTTTTCATAGAGGCTGTACCAGTTTACAGTCCCACACAGTGTAGAAAGCTTCTCTTTTCTCCACATCCTTGACAACCCTTGTTATCTTGTATCTGATAACAGCCATTCTAACAAGTGTGAGGTAGTATCTCATTGTGGTTTTGATTTGCATGTTCCTGATAATGACTGATGTTAAGCACCTTTTCATTTATCTAGTTGTCATTTGTATGTTTTCTAGATATATCTGACATATCTATAGACATACAGACATTCAGGTCCTTTGCCCATTTTTAAATTGGAGTATTTATTTATTAATTATTATTATTATTATTTTTGCTGTGTAGTTTGGATATTAACCCCATATCAAATACATGATTTCCCGGGATTTTCTTCCATTCTGTAGGTTGTCTTTTCATTCTGTTGATTGTTTCCTTTTCTGTGCAAAAGGTTTTTTATTTGATGGAATCCCATTTGTCTACTTTTACTCTTGTTACCTGTGATTTTGGGGTCATATCCAAGAAATCATTGCCCAGACCAATAACAAGAAGCTTTTTCCCTATGTTTACTTCTGATGGTTTTATGGTTTCAAGTCTTCTGTTTAGGTCTCCAATCTCGTTTGAGTTGGGTTTTCTAATATGATATAAGGATCCAATTTCCTAACACCATTTATTGTGTGTCCTTGGCACCCTTGTCAAAGATTGGTTAACTGTTGATGTGTGAATGCATTTTTGGGCTCTCTATTCTGTTCCATTGTTCTTGTTTTAAATGTTTTTTATTTATTTTTGAGAGACAGAGACAGCGCGAGCAGGGGAAGGTCAGAGAGAGAGGGGACATACAGATCCTGAAGCAGGCTCCAGGCTCTGAGCTAGCTGTCAGCACAGAGCTGGACGTGGGGCTCGAACCTATGAACTGTGAGATCATGACCTGAGCCGAAGCCGGACGCTTAGCCGACTGAGCCACCCAGGTGCCCCTTCTGTTCCATTGTTCTATATGTTTGTTTTTATGCCTGTTTTGATGACTGTAGCTTGTAATATATTTTAAATCAAGGTCCATGATGCCTCTTCCTTTGTTCTTTCTGCTCCAAAAGGAGTCTTTCATGGTTCCATATGAATTTTAGGGTTGTTTTTTCTATTTCTGTAAAGAATGAATTTGGGATTTTGATAGGAATGGCACTGAGTCAATAGATCACTTTGGATGGTATGAACATTTTAACAATATTAATTCTTCTAATACATGAACACAGGCTGTCTTTCCACTTACTAGTATTTTCTTTAATTTCATTCATCAATGTATAATTTTCATTGTACAAAAATCTTTCACCTCTTTGGTTAAGTTTATTCTGAAGTATTTTATTTATTTATTTTTTGCAGTTGTAAGTGGGATTATCTTTTTTTAATTTCCTTTTCAGATAACTCATTGTTAGTGTATAGAAACACTACTGATTTTTATATGTTGATTTTGTATCCATCAACTTTGCTAATTTTATTAGTTCCAACAGTGTGGGGAATAAACTTAGGAATTCCCTGGGCTTGCACTGATGGGTTAATAAGGCATAAAGAATTAGAAAGCCATAGGATGCTTACACCCAAGTTTTGGAAAACAAGATTAAGTAAATAGGTATGGAGAGGGTGAGGCAAAGCCCCCAGTATAGAGAGGGCGGGGCAAAGGCCCCAATATAGAACAAAAGTATATGAGGTAAACAAGATTGGGTATTCAGGGCAGAAATGCCCCCCAATTTAGTACTATAGCAGAAAACTACTTTCACAGGAAGAAAGGACCAAATCAGGTAAACAGATAAACCGGGTGAAGTTGCCCAGAAGGGAGCTAATTAACAAAAGAAAGGTGCCTTGTTGACCCTGAGGTGGCATGCTCTATCTGTCTTATCCCCTAGTCTAGTTAAGATAAACAGACATGGCGCCCTAACATCTGCCGTTAACAACCATCTGCCCGGTGCCAGGATTTTGTTTTCTCTTGACCCAAACCCGTAACCATATATCTTCAAAATCCCCTTTCCCTTACACCCAAGAGTTAATGTTCACAGATTCACTGTTTCTTTGTGCACACCCATCAGCTTGTAAGCCTTTTGATCCTAATAAATATGGAGCAAAGACACTGACTCAGGCCTCTTGTCTTCTCACGGACATTAGCCATCTCTTGAATTTTAATCCTGTGTCCCGCTTTCTTGCCGGACAATAAGGAGCTCTACACCCAGAGTCTACCACAAAACAGTTTTTTTGTTGTGTCTTCAGAGTTTCCTACATATATGAAAATGTCATCGACAAACATAGATAATTTTATTTCTTCCCTTCTGATTTATATGCCTTTTGTTTATTTTTCATGTCTGCTTATTCCAGCTAGCACTTCAAGTACTTTGTGAAATAGAAGTTATGAAAGTGAGCATCCGTGCCTTGTACCAGATCTAAGAAGGAAAGCTTTTAAGTTTTTCCCTTATTTGTGGCCTTTTCATTTATGGCTTTTATTATGTTGAGGTAAGTTCCTTCTATACTCATTTTGTTGAGAGTTTTAATAATGAATGGAGCTGAACTTTGTCAAATACCTTTTCTGTGTCTATTGAAATGATCATGTGGTTTCTTCCTTTTTTTTTTATTGTATTTTATCACATTGATTGATTTGTATACATTGAACCATCCTTGCATCCCAATGGTCATAGTGAATGATCCTTTTAATGTGCTATTGAATTTGGTTTTTTGAAGATTTTTATATCTATATTCATCAGGGATATTGGCCTGAAGTTTTCTTTTCTTGTGGTGTCTTTGTTTTTGTAATCAGGGTGATGCTGGCCTCATGATAAAGATTTGGGAGTGGTTCCTCTTCTGTTTTTAAAAGAATTTGAAAAGACTGGTATTAATTTTTCTTTGAACATTTGGTAGAATTCACCAGTAAGCTCTCTGGTCCTGGCTTTTCTTATTGGAAACTTTTGATTACTGATTCAGTCTCTTTATTTGTTATGGGTCTCTTCAGGCTTTCTATTTCTTCTTAATTCAATTTTAGTAGGTTGTATATTTCTAAGAATTTATCCATTTACCTGGTTTATCCAGTTTTTTGGCAGAAAATTGTTCATAATAACCCTGTATGGTCCTTTTATTTATCACGCATCCATTGTTATGTGTTTGCTTTCACTTATGACTTTACTTGTCTTCTCAATTATTGTCTTTTTTTAATGTTTATTATTTTTGAGAGAGAGAGAGACAGAGAGCAAGCAGAGGAGGGGCAGAGAGAGAGGGAGACACAGAATCAGAAGCAGGCATCAGGCTCTGAGCTGTCAGCACAGAGCCCGACATGGGGCTCGAACCCACAGATCGCGAGATCATGACCTGAGTTGAAGTTGGCTGCCCAACCAACTGAGCCACCCAGGCACGCCTTTCAATTATTGTCTTAATCTAGCTGGGGTTTTTTTAGTTGTATTTATCCTTAAAAAATAAAATAATAGCTCTGCCTTTCCATCTGGCAGCAGCCGTCAGCTCAAAGGTAAGCCAAGATGAGTGCTTACAAGTACATCCAGGAGCTGTGAAGGAAGAAGCAGTCTGGTGTAAGATGCCTTCTTTTCAGGGTGCCCTGCCGCTGTATCACCAGCTCTCTGGTGGGGCCACAGGCGCCCCTGGCACCCCCATCCAACAGGCCCAATAAAATTGCACAGAGACTGGGGTACAAGGCCGAGCAAGGTTATGTTATATATCAGATTTGTATGTAACGTGGTGGCTGCAAATGCCCAGTTCCTAATGGTGCTCCCTATGGCAAGCCTGTCCATCCTGGTGTTGACTAGCTAAGGTTTGCCCGAAGCCTTCAGTCTGTTGCAGAGGAGCGTGCTGGATGCCACTGTGGGGCTCTGAGAGTCTTGAATTCTTACTGAGTTGGCAAAGATTTCACATACAAGTTCTTTGAGGTTATCCTTGATGATCCATTCCATAAAGCTATCAAAAGAAATCCTTACACTCAGTGGATCACCACACCAATCCACAAGCACAGAGAGATGTGAGGGCAGACATCTGCAGGCCGCAAGAGCTATGACCTTGGAAAGGGTCACCAATTCCTCCATACTACTGGTGGTTCTGGCCCTGTGGGTTGGAGAAGACCCAGTAGTCTCCAGCTCCACCATTACTGCTAATACAAGTAATGTTTGTGAAATTCTTACTAAATATACAATTTAGGACAGTGAAAAAAAAAACCAACAACAGCTCTTACTTTTGTTGTTTTTTTTTCTATTATTTTTTTTCTCTGGTTTAGTTCCACTGATTGTTGTTTTATTATTATGTCCTTCCTTCTGCTAACTTTGGGCTTAGTTTCTTCTTCTTCTTCTTCTTCTTCTTCTTCTTCTTCTTCTTCTTCTTCTTCTTCTTCTTTAGCTCCTTGGAAATGTAAAGTTAGGCTTTTTACTTGAGATCTTTCTTCTTTTTTTAATATAGGCATTTTATTGCTATGAACTTAACTTTTGGTACTGCCTTTTCCGCATCTCATAACTTTTAGTATGCTATATTCTCATTTTCACTTGTCTCAAGATACTTTTAAAATTCCCTTTTGCTTTCCTTTCTGACCCAGGGGTTGTTCAAGTATGTTTACTCCCATTTTCCCATTTTCTCATTTTCTTGCCATTACTGATTTCTAGTTTTATTCCACTGTGTTCAGAAAAGATATTTGGAATAATTCTGATCTTAATTTTTTTTAATTTTAATATTTATTTTTGAGAGGGGGGAGGGGCAGAGAGAGAGGGAGACAGAATCTGAAGCAGGCTGCAAGCTCTGATGTGGGACTCAAACTCATGGCCTGCAAGATCATGACCTGAGCCAAAGTCGGATGTTTAACTGACTGAGCCACCCAGGTGCCCCTGATCTTCTTAATTTTGAAGGGTGATTTTGTGGCCTGACATGTGATCTATCCTGGAGGAAGATCCGTGTATGCTTGAGAAGGTGTTTTCTATGGCTGTTAGGCAGGATGTTCAGTTATATCTGTTAGATCCATTTGGCCTAACCTGTCATTCAAGTCAACTGTTCCTTTCTTGTTTTCTGTCTGGATATTGTGTTCATTATTGTAAGGAGAGCATTGAAGGCCCCTTGTTGTACTGTCAACTTCTGTTTTCAGATCTTTCAGTATTCACTTTATACATTTAGGTGTTCTGTCTAGCATATTTTTTACTATGATGATGTTAGTAATTTCTTACAGGCAGTATAGTGCTTTTTGATTTATACAGTGTTCTCCTGAATGTTATCTCGGAGTTTATGTCCCATTTTAACAATTTAAGCCTAAAAGTCAGTAAATTCCATTTACTCTGACTTCTTATTCACCAAGCAATAGTTTCATGGGTAGACTCTGCTCCTACAAGAAAATGTATTAGCAGCCAACTGCTTTGCAGTTATTTCTTCCTGTTAATGAATTCCTTGGCCTTATGTCTCATAACCTAGTCTCTGCTGAGGGTTAATCGCTTTTACTGGACTAAACTATTCTGGTAAAATCAAGTTCCAAAGGCTGCAGGTAGAGGGAGGCTATGGCTGACTCCATGTGAAACAGACACTTTCAGGAGCTGTGGGAAGTGGCAAAGATTTCAGCTGCTTGCTAGCCGGATTTGTCACTCCCTGAGGGGAGTTGCAAAATAGGCAGGGGAGCGCCACTCCCTGCCAGAGGAGAAGCCAGAAGATCAAAGATCAACCGCCTGCAGGCAGGGTCCTATCAGCCCCTCAGGCGCTGTGCTAAAACACTTTAGTCTGGTTCCTCTTTTACTCCAGTCTTAATCCCTTAACCCTGTTTCCTAGCAGCTGACCTAGGTCAGCTGCCTGGTTTTCCCGCCTTGAAACCTTTATAAGATACGGGGTTTTCTGAATAAAGAAGAAGAGGCTTGATCGAAAGTGTGTGTTGTGACTTCACTCTCTGTGCGTCCCCCTTCCTGCCCTTTCTCTCCCTCTCTCAGGAAGAAAACCCGAGACAATTCTCCGCCCTGTCGGTTGGGGTGGACGAAACAGGTACCGCCGAACGCTGGGGCCGGGACCTGGCGTCGGTTAAGACAAGGAGCACTGGTTTTGAACAATTCAATTCAATGGGCAAGCATTTTGCCCCTTTGTGGCAGGAATTGGGAAGGGAAGCAGAGATAAATGAGGCAGTTACTGCTCCCAAAGGGCTCAGAGTCTAGGCATCAGGGCAGTGTTTCTCAAGTGTGGACCTGGATCACCTACACTAGAATTACTTGAGAAGTACCACTATAAACAAGGATTCCAGGCCCTTATCAAGACTCAAATTAGAATTTTGGGGGCGGGGCTACAAAATCTAAATTTTTTATTAAGCTTCCAGGTGAATCTCATGCCCACAAATTTGAAGAACCACTGTGTTTTGATAACCACTTGTTTAATTTTCTGTCTTTGGCCCAAGGACTGAGCATGGTGGGCCTTGTGTCCGTTGCCTTGTGACCATTGCCTAGCAGGAGATCAGATGTCTCTGCCCGCTGTGCTATGGAACATGGAGAGTCTCTAATGGTAGAAATAGGGAACATCCTGCCTATCTCTCTTTTTTTTTAATTTTTAATTTTTATTTATTTAATTTTTTAAAATATAAGTTACTGTCAAGTTGGCTAACATACAGTATACATAGTGTGCTCTTGGTTTTGGGGGTAGATTCCTGTGATTCGTCACTTACATACAATACCCAGTGCTTATCCCAACAAGTGCCTTTCTCAATGCCCATCATCCCTTTTCTCCTCTCCTCTGTCCCCCTGTCCCCACCATCAACCCTCAGTTTCTGCCTATCTCGTGGTAGGGCTCTCTCCTCACCTTCAGGGGGCTGGATTCTATTCTCCGTGATTCCAGTTCCACAGAGCCCTACCTGTCAGACTTTGAAAATTAGACCTCACTGTGGACATCGGTGTTCCAGTGCCGACCCTAGTCCCCAGATCCACGTCCTCCCCAAACCTTTTACTTGTAACTATGTGATTACTACATGAATACCTTCTTGGGATCCCTCTGGGAATCCACTTGGCAAACCTGAAAGTGTGAAGGAGTTAACATTTTATAGGACGATCATTCACTAATGCAGGTGGGAACCTATGAATAAATGCTCCCCGCCGCCTTCTCCCAGACGGTCTCAGTGTGAGGTCAGGGGTACCAGCAAGGTCGAGCCCTAGTTGTGTTGGGAGCCATCCTGAACTCACCAGTTGAGTGAAAATTCCTGGCAAGGGTACAGCAAGTTTGCAAGTCTCTTGCCACCAGGCAGCAACAAACATCTACCCTATTGTAACTATCATTTCTTCTTGAACACCAGGCCTTGGAGTGCCTTGCCGATTAAAATCAAGAGCAAACTGTCCTCTTGTTCTGGCCTTGAGGTGGTGATTGCACCTGGTCAGGGACAACCCAGTAATTCAAGAAGACGAGCGTTTAAGGTTGTCACTAAGTCTACCCCTACTTCCATTCTGCCCTGAAAAACCTTATAATTAACTAGTAAACTTAATACCTCCTGGGCTAGGGTAAATGTTGCAGAAGTCAGCCCTGCAACTTAGGCAAAGTACACATCATCTGTCCTTGTGGCTGCGAGGGTAGACTTTATGTCTCCTGGGGATCCTGTTTTTCTGCGTACTTTCTCTTAGAGCTATAAACAGCCTAATGACCCTTACTCATAACAGACTGACCTTACTAAACAATACTGCTTGCCTCATGGTTAAAGGTCGCTTTCTTAGGGCTATACCAGAAATTTTGCATGTCTTGGTCTTACTCTCTTACTATGGAAAAAATGTACACTTAAAAAATACCTGCCTTTCCCCTATAATAATCATGAGTGCCTGTAGCTAAGTTTTTTTTTTTACAACAATCATTACTACTAAGGTTAGAATTATAACTTCTGCAGAATCCATGTTCTGGAAAACTGTGCTGAAAAAATTATCTATGAGAAATCATTTACTAAACACATGCTGCTCTTTCTGCTCCTTTTACCTTTCACTATAAATAAAGCTAGAGAATCAGACAGAGCAGAGATGCATGGCTGGTGATCAGAAAGAAACTTGAGGCTCTTTCAACTCTCAGGGGCCAACACCGTCCATCCTTTAGGGAACCCTGGACCTGCTGGAGCTGGACTTTGACGTAGTTGCATGCAGTAGTGACCAGCTTGATGATGTGCCCTTGTACTGACCTTTCTTCCAACAGTTGACTTTTCCTGTCCCCTGTCTGCAAGCTCTCATTTTGGGCCCTCTGCTGTCTAAGGGAAGCTTAGGCTAAGATAGTTAATAATTATTGGGGGGCGGGGGGCGCCTGGGTGGCTCAGTCGGTTAAGCATCTAATTTCGGCTCAGGTCATGATCTCATGGTTTATGAGTTCGAGCCTCATGTCAGGCTCTGTGCTGACAGCTCAGAGCCTGGAACCTGCTTCAGATTCTGTGTTTCCCTCTCTCTCTGTCACTCCCCACTCCTGCTCTGTCTCTGTCTCTCAAAAATGAGTAAGCGTTACAATTTTTTTAAAAATAATAATTCTTGGCAATGAGCTCTGGTGAAAAAACCAGACCAATTTATACTCTAACAGTAAGTGTCAGAGGCTCCCATTTCCCCTTTGTTCTACCAGCACAGAATATTATCACATATGGGTGAATAGTTTTGCACTTTCTAACTATGTGATCTTGAAAAAGCCATTTTCACCTATGTTTTATAACACATAGAATGGGAAAAATAATTCCTGCGTTGGTGAAAATAGAAAATCACCATGGCTATGAAAGCACTTTGTAAGCTGTGAAGTACTAGGCACATGTAAGAAATGGTCCCTAATTATACCATGAATGAAAAACCCAAAGGGGTGTCCATTTCTCTAAAGAATCCTTCAGAGTAAATCCATAATAACAACTAAAAAAACTGAAGCCAGTCACACTTTGGTCAAATGAGGTCTTGCAGAGAGGGCCTGAAATTGAGCCCTCACATCAAAGGCTCAGGGTCCTCTACAGCTTAAGAATCCTGGCTGGCTGGGCACCTAGGCGGCTCAGTCAGTTGGGTGTCTGACTTTGGCTCAGCTCATTATCTTGCAGTTTATGGGTTCGAGCCTTACATCAGGCTCCCTGCTCTCAGTAAAGATCCTGCTTTGGATTCTCTGCCCCTTCTCTCTTTGCCCCTCCCCTGCTCACATGCGCTTTCTCAAAAATAAACAAAAACATTTAAAAAGTTGCGGAGAGGTGCCTGGATGGCTGAGTCGGTTAAGTGGCCAACTTTAGCTCAGGTCATGATCTCATGGTTTGGGAGTGAAAGCCCTGTGTCAGGCTCTATATGGACAGCTCAGAGCCTGGATCCTGCTTCAAATTCTGTCTCCCTCTCTTTCAGTTCCTCCCCAACTTGCACTCTGTCTCTGTCACTCTTTCAAAAATAAACAAACATAAAAAAAATTTTAGGGGTGCTTGGGTGGCTCAGTCGGTTAAGCCTCCGGCTTCGGCTCAGGTCAGATCTCACGTTCATGGGTTCAAGCCCCGCGTCAGGCTCTGTGCTAACAGCTAACTCAGAGCCTGGAGCCTGCTTCTGGTTCTGTGTCTCCTTCTCTCTCTGCCCCTCCCCTCTCATGCTCTGTCTCTCTCTTTATTAAAAATAAATAAAACATTAAAAAAATTTTTTTAATGTATTAAAAAAAAAGTTGCCAAGATATGACAAATATTATGCTAGAACATCAAAATTATTTAAAAAAAAAATTTCTGGCAGGCTATCCTGAACCGTGCCGGCCATCTGCCTGGGCCATCTTTCTTGTTTGGGTTTCCTGCTAGAAAACTGCATTAATCACCGGTTTCGGGCATTGAATCTGCACACTCATCTAAAAGCCATAGTAAGAGAACAAAGGGGGAAGAAAAAAAGCCGCTGTTTCATCAACCCCTCCTGGCCCCTCGGAGAGGCCCTGCCCAGTAAATGTGGTGGTAGTGCTGGCTGCCGCGTATTTCCAAGTATAAACATGGTAGAGGACAGCAGCTACACCTTCATTCTGGAAAACTGTCCAGAGACTCAACCTTGAATTGTTTTTACAGAGCTCCTTACCTCTCCCTATATCCCTGCCTCTGTATTATAGTTATATAGCCTTACTCTCACGTCACTGCCCCAGCCAAAAACCTGGGCACTTCCTGGGTGGCTCTTCCATTTCGATTCTACCTCCCAAATAATTCATCCACCTGCCTCTCTTCATCCTCATAGCCACCACCTTCATTCAGTCTTACAGTTTTCCTGTCAGATGTACTGTGGCTTCTTGGCAGCTCCTTGGTTGGCTATTCATGTTGAGCCCGAGTGGTGTTTCCGAAAGCCATATTTTGATCTTGATCCTTTTTTGTGGTTGCTTAGCTTTCCCTACAGGAGGCTCCCCAAACTCTTGAGATAGCATAAAAGGTCCTCCCCACCCCCAGGCTCTGGGGCCTGCCCATCTCTTCAGCCACATCTTCCAAACATCTCCCACTTGCACTCAAGGCCACCAACGAGAATGTGCTGTGTCCTTGTTTGCCGTCATGTCTGTGTACGTGCAATTCCATGAGCCAGGAATATCTGCTTGCCAGCTCGAGGTTAATTTCCTCAGTGGAACCTTGTCTGAACCTACAGAGAGGGACTTGGACACACTTGCCTTGTCCCACAGCTGTGTCCTATTAGAGCAACTGACACACTGCATTGCCTTTGTTTTTTAGCAAGTCTGTCTTCCCTTCCAGACCATGGCCTGGCAAGGGGCCTGGCCCAGAATAGGGACTCGGTAAATTTTGTTTGATGACATACATCTGGGACTATGTTATGTGCACAAATTGCTACATCTGCTTACATTACCTGATTGGTGTTGTTCACAAGTCACTTAGCATTTATACAGCAAGCCTATCTAGCAGATGCTCTAGCTATTAACTCAGTCTTAAAGGTGGGAAACAGGCTAAGAGAAGTTAAGGACCTTGCCCAAGGTCTTGCCAATAGGAAGTGGATTAACTCAGGTCCTCTAACTCCATACTTTACCATCTTACACATTACACTACAGCCCATGGATTGGCAAGCTTGTTCTGTGAAAGGCCAGATAGCTAATATTTCCAGGCATTGTAGGCCAGGAGGCAAAATCAAGAATATTATGTAGCTAAATGGCAAGAGAGAAACCTTCTTTTCCATCTCTCTGTATTGCCCACTACAAGATGGTGGGCACATGTTGCCCCACAGTGGAGACCTTCTCCCAGCTAAGACGGAGAAAGACCAGTGAGAAGGGGGTGTGGTAAAGGGGGACAGGAGGGAGAAGCCACCGCCATGGTCAGTTTAACTTTCTACCTAGTGACCTGTGTTTGGGTGTCTTCACCTCCCAAGAGAGCCTGCCCATCTCAACTAGGGCAGACTGAGGTTCTGACTCCTGGTACTGTATTCTGTTTTCACAGTTCATAAATGCACTTCCCCACATCATACCACATCAGTTAATCCATATCCACAGCTGAGGAAGAAACCAGGCACTTTTCTAACCACACTTAAAAAAGAAGAAAGGAAGCAAATGCAAGAGTAAGTGGAATGCTAATGGATAGTGTGTTCAAGTTTGCCCTGGAAGTTGCTGGGATTGCATCCTTCCCATCGGAGGCACGTGCATTTTCCACCTCTAGAATGCTCCCCTCTCAGCTTCCCCGGGAATTTCCCACGCACATCTCAAGCCAAACCAAAGTGTTTCCCCGTCACTCTCTCTTCTCTGGGCTTGGTAGACCAGCCGAAAGCTGACGTCAGTTCTGTGGCACCACGGAACACTTCCTCTGTGCTCTCCTAAGGATGCGGAGATGTGAGCGGGGTGGTTTTTTTCAGTCAGCAGATGCACGGGGTGACCTCCAGTTAACCAATGCAGCTGTTAGCCAACTGCTGCTGCTGTTTAAGGCAAACCTCTGGCCCCCAAAGTGCTGGCTCACAAGGGACAGCTCGTGGCCATGCATATTGCTCATTTCCTCCTCCCTGGCTTGTTTGCTCCCTCACCCTTGGGAACTCACAATTAGCTCAAGAGACCGAAGCTCTCAGTGAAAAAAGGGTAAAATCAAAGAACAGTAGAGCCAGAATCTTAAAGATTAACTAGTCCAGAAGCGCCACGGTGGCTTAGTTGGTTAAGCGTCTGGCTTCAGCTCAGGTCATGATCTCACAGTTCGTGGGTTCAAGCCCCACGTCAGCCTCTGTGCTGATAGCTCAGAGCTTGGAGCCTGTCTTTGGATTCTATGTCTCCCTCTCTCTGACCCTCCCCTGTTCATGCTGTCTCTCTCTCTCAAAAATAAATATAAACTATTAAAAAAATAAAAGATTAACTAGTCCACTCTCCCTATTGTAAAGCTGAACTAAAGCCAGCCCAGAAAAGGAAAGGGACTTGTTAAGGCCACAGAGGAAGTTAGATGTGAAGCTAGGGTTTGAACACAGGTCTTCATTTCAAGTTCATTGCCTTCACTCCACTTGGCTAAACCTGCATCTCTACACAATTCACCACCTCCCTCCAAGCCCGGCTTCTAGAAGACCACCGGTGTACTGACTGAATAGAATGAAATTGAATATTGAGTTCCTGCTTAACTCAGTGCCTGACACAGGGCGGACACTCAATAAGCATGTGCTGAATGGATGAATATGACCTTCACCTATCTGGAATTTGCTGGCAGACGGAAGTCAGCAAAACAAAACAAAACAAAACAAAACAACTTCCTTTCTGATCTTGAAGCATTTCCTTCTTTTAGAAGGAAATGGGGGAAGGGAGGCAGGTTGCAATTTTAGAGTGGTCTGGGTAGGCCTTGTGAGAAGGTAGGATTTGATCAAATATCTGAAGGAGGTCGCGAGTAGGCTGGTGGCTATCTGACACTTCCAAGCAGAGGACAGCAAAGTCTCAAATGCCTAGCTAAGGAGCAGCAAGGAGGCGGAGGTGCTGTTAAGGAGTGAGCAAGGCAGAGAAGTTTAGGAGAAAAGTCCCAGAGGTAAGTGGGGGTGTAGCTCATGGAGGATCTTGAAGGGCATTTTAAGGACATTGGATTTTTCCTCTAAAGGAAGTGGGGAGCCATTGCAGGATTTCAAGCGGAGCAGTGACATGATCTAACTTACATTTTACAAGGGTCACCCTGGATGCTATTTTGAGAAGGAACTACAGAAAGACAAAGATAGAAGCAAGGGGTCAGAGTGGAGATTACTGCAGTAATCCAGGCAGGACAGGACAGTGCCATGGACCAGAAATTCTGACTATATTTTGAAGGTAGAGCCTACAGGATTTCCTGATGCCCAAGCCGGGGACATCATGCACTCAGACTACCACATAACGGGTGGCTTGGAGTCACACATCCCGGAGGCCCTTGTTGGGCCAGGGGATAATCCATTTCATGGTTTGGCTGAATTCAGCTACTGAGAGTTTATTTCCTTATCAAGACTATCTGTTCCTTCTTTCTGAAATCAAATAAAAACATCATGGAAAGGATCAGACGGTTTTATGTTTAAAACAAGGGGATTGAAACTAACTTGTCCAGCCTCTAGTTTACTTTGTTCCAAATCACAAAGCGTGATTACCACACAGGAAAGCGTATTTCACAAGAGGCCCGGAGAAAGAGCCTGTCCACTGCTAACCACATTCCTCCGATCTTCAGTGCTCCTGCTCGGGCTGAGAAGGGGAGGCTGCTGTGGGAGAAGGCAGGCCATTTGGAAGGATGTCAAGGGCTCTTCCAAATAAGCTTTACCCTTTGTTGTGAAGGTGAACAAGTGAATAAAAGTTCAAGTGGGTAGAGCAGAGAACATACTAGTTTGGTATGTAAGTATTTGCCATTAAACCACAGAGTTTAGTCTAATACCTTCATTTACAAGTGGAAAAACAGGTTCAGAGAGAGGAAGTGGTTTGTCTGAGGTTAAACTGGATCTCTAGCTTACTGAGTGAGCACTGGGTTATTTCTTTTATTATGTTTGGATGACCGGGATTCCTAGTCTTGCCCACACCCCCATCTGTGCCTCTGGGGTGCCTCTTAACAATTCATTTCTCGGGGGCCCTTTTAGATTCTGAACCATCAGCATTTCATCTGAGAATTTTCCTGCCCTCACAGGGAAGTTTTTCTGTTTGTTTTTAGATTCCATCAGTAGGACATTCCAGGATGTATCCATAAGTGAAGAGATCATATGGTAATTGTCTTCCTCTGTCTGACTTACTTCACTTCACACATGCCCGTGGGGTCCATCTATGCTGTCAAGAATGGCAAGATTTCATTTGTTTTTATGGTCCAACAATAACCACTGCATATATAACACAGTTTATTCATCCACTTATCCGTCGATGGACGCTTGGGCTGTTTCCATACCATGGCTATTGTATATGATGAACATGGTAGTGCATGTATCTTTTTGAGTTAGTGTTTTTGCTTAAAAGGGTGAGTGGAGGGGCGCCTGGGTGGCTCAGTCAGTTAAGCTTCCGACTTCGGCTAAGGTCATGATCTCATGGTTCGTGGGTTCGAGCTCCGCATCAGGCTCTGTGCTGACAGCTAGCTCAGAGCCTGGAGCCTGTCTTCGGATTCTGTGTCTTCCTTTTGCTCTGACCCTCCCCTGCTCACACTGTCTCTCTCTCTCTCTCTCTCTCTCTCTCTCTCTCTCTCAAAAATAAATAAAACATTTTTTAAAAGGGTGTGTGGAATGGAGCATAATCACAAGGAATACTGGAGCACCCCAGGGTTAGTAAACATGAGGTACCGTTTATGGCCTGAAGCCTGAGGGGTAAGGGGACAGAGTACTTCCTGGAATTTGGAGTCAGAGCAATGTGAAGAGGGCCCCTGCAGGAGCTGGCACCTTTGGGTCCGGGACAGAGCCAGGCTTTGGCATCACCAGGGCAGATGGTAGAATGCAAATACCTCAGCTCCTGCTGCTCTTTCCCCTCATTTGAACACAACAGAAAGCCAGACATCAAGGAAGCTTATTTTCCTTGGGCTTCCCTCAGAGGAGACTATTCGGTGAGGGTTTCAGTGCAATCATTTATGGAGAGGTTCAGGGAAGCTCGCAGAGGAGGGAGGAACTGATACAGGGAAGAGCAGGTGGCCAATAAGACTGTTATTAAACTGGCAGTCCAGGTGAGTGACTGGAGCTTAGTCCCACAGAGAAACTCTGGGGAACAATGGAAACGCATGCCTCAAACTGTCTCCACCAAAGGGTCAAGGAGTCAGGGTGTTTGTGACTCTAGTGTCTCTGGCCAAGGGCTGCTCCTGGGGATGGGTGTGAAATCCTAAGTGCTTTTGGATTGCCAGGCTGGCAGACTGAGCTGGAGTGGGAAAAGCCCTCAGCCACAAAGGAGCAGAGGCTGGCAGCTGAGAGCCTGCGGAGAGCTGACGTGGGGGAGGCCCAAGGGACTCAGCACGCACTGCAGTGTCCCGCTGATGTGGGCCAGCTGCCCTGATGGGGGCTACAGCTCGAACAGACGCACTTCCCACACCCATCGCAGGCTGGAGAGCATGTGGACGGTGAATCCAGATGGACAAATAAAACTTAACATGCATATTTAAAATAAATGTATAGAGGCACCTGGCTAGCTCAGCAGGAAGAGCATGAGACTCTTGATCTTGGAGTGAGTTTAAGCCCTGTGTTGGGTGTAGAGATTACTTCAATGAATAAATAAATACTTTTTTCAAAAGAAGTAATTGGAGGGGGGGAGGGCACCTGGGTGGCTCAGTTGGTTAAGCAAGTGAGTCTTGATTTGAGTTCAGGTCATGATCTCATGGTTTGTGAGTTCCAGCCCCACATCGGGCTCTGTGCTGATGGCATGGGGCCTGCTTAGGATTCTGTCTCTCCTTCTCTCTGCCTCCTCCCCTTCTTGTGCACATGCTTTCTTTCTCTCTCTCTCAAAATAGATAAATAAATATTTTAAAAAATCAGGCTCTGTGCCGATGATGCAGAGCCTGCTTGGGATCTTCTTTCCTCCCTCTTTCTCAGCCCTTCCCCCGCTCTCTCTCTCTATCACTTGTTCTCTCTCAAAATAAAGAAATAAACTTAAAAAGAAAAAAAGAATAGAAGCATCTGGATGGCTCAGTTGGTTAAGTGTCTGACTTCCACTCAGGTCATGATCTTGCTATTCATGAGTTCGAGCCCCCGTCAGGTTCTGTGCTGACAGCTCGGTGCCTGAAGCCTGCTTCAGATTCTGGGTCTCCCTCTCACTGCCCCTCCCCCAATCATGCTCGGTCTCTTGAAAATAATTAAACATTAAAAAAGAGTATGAAAAAAAAGTAACTCAGGGATAAAGACCAAAAAATAGGGGTTCCTGGGTGGCTCAGTTGGTTAAGTGTCCGACTCTAGACTTTTGGCTCCAGTCGTGATCTCACAGTTTGTGGGATCAAGCCCCACATTGGGCTCTGGGCAGACAGTTTGGAGCCTGCTTCAGTTTCTCACTCTTCCTCTCTCTCTGCCCCTTCCCTGCTTGCACTCCCTTTCTCTCTCTCAAAAAAAAAAAAAAAAAGACAAAAAATAAAGTAAATGGGTAATATTTACCAAAACTCTCTAAAATTTAATAGCACTGAATTTAGGTTTCAAAACCATTTTTTCCTTCAGTTCTCTCAATTCCGGTCCTTTGCCCTCTATCATAGTCACACATCTAATAGTCTATGCTTGTGCACTGTGCCTCACACATTAGCCAGGGCACGGATTACTCCTTCTCACGGAGCAGAGAACAAAGTAACAACGCAGGGATGGCTACACTCAGTGAGTCAGCTGGAGGACATTTAGAAACAGTACTGTCACTTCCTGGCTGAGTAATCTTAAGCCAGTCAGCTTGTCCTCTTTGGGGCTCTGTTTTCCCATGTGTTAAATGAGGGTGAATAACATTTGCATCACAGAACTGCTGCAAGGATTAAGTGGTATGATGCATGTAAGATCCTGGCTACAGGGCAAATGCTAAAGAAGTTTTCTTTAAGTAGATAATCGTTTTTGGAAAAAAAAATAAAGGCAAAGGCTTTTGTTTTATATATATATATATATATATATATATATATATTTTTTTTTTTTTTTTTTTTTTTTTTTTTTTTTTTTTCCTTAATGCCACTGTTTACTTCAAGAATTATGCTGGCTGGGCTGTGATATCTGCCAGTAATAGGCATTCTGTTCTCTCTCAGCTACATGATTGTGATAATTGGACACTTTGGAATGAAGCCATGAGAATTAATGCGTGTAATTACAACCACACGCGTGAGACCACGTGACTCTCACTCCACTTGAAAGCTATGATGTGAAACCCTTCTGTCTCCATTTTTCTTTCTGTTCGCACAGCAACTTGTTTTTTATCTCAAATCCCACATGTTTGGAAAACCCCATCATTTTGTCTTCTTGCCCAATCACTAATCCAATGAGGTCTTTCAGCTACAAAAATATAGGCTGGAATAAAAAATTCCTGCATCTAGGAATTAAAACAAAAATTCTGGCATCAGGAATTCAAAAGAAAGGAATTCAAAATTTCTTTTGAAAGTTAGCAAGCCAGTGGGGCTTCCCCAAAGAGTTAGGTGGCATGTTGCCCACGGATCTGCACGGTGGAAACGCTCTTGGAGACTGTTCCAGGGAAATAAGGGAAGGGAGAGAGCAGTCGACTCTGGAGCCCTGTTGTCCAGTACCTGCCGCTCTGGGAAGAACTGAGCTGCTGAGGAGTCTGTAAGGAGGGAGCTGGTGTCTGAGCCGGACATGTCCGCACATTGTCCTGCATGGGTATGCTTGTAACTCAAAACCAGAGTGATCTTCACATCCTGAGTCCTTAGCTTTGAAAGGATATTGGTAGTGCAAGTGTTTTCAAAGAATACCTAATTCAACTCCCTTCCTTCCACTTGGGGGGCCAAAAGACCTCGAGAGGAATGGGCACTCACTGAAGGTCACATAGCAAGGTAGAGATAGAGCCAGCACAAGGAGCCATGGTTTAGAACTGTTTACAGCCAGTTCAGTGCCCCTTCTGTCGTGCCCGTGTGCAGTCACTCACCCCTGTCTCGCCAGCCCTCCATGGTTGAAGTCCTCTGCAACATCTCGCTGCTTGCTTACCAGGGTTAGGGAGCTTGTGACATCCCAAGAAAGCCCATTCTGTTCTGTTTTCAGGCAGCTCTCAAAACAGTCCTTTTTAGAGTGAACTAGGATCTGCCTATCTTCAACTGACACTCTTTGGTTCTAAGTCAGCCCTCAGGTTGGCTCCAAGCCCAAAGCCCCAACATACCTCCGAGGTTTGCTCAGAGTCTCCATGACCTCCATGATTCCCCCATCTCTAGACCAAACATTTCGGCCTATTTTAGAATCCGAGGGAGTTTTTATATCTTAGATTCATCAGTTACCTAGTTAGGAGTTTGTTCAGCCTGCCATAGCCAGAAGAGAACACAAATGTGAGGTTTATGTTTCAACTTGGCAGGGCCATGGTTTCCAGATACTTGGTCAAACACTTCTTGGTGAAGGTTTTTTTTTGGGTTTGTCTTTGTTTGTTTTTTTAGATGAGATTGACATTTTCATAAGTAGACTTTGAATAAAGCAGAGTACCCTGAATAATGGGGGCAAGTCTCACCCAATCAGTTGAAGGCCTTAAGAAAAAGATTGACTGACCAGGGGCGCCTGGGTGGCTCAATCAGTTGAGTGTCTGACTTCAGCTCAGGCAGGTCATGATTTCACGGTTTGTGGGTTTGAGCCCCAAGTCAGGCTTTGTGCAGACAGCTCGGAGCCTGGAGCCTGGAGCCTGCTTCTGATTCTGTGTCTCCCTCTCTCTCTGCCCCTCTCCCCTTCTCAAAAATAAATAAAACATTTAAAATTTTTTTAAGAAAATGACTGACCAGGACCAAGAAAGATGGAACTCTGCCAGCAGACTGCCTTTGGACCACAGCTGTGATACCAGCTGGGGCTCAGCCCACTGGCCTAGCCTGCAGAGTTCACAGTTGTCACACTCCACAATCATATGCACCAATTCTTTAAAATAAATCAGGCTCTCTTTCTCTTTACACACACACACACACACACACACACACACCCATCAGATTGGTTCTGTTTCTTTGGAGAACCATCACTAATACAATTAGTTTTCAAGCCTTGAGGCACAACCTCAGGGCCAGAAAGAGAAGTCTTTGTTTGACCCCTCATCTTCCCCTCCATATCCTGTCATCTACTCACTCCACGGAAGAGCATTATTCCGCACCAGGTGCTGGTGATAGAAAGGGAAACATTGCAACCAGTATTGCAACCTCTGAACTGAGGGCCTTAATAAAATCAGACCCCGCCCCAACCCATTAGTGCAATGACATAGAATTTAGGCTCTCTGTAGTCGGACAGCCCTGGGTTCATATTCTGACTTTGACAATGACCAGCTGGTGACCTTGGGACGCTGCTCAATTTTCCTGAGCCTCAGCTTAGTTTCCCTATCTGTAAAAGGAGGAGTTTGCTGTAAATGATCTTTCATTTTTCCTTTAATTCTGGATGTGTAGTGTCATTATTGAAATTTCAAGAAGAAAAGAATTACATATAGTATCAGTCAACCAATAAGATGACAAAGAATACCGAAACAAGACTGATAAATAAGATGCAGAGTTAGTTAATGCCCTGTAGGGCAATAGGACACCCACTTCAGGGCCCAGAAAAAAACCTGATACATGAATATATGCTCCCTATGCATTGTGTACACAGAAAGGGATGGTTACCAGTCATGGGCTCTTTCACATTTGTGATTTCACCTGACCCTACTTCATCCTCACTAAAACCTTTTGAGGAAAGAATTGCCACTCACATTTTGTAAGAAGGAAAACTGAGGCCCATAGACATTAAATACTTTGCCTCACTCAGGTTACACATTAAGTACCAGATGCAGGATTTAAACTCAATTTTAAAGAGAGAGAGAGTGAGCAAGTGAGAGAGCATGAGTGGGGGAGGGGCAGAGAGAGACAGAGAGAGGCACCCAGAATTGAAGCAGGCTCGAGGCTCTGAGCTGTGAGCACAGAGCATGACACGGGACTCGAACTCATGAACCATGAGATCATGACCTGAGCTGAAGTCAGGCGCCTAACCGACTGAGCCACCCAGGCGCCCCCAATTTTTTTTAAAGATTTTATTTTTGAGTAATCTCTGCAGCCAACATGGAGCTTGAACTCACCACCCCAAGATCAAGAGCTGCACACTCCACTGACTAAGCCAGCCAGGCACTCCTCAAATTCAATTTTTAAAATCCCTAAACTACACGATCACGCACCTCCTTTTGCTTGGGGACTTGGGGCATTTGGGAAGAATGTCATGAGTTTAAGAAGTCTGGGATCTGTTTCCAGCACACTGTTCTCTCTAAACAGTTTGTCAAAGTGTAATTTTGAAAATATGTAAAACATAATTTTTATACACGCATATAGTGAGCATGCATCCATATTTTACTTCGGTGTTTAATGAAGGAACTGGCAGGATGATGAAGAATGCTGGAGTAAGATTGATCAGTTAGAGCCAAAGTTGTTAACGCCCTAGAGGGTAATAAAACACAACTTCGGGGGTATCTTTTCTAACAGAAATCATTTGCATCTCTACTGGACAAACCAAACCAAACCAAACCAACAGATTTATTCCTTATTAAATGTTCTACAAGTTAGGATCTAACTTTACAGTGCTGCAAAATGTAGACCCTTAAATTAATAGTAAATGGTAAATCAAACAAAGGCACACATCTTTAGAGAGTCAGGTGATCTTCAGGCAGGCTTGCGAAGCCGTGCCCTTGCATTTTGTTACCAAGACATCTAGTCGTCCTTTTGGTTTATTTCCAAGTTCTGGATAATTTTTCTTATCACCCCATATCTATGATCACAAACTTCAAACATTATTTATGATCATAAAATGGCTGGTTTCATTGTATTTGGGGGTTATTTGACCTGTCCTGTTTACACAGAAGCCTCATTGTTGTGTGGTCAGTAAATGTAGAGCATTTGGTGCCGAACAAGTACTACCGCCAGAGCATTGACTTCTGTTTGGAGATTTCACAAAGAACTAGGATGGAATTTTCAATACCCATTCTCCTTCCAAAGATATAAATCACACAGCATCCAATCCATTCAGTTAAAGTACACAATCGTTGGCTTTTAGTATGTGCACAGAGTGATGAAACTATCATCACAGTCAATTATAGAAGGTTTTCATTTCCCCAGAGAGACATCCCATACTTTTTGGATATTATCCTCCATCTCCCTCAAAACTCCAGTCCTAGGATACCATTAATCTTCCTTCCATCTCCGTTGATTTGCCTGTTTTTGCTGTTTCATATAAATGGATTATATAATACATGGTCCTTTGTTCCTTGCTTCTTCTACTTAGCACACTGTTTTCAAGGATGTTAAAGGGTGCATCAACACTTCATTTTTTAAATTGCTGAGTAATATCCCACTGTTTGCCCATGAAGTTTTAGTCCTGTTTTCTTCTAAGAGGCTTACAACTTTAACTCTTTCATTTATGCCTTTGATCCATTTTTAGTTTATTTTTGTATATGGTATACTGTATTCTTTATTCTATTGCCCTTGGACATCCTATTGTCCCAACACCATCCAAATGAGGTGCTACACGTCGCAGTCTGCCTTTCAAAAAAATAAAAGAGGGACTTGTGGGTGGCTCAGTTGGTTAAGCGTCTGGCTTTGGCTCAGGTCATGATCTCATGGTTCGTGGGTTCGAGCCCTGCATTGAGTGTGGAGCCTACTTACCATAAAACTTAAACAAAACAAAACAAAACAAAAATAATAAAATTGGATTTACCTAATTAGTAGAGAGGTATGTTGGGGCACCTAGGTGACTCAGTCGGTTAAGCGTCCGGCTTTGGCTCAGGTCATGATCTCACAGTTCATGGGTTTGAGCCCCATGTCGGGCTCTGTGCTGACAGCTCAGAGCCTGAAGCCTGCTTCGGATTCTGTGTCTCCCTCTCTCTCTGACCCTCCCCTGCTCATGCTGTCTCTCTCTCTCTCTAAAATAAATAAAGGCAGTAAAAAAAATTAAAAAAAAAAAGAAAGAAAGATAAGAAAAGAAATAACAAAACAAATATTCCAAGACTAGTGTGTCCTTTTAACATAGAGCAAAACAAAACCAAATTCTACTCTTGTGTTAATGTAACAATTGCCACAAAGATCTTTTTAAAGTCTTATGAGTAAGCCCATTAAAACAGAGCCAATTTTATCAAGATTTTAACATACTTAATTGCTTCCTTTTAGACTCATTATTTGCAGGTGTTATAAACCAAGGAAACAAAGCTTCCTGGAGTGCCTGGGTGGCTCAGTTGGTTAAGTGTCTGGACTTTGGCTCAGGTCATGATTTCACAGTTTGAGCCCCAAGTCAGACTGTGCTGATCGCTTGGAGCCTGGAGCCTGCTTTGGATTCTGTGTCTCCCTCTCTCTTTGCCCTTCCCCTGCTCGTGCTCTGTTCTCTCTCTCTCTCTCTCTCTCTCTCAAAAATAAACATTAAACAAATCCTTTCATCAAACTTCTACAACTTACCCATTCAAAAGTTGTTTCTGCTAATCTTTCACATTCTGGCACAGTTTTTTACTTCAAGATGAAATTGCTCTCTTTTTCCTTTGGTGACAAAATCACACTCATAATTTTATTCTATATTCAGATTTCTTTACTATTTCAGTTTTTAAGATAGTCTCAATGCCCCATAAAAATTACAGAGTTTTTTAGGTTTATACATTTATTTGAAGAGGAGTGGCATTGTTACAGACTAGATTTTTCTTCTTGAAGAATGGTATGTTCATACATTTGTTCATCTCTTATTCTGCATATCTTAAGAAGATATTCCTAGTTTCCATCATATTGAATACAATGAAATCCTAATCATTTCTCTTTTTTCTTGCTTTATTGAGATATAATTGACACTGAACATTGCATAAGTCTAAGGTGTACAACACGTTGATATGATACATTTATAAACTGCAAAATGATTATAGCCATTGTATTAGTTCCTGCTTCCATCTGGTCACATAGTTACCATTTCTTTCCTGTGGTGAGAACATTGAGATCTACTCTCTTAGCACATAAATTACATCCTTTAAGCAATGTAAGTAGCTTCTTTTTTCTCAAGTAAATAACTGTAGGCAGGTAACTGAGTATAGTTTGAAATATACAAACATTAAGCAAACAGCAAAGCAAACATTTAAAAATCTATGGCCACACATATCTGATTTGCATTTCTTAAAATGGCAAAATTGAATGTATACATTAATATATCCCAAAGGTTTATCTACTCTCAACCATATAAAAATAAGAGGCAAAGGTGAGGGGCACCTGGGTGGCTCAGTCGGTTGAGCGTCAGGCTTCGGCTCAGGTCATGATCTCACAGCTCATGGGTTTGAGCCCCACATCAGGCTCTGTGCTGTCAGCTAGCTCAGAGCCTAGAGCCTGTTTCGGATTCTGTGTCTCCCTCTCTCTCTGATCCTCCTCCACTCATGCTATCTCTCCACCTCTCAAAAATAAATAAAAAACAGAAAAAAATTTAAAAAAATTAAAAAAAGAGGCAAAGGTGAATGTGTGTGTATATATGCATACCATGCTTAGTGATGAATGTTTTTGTGTTCTATCTTCTTACAAATTATCCAGACAGTAATTTAACATCAGTCTAAATTCTTAAAGTGTAATGAAAGACCTTCGAAATTACATTTAGGCTGATATATTATAGAGTAACCTAATCATTGACAATACAAATGATTCAGGATACAATCTCCATGATAAACATAAAATGTGCTCTATTACATCATCTTGTTTTATATCCTTCATGGTTTCACAAATCAATGTCACTCTGCTTATTTACTTATGGTGAACATTTCCCCTCAAGGTGTCAACAAAAATAAAGAGAAATTGTCTTCCTTGGTGCCAGGTACACGTATGAGACTTTCAATGAATGGTTTTGAATAAACATGTGAATAAAATCTTTACTCACAATGATTGTCACAGGAGGAATCGGTCTCATTTTACTCTTTTACAATTGAGGAAACCGAAGCATTAATGATCATTTAACTACTAAGTGACAGACTAAGAATTTTGGTTTCCTGATTTCCAAACCGATACACCACATTATTTCCCAAAACTCTAAATAAATAACTGTACTTCTACAAGTGAAAAATAAATGAAAGAAGAAAATTCTTCTATAACTGCGATTCACACAGGGGGTTTCTGAGTTGGATTGTATTCCAGAGGGGGGCCCCTTTAGGCAGTGTTTTGGTAGAATGCCATTAGGCTACAACTTCTTTTATTCAAATTCCCACCCCACCCACCCCCACTATTGGAGGATCCAAGGTAAGCATTGCTTTTTTTTTTTTT
>NC_043705.1:106702347-106703886 GCF_006229205.1 Suricata suricatta | reverse complement strand
CCCCTGCTTTTTGAATTCTTGATGGTTTTCCCTTCGGAGTACTTGTAACTGAGGACCAAAGAATTGAAATGTGAGTCGTTCTCTGATTTTTGCTGTAACAAAGCTTGCTACTGAAATTAGCTATCTTTTCCTTCCTACCACCTCCACACAGCTTCCGTTATTCTTCTCTTCCCAAACCCTCTTGGCAAAATCAGCCTGGCTGAGACAGCAGAGCTAACACATATGTGTTCCTTAGGGTATTCAATTTTCTCTTTTGGCCTACTTTTTGGGCACCGGGGCAGGCCATATTAAAGAGATATTGATAGGGGTGCCTGAATGGCTCAGTCGGGTGAGCACCTGACTCTTGATTTCAGCTCAGGTCACGTTCCCAGGGTCAAGGGATCAAGCCCTGGGTCAGGCTCCACCCCGAGAGTAGAATCCTGCTTAATATTCTCTCTCCTTCTCTCTCTTTCCCTCTGCTCTTCTCCCGTGCTTGTGCACATGCTCTCCCTCTCTAAAAGAAAAAATTAAAAATCCTAAAGTAAAATAAAATAAAAAGAGATACTGATAGAGTACTAAATGGGAAAGTCTGACCGAGCCCTCCTAGTGCTCGCTTCAGTCCCAGTGTTCTGCACTCTCCCGGATGGAAGCCAGTGTCACACAAGGCGCATGAAGTCACCAGGTGTCCACCCAAAAAGTAGTCCCCCACCCCTTCCTCTAACTGGGGAACATTTTGTATTAAATTGCGATTGTCCTCCTTTAGCTTTTTTGTTTGTTTTCTTTCCACTGAGAATTTTGTATTAAACGATTCAGAATTGTGCGGCACTCGTTTTTTGTTTTGTTGTTGTTTGCTTTAAAAAAAAAAAGATTCCACACTTCTCTTTTGATTAAAATATGTTGTTGGGTGACAATTTCTAGACTTTCTGTCAAATCATTTTCCAGGTCAACCCCCTTCATCCTTATTGCCTCCTCTCTGAAAAACTGGCATCTGGCAGTGGTGATTTAGATGTCATTTCTGCTGACCTCACAGAAGACAGTGGGGGGTCTGGTCAGCCCCCTACACCGTATCAGGTTTAGGCAGTATGGTTCTTACAACCTATTGGGCAAAGATAGACACAGACAGGCAACTGGGCTCCAAGGCTCCTCCGCGTCACACTGCTGGTCAAGGCCTGCGCGCCTGTGTTTCAGTGCAGGACTGGAGAGCGCCTGACTGCTGAATGTCAAACTGTGGGTGCCAAGATGGGACCGGAGTCCCTGTCCCCGCGTGCGGCACACAGGCGGCAGGAGATCGCAGAGTTGGGCCGGGAACTGCCAGGGCGTGGAGTCCGCTCAGAGGCCTGCCTTCCTGGGCCCCTGAGCAGGATGGGGCAATTTCACTGCTGTCACGAAAATGGACAGGGTGCTCAGAGGCGTGTCACGGCAGACAACCAACCAGCTCTAAGTCCGTCCTCACAGCAGGGCTGGGACGCAGGTGTTACTACCCTCACTTCGCGAAGCCTCTTGTTACGGATCTTCAACTCGGTGCACTGCAAAGCCGGGGCTCTGAGTCCTCGCCCCCCC
>NC_043705.1:106657655-106702247 GCF_006229205.1 Suricata suricatta | reverse complement strand
GGCCCGGCCGCCGCCCCTGCGAGCCCGGCCCGGCCGCGACCCTCCCGCGGACCCGGCGCGCTCTGGCCGCGGGGGGAGCCCTCGTGCTTTCTTTCCGAGCAGCTCTGCGGATCGCGGGGTGAGTGGGGCCATCGGGTGGCGCGCGGGGGGCTCCGATCTCCCCTGCCCCAGCGCCCTTTCGACTGTCCTCCTTTCTGCCCTCTTCCCCCCGCACTCCTTCCCCGTCTTCACTTGTGCGATCCCCGCTCCGCTTCTCTCAGCCCCTGAGTTCCAGCCACTGTCTCCGCGGATCTGGGGTCCCCGGGGCGCCGCGGCTCGAGTGGGTGAGCTCAGTGCCGCGCCAGGCGGCTTCTCTCAAAGCCCCGCGTAGGGGGCTTGGAGTGGGGTGGGTTCCCTGGTCCGTCCCCAGCAGTTTCACCATCCTGTCTCGCAGCCTTGTTTCTCCATCTGGGAAATGGAGAAAACATCTTTGTGCACAGAAATCAAAGGAGAAAGGCGGGGTGGGCAAAGTATCTTGGAGCGAAGCCTTCCTTCCAAGCTCCCTCCTCCTTCTCCTCCTCCTCCTCCTTCTTCTCCTCCTCCTCAGGACTTGGTTGTCCAGTGGTCTGTTCTCTTGCACCCCTTCTGGCCCCCCTCCACAAATTCCTTGAGGGAAGAGACTGTCTCTCCGTGCCTCATTTCTGAAGCATCCTCAGAACTTGGCCCCAGGACCTGGCAAATAGGTGCTCAATACTGTTTACTGAATGGAAGAATGAGACGCATAACCCATAAAAAACCCGTACGACGTGGAAGGTTGTGATTTTGAGTGTGCAGGCTGAACCCCTATTCCTACAGCTCTACCCTTTCTTGGCTCCTGGGGGCTCACGAGTCTCCCATTTCTCTATAGATTCCCCAGAGCTCTGGGCTGTAGTCGTGAAAGCTGCTCAGTCAAGTATCAGAGATTCCTTAAACATCTGTTTTGATCTGTGCTACCACCGCAGTGGGTAAACAGGAAGGCTTGCAGATGCCAATGCCCAAATAGGGCTGGGGGCACGGGATGGGGTAGGAAGGACAGTTCTTTGGAAGTCAGAAGACACCCTGAGTTACTTGATGAGGCATTCTCCCCATCTGGACCTCACCCTTCCCATCTGTAAAATGAAGAAGTGGAGGATGGAACAGATGGACGCCTACCGCCGAGTGTGATAACACTCTTGGGGTGTTACAGCAGGCCACCCAGCAGCCACCCAGCAGTCCCATGAGCACGTGCAGGACAGCACAGCTGAGCTTCAGGACATCGTGTACTTCTGCAGTAACAGCTGAAAGGCTTGAGGCGAAGCCCTTCTCCTCTCCAGCAGGGACCTCCTGTTTCCAGCTGTCCTGGGGTATGAGTCATGCCGTGAAGTTTACAAGTCCTGCTCCATCGAAGTTTCCAAAGAATGACTTCTCAGGCCGTCAGGACTGTGGGCTCCACTGTGTGAAAGGTCTGGGGATTCCCCACCTCTGACACAGTTGCTGAGCTGTGGTGAGGCGTTTGAGACATCAACCAAAATAGAGACCTGGGGGACCCAGTGTGGTTGGGTCACAACCAGGCGCAGAGGTGACAGACCAAGGGGGTAGAGAGGCAGTCACAGTCGCAGTTGGTTTCCTGGCCATATTCCGATCCTTCTATGAAAAAGTGTGCTTCCGTTTCTTCTCTGTGGTTTAAAATGTCTAGGGGCGCCTGGGTGGATCAGGCAGTTAAGTGTCTGACTTGATTTCGGCTCAGGGCATGGTCTTAAGGTTTGTGGGATTAACCCCTGAGCAGTGCAGAGCCTGCTTGGGATTCTCTCTCTCCTCTGTCTCTCTGCCCATCCCCTGAGTGCATTCTCTCTCTCTCACTCCCTCCCCCCAAAATAAACATTTAAAAAATATATACAAAGAAATGAAATGTCTCCAAAGAGAGAGGATCTTCATCTTGATTTTTCACGGCTGCTATTGACAGTGGTATCAGAGACAGACACATGTAATCATGCTCACAGTTTATAGGAGTAAGTGTTGATATTTACCACATCCTGCAGACATCTGCCCTGATGGGCCAGGCAAGCCGAATGATGTAATAATACTCATACTTGACATTTATTGAGTGCTAACTATGAGCCAGGTGTTATTGTAAGCATTTTACACGTGTTAATTCATTTAGTCCTTATCACGATCCTTTGAGGTAGGGACCATCATTATATTTATTTTGCAGTTAAGACTGAGGTCCAAGGAGGGTAAGCAACTCACCCATGATCACAAGAAGTGGTGCAGCCACGGTTTGGACCCAGGTGGTTTGGTTCCAGGGTCTAACCTTTGAACCTCATTGGAATATGGGGCAAGGATTTGCATCCAGATCTTGCTTCTGTCATTTACTTGCAGGGCGACCTAAGGGATGTTAAGTAAGAAGTTAACAGGCACTGCACTAGTGAATCACCAGGGCCCCTAGTATCCTTCCAACTCATTCGGGAAACAGCGGTGTAGGTCAAGGAGGAAAGGCTAAGAGTTAGGTAGCCAGGAAGGGGAACAGATCAGAACTCTAACTGGCTAGCATACTGGACAATAGCAAACCAGATTCACCAAGTACACTGTGTACTTTTGTAAATACATCCAGTTTGCTTATTTTGTTGATTTGGCCTCTGATTGGCAGATTCGGCATGCGAATTGCTGGTGACCGACTACATAGGATCTGAGAAAATAAAATGGAGGAGGAAGAAGGAAAGACAGGGAAAATTAAACTGGGAGCCCAAATTGGTTTCAGGCAGTGGTGACACATATCTGGCATACCTGTCGCTGCTCCAAATCCCTCACCCCAGGAAGACATTGATAATCAAGACTTTGCACCTAATCCCTGCGGGGCTAGGGAATCCTTAACTCCGTGCTCTGGACAGCTTCTACCAATTCATCATGAAGCTTTTTTTTAATTTGCTCTCCTAGATTTTCCACTTCATTCCTCTGGGGGAATGGCCAAGGAAGTAACCAATGGCAAAACAAGATACCCTTTTTTTTTTTTTTTTTAACTTTAAAGATGCATCTTCTCCACCCTTTGCTCCTTCTATTTTTCCTATAATGGTCTTCAACCCAAGGGCATTCTGGACCTGGGGCAGAGCTCTGGAGGAGGTAGGATGTCAGGAGAACAGAGTGAGACTTTGAGAGAGCTGGCCACACCCTTGCAGAGTACCTTGACCACCTTTCCAATTGACTGACAGGAAAAGGAGCCCCCAGATTAAAGGAGGAATTTAGGACCACACAGTGAGTCCATTTTCTAACACTGTAACAAATGACCACTAATGTAGTGGCTTAAAGAAAATCAAATTTATTGTATTACCGTTCTGCAGGTCAGAAGCTGGTATGGGTCTTTCTAGAAGAAAATCAAGGCATCATTAGGCTGCTTCTCTTTGTGGAGTCTTTAAGGGAGGATCGTTTCCTGCTGATTTGAGTTGTTGGCAGAATTCAGTTCCTGTGGGTGTAGGACCAAGGTCACTGTGGCCTTGTTGGCTATCAGCTGGGGGCCATTCCCTGCTTCTAGAGGCCCTTGCACTCCTTGGCCTGCTTCCACCGTCTTCAGGGTGAGCAGCGGTGAGTCAAGTACTTCTCATGCCATATTTCTCTGACCTTTCTGCTTTCTTCTCTTTGAAGGACTCATGTGATTAGACGGGACCCACTGGGTGGTCCAGGATACTCTCCATCTCAAAGCCTTTTAGCCACATCTGCAATTCCCTTTGCCTCTGTTATCATGACTCTGAGTCATGCTTCCTTTTTCATAGTCACGGTTCCAGGGACCAGGACACTGGCCTCTTTGAGGGGCCATTATTCTGCCTGCCATACACACTCATGCTCATTTTAGGAGAGTGCCTTGTTCCCAGTTCACATAGCTGGGCGGAGGATTCAGACCACAGTGGTGCCCTTGCAGCTCTGTCACTAATCCCCCACCTCCCCACCAGCCCACCCCACGGAGAGTCTCCTTTGTCCACCTAGCACAGAGCAGGGACTTAGTCACTGGCAAATAACCATGATGGATGGTGGAGGCTTAAGCAGGATGCTGTGGATTTGGCCTGGGCTTCTCTGCTGGCTCCTCTTGGTTTCTAAGACTCTGTGATTGGCTGGGTCAGTTGGGTACGTGCAGTCGTGAACAGCTCTGGCTGCTTTCTGATCTCGTTGAAATATTCTGGTGTTTTTCCATTTTTCCAGCCACAGAATAGCAGATAAAAATTCAGGCGGGGAACGAGTCTTTAGATTGTTAAGAATTTTGATGGAGGAAGAAGCCAGTTGGGGTAGGATGAGAACAGAGCACTCCTCAGGGGACCTGGGATCATTGGAGAAAGTCCTCTGATTTGAATTCTTTTCACATTTTTGATTTCTGCCCATTCCTTCTTCTGGCCCCTCTCTTTGGAACAAAGGTCCCTGGTGAGATGGATTGGCTTGGTAAATGCTTAAGGCTGTTACAGAAGGAGAGGAGAGCTGTCTCTAAGGATGAATGTAAGGCTGGGGTGGGCTCCATGGAGGGGGCATGGGAAATCCCCTCCCCTCTTATCAGCTCTGTTTTCTTCTGAGAACAGAGAGAGAAAGGTTCATACTGTGGATGGCCACTCCCCTACCCCTACACTGACCTCAACGCCCAGCTCTGGAGCGCAGGGAACCTGATCTTGAATCTGAGCTCCTCAGCCCAAGCAAGTCAGCAGGAGGGAATCCTAGAGAACGTTATTCTGACAGGTCCTCCTCTCTCCTCTGCACCGTATGAACAGGATAGGCTGGAAAAGAAAGAGGCCCCCATGATCCTGAGTGTACAGAGAGCCAAGAAAATGATTAAGTCAGAGGATACATTTTATTTTAGAGATGGGATTCTGGTCATTAGGGGTGAGAATCCTTTGTGGACAGCTAAGTTCTAACTAAGCTCAAATCTGGAGTTCTCCAGTCTCTCCCTATGCGTTCCTTCACCGATCTTAGATTTATTGGGCACTTACCATGTGCCAGGGCCTGTGTTAGGTGCTGACGGTACAGCCGTGCACAAGAGACAAGGCTTCTGCTCTCCTTGTGCCTGCCTTTGATTGAGCAAGGATGGCCCATGAAAGCAAACAAGCAAACAAACAAGCTAAGTTTCAATTGTGAAAAGTGGACGAAGACCATGAAACAAGATCTGAGCTAGAGAACGGCTGCTGGGTGAGGGCGCATCTGGACTGGTTTTCCAAAGAGGGGACGTTCCAGTTGAGATCATGGACACTGCTTTCTCTGTCTGGCCTAAGTGCTACATTCTTTTTGGACATCACATCAGCTCCTCCTGAGGGGAGGGCTTCACGAAGGGGTCTCCAGAGCCGACTGATGCTGGTAAGCCCCCAGGTCTGCTCTCCGGGGAACTGTCGGCCTCATTGTTCGCATTTGGCCCCTTGCCTGAAGAGATGGGCCCCAGCGTCGGTGACTCAGAGCTGGGTCTCGCAGCCCCCTCTCTGGCCTCTGTGCTCAGAGCTGTCTGCTCAGAGCTCTGACAGGGCTGGCCTAAAGCCTAAAGCCACACCTGCAGGAAGCCACCTGCCTCCCTCTGCTTTCTCTCTCACTTCGGGATAATTAAGCTTGCCTGCCAGCAGGAAGTCATTTCTTATATTGCCTTCTTCCTCAGTGAACTCCTTGGTGGTAAAACCGGTTGGATAACCGCTGGCAGTCCCTCAAATGGACTCAGAGGTGCAGGGCACGCTTTTCCTGTGGAAGTTCAAAGCTGGGACAGACCATCAAAAGCTATTTGCATACGAAACTATCACTGTGGTTTCTTAGATCAGCAGTCATGACGCCAAAACTAATGGTGGGGCCTCTGAACTCCCTTCTGAATTTAGGAGCTAATGCGGTGTTCCCTGGCTGGGCTTAACATGTACGAAGCCCCTTTCCGGGTACCAGGCTTTGTCCGAAATAAGTGCGTTATGTGCATTAGCTCATTCAAATCCCACGGCATCCCAGTGAAGTAGCGTCTACCATTGGTTATGACTATTCCTATCTTACAAATGAAACGGAAGCTTATAAAGCTGAAGCCTCTTGCCAAAACCACTAGGACTACACACGTTCCCAACACACCACGGATCTTATCACCTCCAGGCTTTATTGCTGTATCTGTTCTTTTCATCCTGCCTTTCTCTTTATTCCTTCCTTTTGAAAACCTACTTCTCTTTAAAGCCCACATCAAAGTCCCCCTCTTTGTAAAGTTTTCTCTTTGACTTGGACAAAACAAAGGAGTGAAGATGAATTTTTTTTTTGAGCATCTGCTGTTTCAGGACTATATACACATGGTCTTGCTTTATCCTCGTGAAAGCAGGTTGCGCTATAATGCTTTCGGTGTCCGTATTTAAAAGATGAGAAGACTAGGGGCGCCTGGGTGGCTCAGTCGATTGAGCATCCAGCTTCGGCTCAGGTCATGATCTCATGGTTTGTGGGTTTGAGCCCCGCATCGGGCTCTGTGCTGACGGCTCAGAGCCTGGAACCTGTCTTTGGATTCTGTGTCTCCCTCTCTCTCTGACCCTCCCCTGCTCACACTGTCTCTCTCTCTCTCTCTCTCTCTCAAAAATAAATAAAACATTAAAAAATTAAATTAAAAATAAAAGATGAGAAGACCGAAGCTTAGAGATTTGAAATAACTTGTCCAAAGTCACACCTCTAATGAGAGTGGAAAGCAGGATTTAAGTCATGATTGTCTCAACTGTCTACTTTTCTTTCCACTGCCTTCCTCTTCTCCTCGAGCATGTGGTTTGTACCTTCAATGTAGCAAGCTCTTTTATTGCTCCATCTTGTATGGCAGTTAGCAACGGTAAGTAATGTCTTTTTCCTGCAGAAGACAGTGAGCTTGTTATGGGCAAACATCTCCGTCTCTGCACGCACTCCTCGATGCCCAGTGTAATCACAGCGCCTCAATATTTACTGAGTTGCTACACCACCAGTTTCATGGTTGGACTAGAGGAATCCATCAGGTTAATCAATCATGCCATTGGTTGATTTTTTTTTTTTTTTAAGAAGCGTTGATGTGGATTAATCATCTATCATCTTTGTTGATAACGTGAAGTCACGAGCCAAGTCAAGGATGCTAGCAAATTCTAACTGAAGAGGGGGAGGCTATTTGCTAGGTCATTGAGTCCCTACAGCCAGGAATTTTTAGTCATGGAATGAACATTTGTGGAGTGCCTGCTGTGTGTCAGAACACTGCCAGATACTGTGGGTGATTCTCTCGTGGAATTCTCCTAACCCTACGAGGCTGATACGATTATTTGCCCATTTTTGTTTTGCTTTCAGCCTAGTATATGGAAGCATTAGGAAGTTTAACTGATCCAGGGTAGGTCAGCTAGAAAGTGGTGGAGCCAATCCAAGCCAGCTGGCCTCTGGGTCTGGGCTCCTAACACCGTAGGGGGCATTTAAAGACAAGAATTCCCTGCTGTTTCCAGGTATTCCCTCCATTCCGATGAGCTCCCATCACTGTACCAGAATCCAAAAGTTCTGGGACCCTGTTGATTTAAGAAATGTGTATCTAGTCCCCATACCACGGGGTAGAGAAGGGAATGGAAGAGAATGAGCTGTGCTGGGTAAAATCAGCGCTGGGGGAGAGCTGGGACCCAAGCACTCCTCGCGCTTTCTTCCCTGATGCTCCCATGGCGAGGAAAACATACCTACAGGCTTAGCCATTACCTTTGTCACTGGCTGAATTTGCACCTGGGTCTTGAATCAAAGGGATGGAATGCAAAGGGTGGAACTGCATTCACTAGCAATTCTGACCGGACTTATTTTTGGTTGGGGTGTGTGTGTGTTTGGCCCTGGAAAACCATCTCACCTGCCTCACCTGCTGTGATGTTGCCTAGGGCTCTGGGCCTCAAGGCCCGCCGTGGCTTTCACGCAGTGAAAAGTTAGAATCAAGAAGCCTGGCTGGCTGTCCTTCTTACCGGTTTGTTTCCTACCACCCCTTCTCCAGTCTGACGCCCCACTGTCTCCCGGCCCCCACCTCAAACAGGATAGTGATGACATTGACCAGAGCGTGCAGGGGCACCTGGGTGGCTCAGTGGGTTGAGCGTCTGGCTCTTGATTTCACTTCGTGTCATGATCCCAGGGTTGTGGGATGGAGCCTGGCATTGGACTCTGCACGGAGTGTGGATCTTGCTTGAAATTCTCTCTCTACCTCTGCCCCTTCCCTTGCTGCTCTTTCTTAAAAAAAAAAAAAAAAGTGGGTAGATCAGGAGGTCTGAGTTCTTCCCCTTAACTTGGTAGGTGACCTTGGGCAAGTCGTTTCCTCCATCTGTAAAATGGAAGGTACACTATGTGGCTAAAGCTTGTAAGTGTCTAAATTTTGTGGCAATTTTTAGAATACCATTACTTTGTAGAGGTTTCTTCTCCACAGAACTAACCCAGTAGGATATAGTACTGCTGTATTCGTTTTCTGTTGCTGCCTTAACAAATTACCACGACTTTAGTGGCTTAAAAATACATTCACAATCTCATAGTTTTCATGGGTGAGGAGTTTAAACACAACCTTGCTGGTTTTTATAAAACTTTAATCAAGATGTCAGTCAAGTTGCATTTGCATCTGGAGGATCAAATATGAACGACTCCTCCTGCAAGCCCACTCAGGTTGTTGGCAGATTTGTTTATTGCCACTCAAGGTTGCAGTCAGGGCAGTAAGTGTTTTTGACCTCAGGGAAAGCTTCAGCCCCTTTTCAAAGGATGTTCACCTGATTGAGTCAGGCCCACCCAGGATGATCTTTCTGATAACTTTTACATCAGGGGATCTGGACTTAACTACATCTGCACAATACCTTTGCCCTTGTTATGTGACCTGACCTATTCCCAGGGGTAGCACCAGGGACTAGAGATTATGGGGGCCATCTTAGAATTCTCTTTACCACGATTGCTTTATGGAAGTAGCCTCTTTCCAGTTGTGACTAAAGCATACTAGAGCCAGCTTTCTATTTTGTGAGTCAGGTCAAGTGACCGAATATATGAAATCAGTTCTAAAAGTTACTTGTTCTTACACTAGTTTTTTAAACATAGCACATTGTGCTTCCCTTTACTCTCATGTAATTAATCTCCAAGTTATGTTCTTCCAATACCGTTAAATGAATATATATTATATATATAATTTGGAATTATATATATAATATAGTATAATATAATATATAGTCCTTTATATAATATGTTAAATATTAACTTATTATATTACATTAAATATATTAATATATAAACATTTTTCCCAGAGGAAATAATTTAAATGTTAACTTTTTATATTAGTTTTGGTTCTTTCTATTTGAAACCATATATTATAGAAAACTATTCATTTAAGAAATCTTCTATGTCCTCAGCTGATTTAAAAATTTTTTTTTAACATTTATTTATTTTGAGAGACAGAGAGACAGATCATGAGCAGGGGAGGGGCTGAGAGAGAGGGACATACAGAAGCAGGCTCCAGGCTCTGAGCTGTCAGCACAGAGCCTGACACGGGGCTCAAACCCACAAACGGTGAGATCGTGACATGAGCTGCAGTTGGACTCTCAACCAACTGAGCCACCCAGCACCCCTCAGCTGATTTAAAAAAAACTTTTTGTTCTGTCAGTATTTGAGAGAGTTGTGTTGAACTCCCCTTATAACTGTGGCTTCATCTATTTGTCCTTATAATTCTGAAATTAGGTACATAAAAGTTAAAAATCTTTTTAACTTTTGGTATCTCTAGTTATACTTTTTGTTTAAAAGTCTATCTCCTCTGACAGTAAGAGAACTCTACTAGCTTAGACGATTCATAATACGATGGTATTTCTTTTGTATCCTTTAACCTTTAACCTTTCTGAATCCCCATATGTCTCTTACGAAGAATATATATTTATATACATTTTTAATTTTTATGTATACTCCAATAGTTTTTGTTGGTCTAAGTTTAAAACTCCTATATCTCTATGTGCATTTTATATGTCCCACCTATTCTGTTTTTATCCTCCTTCCCTTGTTTTCTTTGGAAGTCATGTACTCCTTTACTCCTTCTAAATGGTTGCCCTAGAGATTATAATATACGTCCTTGACTGAACAAAGTCTAATGTTATTTGGTCCTTCTGCCGTTTCCCAGACAATGCAAGGAAGTCAGAATACTTTAATTTTATTTCTTCTGCTATATGTTTGCTATTGTTTTTTTTTACATAAAAAATTTTTAATGTTTATTTTTGAGAGAGAGACACAGAGCATAAGCGGAGGAGGGGCAGAGAGAGAAGGAGGCACAGAATCAGAAGCAGGCTCCAGGCTCTGAGCTGGCAGCACAGAGCCCGATGCAGGGCTCGAACCCATGAGCTGTGGGATCATGACCTGAGCTGAACTTTACTTAACTGACTGAGCCACCCAGGCGACCCTGTATATTTGCTATTATTATTATATATTTCAATTCTGTGGGGCTTTTTTTGTCTGCAAATGCCTTTTTCATCTTAATTCTTGACAGTTATTTTTGTTCAGTGCTTTAAATATATCACTCTGCTGTTTTCTAGATTCCATTGTTTCTGTTGAAAAAGTAGATGTCAGTCTAATTGGTCTTCATATGAAGATAATCTTTTTTTCCCTTTACCAGTGGTTTTCAGAAGATTTACTGTAAAGTGTTTACCTATGAGTTTCATTTTATTTATCCTGCTAGGATTTTATAAGGCTTCCATAGTTTGTGAATTGCTATTGTTCATCAGCTTTGGGAAATTATGTTATTACGGAATTTTTTTTTCTTTCTGACCTATCCTCTAGTTCACTAATTCTTTTTCACCTATGGCTCATCTGCTGTTAAGCCCATTTGTTGAGTTTTTATTTCTATTACTGTATTTTTTGGTTCTAGTTCTTCTTAAAAAATCTGTTGTGTTCTTTCCTATAATTTCCAGATCTCTGTTAAAATTCTTGGTCTCCTTGAATATAGTGAGCAAGGTTATTTAAAGGTGTGCCTGATGGACAAGTCCACTCTCTGGAGCCCTTACAGAGTTTTTTCTATTGTCTCTTGTTTCTGATTGTTCTGTTCTTGTCATCTTGCCTTTTTTCATTCCTGCTTACATTTGGTAATGCATTAGGCATTATATTTCAATTAAAGAAAATTTGAAGCCTATTGTGATGTTATCTCCTCTAGAGAGGTTGATGGGGAGGGAGTCTCATGATTGAAGGGTGGATAGATATAGCACAGCATAGTCACCTTGAATTTAGTTGTCCTAAAACCAGGGACTTGCAGGAAATTTTGATTTATGAAACTTATATATATTTTGTTGGAACTAGAAAATTTGCCATATGATTGAATTGGCTGGAACAATGATTCTTTTCTTTTTCTCTTTCCCAAAAGATTTTCAGTTGCTTGTACAAACTGGCCTCTCACAGGGCTGGGGTGGGGTAGGTGCCCGGGTGTCCTCAGTGGCTGGTGATACCAGGGACTTCTTTGCTTGTCAGCTCAGGGTGGTGTTAACGCAGTTTCTTAGACAAACTTACACTGAACATATGTCAACGTTTATTTATTCATTTAATGAGGTAAATAGCAGATAAAGTATGCCAGTTTAAAATGACAGGGGTGTAAGCTTGACTGCTGTTTTATCTCCCATGCTCATAAAAACATCACATTAAAAAAATTTTTTTTTAACATTTATTTATTTTTGAGAGACAGAGAGAATCAGATCATAAGCAGGGGAGGGGCAGAGAGGGAGGGAGACACAGAATCCGAAGCAGGCTCCAGGCTCTGAGCTGTCAGCACAGAGTCTGATGCAGTGCTCGAACCCACGAACTGTGAGATCATGACCTGAACCGAAGTCGGACACTCAACCAACTGAGCCACCCAGATGCCCCCAAAACATCACATTTTTATCTGTGATAAGGTTAAATTTGTGACATGAATGGTTTGGACCACAGTCTGATATGACCCATTAATAAGAAACAAGTAGTATGTCTTCAAAGTAAGTGATAAGCAGGTTGATCTACAGTTATGAATCAGACATACCAAGAAATGGGGTTTTAGGCATTCACAAGAGGCCATGCACCCGGATGCCAGATGGAGGTCAAACAGAAGTCAGCTGGCAGAAGCTTGGAGTCCTGCTTTTTCTCAAGCCAGTTCTTCCAGCATGCCGTTAAAGATGCTGGACATATGGTTTGCATATTTCTTATTAGTGCGACAAAGTTTTTATTTCACAGTGGGGAGAGGTAGAAGGAACCCTAAGCCCTGTTCCATGGGAAGGAACAGCCCATCAGGGATACATGTGTGAAGACTGCGAAGGTCGAAACAGGGAGAGAGAGAGAGAGTTCCCTGTGCCCTCTGAGGCCTGGCCAAGCTCATGGCCATCCTTAGAGCCCTGGAACAGCCGCTCCGGGAGAGTCCTGGGAGAATATCACAACCTGTGGTTTCCAGATTGTGTTTTGAGGAGCCCAAAGGGTCAAGGGGATGCTGGACAGCTGTGTTGTAGCAAGTGAACATGCTGTGCTAATCAGGGATACCAAATCAGTACCTGGGAAGATTAGTTTTATGTGTATAGTTTAGTCTTGCTTTTAATTTGAGTTGTATGTATAATGGGATGAGCACCCTAATCTCTAGTACTTAGGGCCTCTAAGGGTATTTATCCAGCCTTGTGGGATGGGTGGGACCCCAAAACCCTTGTCTAGTCCCTCCTTGGCATTCTAGAGCAGCTCTGCTTTTATGTTTTTGTAATCAGGACTTTAAATCATATTGTGTGGAAGAGTAGTATCGGTACAGTCTTGAGTACAGGTTACAGAAAATGTTTCATTCGTTCATCTACTTGTTCTCTCCTGTTTTTTGTGTTGGTTAAGCAGTGACTTGATCAGATTTATGTCTTTGAATGCGATTATTCTGGAAGAGTGTGGGGTTGCCGGTGGGGAGAGACCCAAGATCCTCAGTTTTGCCATCTGTGAAATATTGCTGCTGTAGCTTCCATGATTCGTGGTCGTGAATGAGCCCTGAAGCCTAGATTCCTGTAAATGATAGTTTTCCCTTATGAGAAACAGCCAGGGAAATTGTTCCTGGCATTTGGAGGCACAGAAGCTGTTTGATGTTAATGGGTTTACGAGAAAGGGCTTTCATGGGGTTCCGTTGGCTCAGGGCAAACTAGCTGTTGATGTCATCAAGATACCACAAAGAATGATTTCTACCGCCTCCGTCCTTCCTTAACAGTGTGTGTCTCCTGATTCATGCTTCTGTGTCTTGGACTTGGGAGAAAGTAAGCACATATCCAAGGCTGAGGCAGGGCCAGCCTCTGCCTCTCCCTCCTTGGCAGGCCCCAGCCTGATAACCCTGATGTCCTGGGGGAGCCTTGCCAGAGGCAGCTCCTTCATCCTGGACCTGACCTGGGTCTGGTGAGACTGGCTACAGAGCACCTAGGAATCGGTTCCCACATCACAGTGCTGGAGAGCATCGGAGCAGCCTTAGAGATCAGGGGTTCAGGGTTCCCAAACCTGGGTGCATATTGGGAAAAAGCCCCCCTCCCCCCATCCTCTCTTGAGTCTAATTCAGTAAGTCTGTAATGGGACCCAGAAATTAGTGGTTTTTTATACTGTCCTAAGGTAGTTCTCAGCTAGCTTGGTATAGGACATTTGGTGACCACTGATCTAGGCTCCTACTTGAATTTCATTGGACTTGAAAATTTTTAGTACAAAGAACTATAAAGAAAAAAGTCCGTTTCCCGCTCAATCCAGCAGACTTAAGAAAATCAAATGTAAGACATGCTCATGTTTAGAATATTCAAACAGCATGAAAACATGAAGAATGAAAAGCAAAACTTCTCCCACTCCTAGTCCAGCCCCCTGGTAATCACTATTACTTTCTTTGCATTCTGCTCATAAAGGATTTTACATTTATGTATCACCACCTATGCATCTACTTAATTCGACAAAATCTGAGCCAGAAGGATAATCCTATACACAGTATTCTGTACTTTACTTTTTTTCCTACTTAAAACATTCAGAACTCACTGTAGATCATCATTCTTTTTAATAATAACTATTAAATAAGTTAATATTTGTAACACACTTGGAACAATGCTTGGTGAGTTGCAAGCACTATGTGTTTGTTAGATGACTGAATGAAAGCGCTGTGTGGTATCCTAGCATATGGATATATTCTATTTTACTGTTTATGGACATGTGTTGCGTTAGTTGCCGTAACAAACAATGTGGAAATGAACGTCCTTGTGTGTATGTCTTGGGGACTCTGCCTTGGGCCTGGCAATCAATTCCTTTTTTTTTAATGCATTTTTTTAATATTTTATTTATTTTTAATACAGAGAGAGACAGAGCATGAGAGGGGGAGGGGCAGAGAGAGAAGGAGACACAGAACTGGAAGCAGGCTCCAGGCTCTGAGCTAGCTTTTAGCACAGAGACTGACGCGGGGCTCGAACCCAGGAACGTGAGATCTGACCTGAGCCGAAGCCGGAGGCTTAACCGACTGAGCCACCCAGGCGCCCCTCAATTCCTTTTTTAAAGAGGCAACCGTGGGCACGGAGCCAAAGGCATTAGAAAGGAAAAGTTATTAGGAGAAAGCAGGAACTTGGACTGGAATTGGAAATTCTGCCTGGGACCTAGAATCACAGAAATGATAGATCTCGGATCTAGAAGGAACCATAGGAGAGTGATTGTCCCAGCCTGGGCCCTCTGGGCAGGGAATGTGTGTGTGACATCTGTAGTTCCCAAGTTGGGACGCTGAGCCCTGGGGAGCCACAGTGAACTCTCTGGAAAGGTGTGTGTGTGGAGGGGGCTGCAGGGTCTTTAAAAGTTTAGACAGGAATGTTGATATTTGACATCTCTCGGACACTGTGCAAACGATCAGCTCAAGATAGTTTCTAGTTGAACGTTAACCTCACTGCATTCCATTTGGCGATGTTGTCTTTCGTGAGTGGAGTTGTTGGCCATGATACAGCAAGAACCACACACACACAAAAATGTGGAACAGGACGTGGCAGTTACTCGGGTGTTTGGACCTGCCTACGTACTAACTGGGACTGCTGGGTATTTCTTTGGGCCTGGAGAGCTGTGAAAAAATTGCTTAGGGGTGCTGTGAGTTGAAAAAGTTTGGGAACAACTGTTTTACATCTTATCCATCAGAACTCTTTCTTAGCTGTAAGTGAGAGATGCCAAACCGACTCCAGCTTAAAGCAGGAGTTGTTTGCTTTTGGGGGTGAGGGATACACGGTGTACGTCCGGGGTCGCGGATGGCGCCTGAGGGCACTGGCTTCAGGTCCTGAAGGCTGCATTTCTCCTCCCACCTCTAAGACAGGCTCTCTACATGTGGGTGACACCCCCGCCCCCAGCCCGTCCTTTCCAGACTCGCATCCTTTTGGTTTAGCAATCCCTGGCCCACAGAGTCATCTTTCCCAATAGCTGTGAACGAAGCCCTGGCAGGACTTTGGCTGACCTGGCCTGGGCCACTTGTCCATCCCTGAGCTGAGGCCATGGTTTGGGATAGCCGAACCTAGATCACCTATTTGCCCCTGTGATCAGGTGAGCACCCGAACTAAGCCACACCGAATAGGTAGGTTCTCCCCAGAAAAGATCAGGTTTCCTTAACAGGAGAACAGGAGAGCGCATTTTAACAGATGAGACCGACTGGTGGGGTGGCAGTTTATCGGTTAACACGGCTCTGTTGTCCCACCCACCTGGCTTCACTTCCTTGGGCCAATTAACTACATTTACATCTGTAAAGGCTTTAGAATCATCGTCTGTAAAATGGAAATAACTGGCGATAAAGTCCAAGAAATAAAAGATGACAGTAATAGTCCCCACCTCATGGAGTTGGTGGTCGAAGGGAGGACTCAGTGAATTAATACACATAAATTGCCCAGCGCTGAGCCTGGCACAGAGGAAGCACTTAGCAAATGAGACCATTATTATTATTGATCAGATTACTTTAATGAGCTCACAGCTGCTAAGTGACCCAAGCTTCTGACTCCTGGAGAGGGTACAAAATAGTGATTTCCTCTTTCCTGTCTGTTGCAGAGGGAAGCGGGATGGATGCCGTCAGCCAAGTCCCCATGGAGGCTGTGCTCCCCAAGCACATCCTGGATATCTGGGTCATTGTCCTCATCATCCTGGCTACCATTGTCATCATGACCTCCTTGTTGCTGTGCCCGGCCACCGCGGTCATTATCTATCGCATGCGGACTCATCCTGTCCTCAATGGGGCTGTCTGAGAATCTCCCAGGAGGGGCAGTGAGGGATGTGGGCGGTGTCCCCTCCCCCAGTCTCTTCCTTCTCAGAAAAGCAACGGGACGGGCTTTGCTGTGTGGACTCTGGAGCTTGGTATGTGAGAGGAGATCTGAGTTCTTGTTTGGATTTTACCACCGGCCAGCTGTGTGAGTTCAGTCAAGGGACCTAATTCTGTGGGTTCCGGGTCCCTTTTAAGTGGGGATCATGATCCCTGCCCTTCCTACCTCATGGGGTTGTAAGAACCGATGACTTGGTGGAGGTGAAAGCTGTTTGTGACTGTGAGCAGCAAAGCCACTGCGGATATAAAGGTGTTACTGCTGAATACCAAGAAGCTTTGAAGAACCAAACAACCTAATTACTGATGGTGGCCTTCAAGGTGGTGAGGGAGACGCTGGGGCAGAGCAGCCTTTGCCAGTGCCCCTCAGGTCAAACCCAGCAAAGGCACCCTATCCCCATCCCAAGGGGCCAGCAGCACCTGGCTCAGAGCATTTTCTTTGTGGTGCCCCTCCCTCACGTTATGTAATTTGGAGGGAACTGAGCATGGCAGGGGGAGGGAGATGGGTCGAACTTCCCAGGACCCCCGTGGAAGGGGGGCTCTGCCATTTCTTGGCAGTGCCAAGGGACGTGGGGTGACGGGCTTCTTTCTGCATTGGAGTCTCATCGCTTTGAGAGTCGAGCAGTGTGGGAAGACACAGGGTGGCTGAGTCCTCTGGCCAGCTCTCAGGATCTGCAGCCCCCCACCCCTCGTGTGCCCCACACTTGAGCACTGTCACCCCCACCCCACCACCTCCGTGGTATAAAGTGCATGCCCTTCCTTCCTCCCCATCAGCACTGCAGCCAATCTAAGCTACGGATTTTAAGAGATGTTCCTGGGACTTTTGGAACTAACTTAAAACAACGATGGTTATTTTAGATGCTATGATCTATATTTATGGAGAGAGATTTCTGGACCACTCAAGCTCTTTGATGAAAATCAGGAACGTCTTGGGAGTTATTAAATTATGTAATAGCACAGACATCAGAACATTGTGTGGAAGTAATGCTTTTACTTTGGTCTGACTTCATTGATGTACACAACCGGTTTCCAATAAAGTGCTAGAATGAACATGTCTGCGGTCTTTCTTTAGAGAGTACCTGCTCAGCTCAGGAACTCAGGTAAAAGGGCTCTACTGAATTTATGGGCCTTCGAGGCAATTTGAATATAAGAACCGAAAAGGGTTCTAGCGTTAGCAAGTGGGTAGTTGTGCAGTTTACATAGACATAGGATGACGGGGGAAGAACAAACTGTATGTAAGCGATGATGGGTTTCGTAATAGACATGTTGAGTTTGAGTTGTTTGTGCTTCAGTCGGACACGTTCAGGATGCAACTGGAAACCTGGTCTGTCCTTTGGGAAAGATTTTATGGCTGGAGTTATGCTTAGGGGGATCATCTGCACGTGGTGGTGATGTACCACACAAGTGGACGGGACCACCCAGGCAGGTACACAGCCTGAGGGCAGTGAAGGGCTGCGTGCGGAATTTGGCAGACACGACACAGGAGTGGAAGGGGGCTGGGAGGTGAGGGGGAGACACAGCAAGGGGATTGGAAAGGTCATGTGTGGAGAGGTGATATGAGACGATGCAACTGTGTGAGTTATGGGATGAGTGGGAGGCTACAATTATATTCCTCTTTTCAGGAATATGATTGTAGCATAGAGGTAGGAGAGGAGGGTTCGGGGAAAAATGGGTCAAGGGGGATAGATGCATGTGGTAAGATTCTGATTGGTTTGCTCAGCGTCTATCCCAACTTTTGCTTTGCTTTTCTTTTCCCCTAAGATGCCTTCCTGGGTGGTGGAGGCTGGAAAACGAGAACCTACATCGAACCTGAATACTACATTTCCCTCAATGAACTGTGGCCAGAGATTTGGACGTGATTTAGGTTTTGCTAATCAGATGCCCACTTGCGAGGTGCTGTGAAGCATCCACAGTCCAGTTGCCTGTAACTGGGCGTCTGAGATAGAGCCAAGAATTCTGCATTGTTAACGCAGTGCCCGGTCTTTTGAGAAGCATAGTACTGAAGTATCTAGGAACTTTGTTGCACCGTGACAGCTGTCTGGAACTTAAACCTTCTCCTAACTGCCTATTAGAGGAAAGACTTAGAACGTTTTGTGACTGATAAGCGTAGGATCAGTCTTGTGCAATTCAAGCCTGTGGGAAGCAGGCCCTGGGAATTGCTGGCTGGATGTGGGGTGTCGGCTCTGTGAGTGCTACCTAGCCTTTCTGAGTCTGGTTCCTGGTCTGTAAAGTGGAGGGCATCAGAATTTAAAAAAAAAAAAAAAAAAAAAAGATGCTCTGGTTTTAGGATAAAGTAGTGCAAAAAAAGACTTTGTAGGCAGTCCACCAGATGGCGATACAGCTAGTTTTATCAAGGGGAGCACTTCGCTGCCCGAAGTTTCCGGCCAATCCTATCACATTCCTAGCAGTTCAGCATTTTATTCTTTTTTTTTTTTTTTAATTTTTTTAAAATGTTTTATTTATTTTTGGTACAGAGAGAGACAGAGCATGAGAGGGGGAGAGGCAGAGAGAGAAGGAGACACAGAGCCGGAAGCAGGCTCCAGGCTCTGAGCTGTCAGCATAGAGCCTGATGTGGGGCTCGAACCCAAGAACGTGAGATCTGACCTGAGCCGAAGCTGGAGGCTTAACCGACTGAGCCACCCAGGTGCCCTAGCATTTTATTCTTATGGTTCTGGTCCCAGTGACTCTGAGGTAACTTAGGGGTCATCCAGCCCAGCCTCCCTGTAATGAAGGAATCCCCTCTTTAATGGTAGGGTTGCCACATGTTGCCTCTTCAGCATTTCCCAGTATTGTTCTAGACCTGCTGGGCCGTGTTCACCCAGTGTCCTGCTTCATACTTCCAGAGAATCCCTGGAAAAAGGACTTGAGTACCTGTTTTGCAAAAACAAGCTTCCCTGGGTGATCAGTGAGCAGGTTAGGAGTGGAGAACCACATGTCAGTGGAAAGGAGTCCACTTCTTGCTGAAACCACGCCTTGTCAGCTGTTGAGTTAAAATTCTTCCTTCAGTGAGAGGGAAGTCAGGCCTTGGGATGCCAGCCCTGCCCTCTTGGGGCCACCTTGCAGAGATCAACTTCCTTTCCCTAGGGACAGCTTCTGGGGATTGTGCAGATGGCTGTCATGACCTACCTCAGCCCACCATCTTTCCTGGGTGGGAAATTCACACTTGGCATTACGTGGTGGCCACTGCTCTCCCTCCCTCCTCTTCCAGGAGCAAGGGCCTGAAGAATCTCGGCTTCACTGTGCATTGGCCTTCTGATTGTGGGCATATTAACAATTCATGGAGGGCCTCAAACAATATAAAAGTCCTAGCTCTTCTATATTAACCTCCTTTAGAAATGATTTCATAACTAATTCTGGAGTGTGCGCGCGGGTGCACAGAAGCAGGGACTCGAGGGTAAGGGAATGAGGAAAAGAAGAGAGAGTCAGAGGATGGGGACGGGAGGGACAACATGAGCGGTGCCCATATTGCCACTTTATTTCTCACATGCAAGCAGTTTTATACAAACAGCCACAGCTAAGAGGTGGTTTTTTTCTAGACAAAACTTTTTCTGTTCTCACAGTTATTGTTACAACATTTTCCTGGGAACTTTACACCCTCTTATTGTTATTATGAGTGCCAAAGCATGAAGGACATTTGTACAATAACATCTTAACTCAGGAAGCTTGAAGGACATTGGTGCGATAACATCTTAACTCAGGTGAATTAACCTCTGAGGACCTGGATCAGCCGCAAGGGCACGAGAGCTTTGCTCGGTCACACTGTCCTTACTGGCTCCTTGCTGCTGCTTCCCACATAATTCACAATTATTTTTTAAATTATTTTTAATAAATTGTTTATTTGTTTTTTGAAAGAGAGAGAGAGAGAGACAGCGTGAGCAGGGGAGGGCCAGGGAGAGAGGAAGACACAGAATCTGAAGCAGCTCCAGGCTCTGAGCTGTCAGCACAGAGCCTGATGCGGGGCTCAGACTCACAGAGTATGAGATCATGACCTGAGCTGAAGTCGGATTCTTAATCAACTGAGCCACCCAGACACCCCTAATTCACAATTAAATAATGAAACACAAAGTTTCCAATTTTTAAGTTTTAATTATCCACAGAAATTGCTGGGTACACTTTTAAGTACAAAAAAATAAAAATCTTTCAATAAGATAAAACTTTCGTCAGGTCTTTACATGATTCTTGCAAAAGAGAGAATGGAAAGAGGGTTATGGAATGAAATGATGACTATGATAAAACTTTGAAACCCTTAGGTCCAAAATTTGAAGCAACTTTTAAACTGTCCAAATCACGCAAGGAATTTAAGTGAGATGTAGGAGAGGCTCATCAGTTCCCACAGAGATTTACATGTTAGAAAATAGTTTCTGGGGGTGCCCTGGTGGCTCAGTCCGTTGAGCATCCAACTCTTGATTTCATCTCAGGTCATGATATTGTGGTTAGTGGGATTGAGCCTTGTGTTGGGCTTTGTGCTGATGGTGCAGAACCTGCTTAGGATTTTCTCTCTCTCTCTCCCTCTCTCTGCCCCTCCCCTGCTCATCCTCACGCTCTCTCAAAATAAATACACTTAAAAAAATAAAAGAAAAAAGTTTCCGTGTTAGTAAGTTTCTAATAACATTGTCAACATCCAAAAAGTTATCATATATATTTAAATTTGGACAGCTACCATTATACAGCGAATTGTTTATACGTACAAACTTCCAGTCAGGCAGGCTGAATTCCATCTGGCTCCACCAGCATGTGCTGTTGTGAAGAGCTGCCTCAGCGTCTTGCTGCCTTCATTTGTAAGATCGGAAACCGTACTTATCTCTGCGGTGCTGCTGGGATTAAGCAAGACTCCATATCTAAAATATTTACAGAAAGCCTGGCCTGCAGTAAGTACTCAATGCTGATACGTTACCTAAACATGGAGGAGGGTATTAGCTCTGTGTTAGAGAATACGGATACGGATGGGGCAAGGCTGCTGCATTGGTCTCGCTGGATTGGTCTCACCCAACACCTCAGAAACATTCCCAGGGCACTTGCAGGAGGGCAGAAAGAGTGAAAGGCACCAGCAGGGTGTTTAACAGTTCAGTTCTGACAGTGTCGGCAGAGATAGCATCAGATCCCACACGTAAAAGGCTCAGTTACCTGTGCTTCTGACCTATGGCTACAAATTGGAGGTTCCAGCAACCCCTGTCCAACTTAGGGTGCCATTGACAAGTCCAGGTCGTTACCTGTACTTCTAACTGGCCATAAATCAGAGGTTCCGCAACCCCCTCCTTGGGTTCCGTTAATTTGCTAGAGCAGCTCATGGAACTCAGAAAAACCTGTTTACTCACTAGATTACTGATTTACTACATGGATATTGAAGGATATGAATCAATAGCCAGACGTAGAGATACATAGGGCGAGGCCCTGAACAAAGGCGCTCTATTCTTGTAGAGTTTGGGACCTGGCATCGTGGCACATGGAAACTCTCTGGAACCCCTCCTTTCAGGTTTTTATACAAGCTTCTTACATAGGCACGATCGAATAAATCATTGATCATTGATCATTGATTGGGTCAACCTCCAACTCTTCTTCTCTCCCTGAAAATCAGGAGGCTGGAGTGAGATTGATGGTTGGTTTCCCTGGCAACCAGCCCCATCCTTACATGCCTTCCAAAAGTCACCTCACTGACACAAACCCGGTTGTGGGGGGAAAGGGCTTGTTATGAATAATAAGATGCCCTTTCCACCTCTACGGCTCCAAAGCAATTTCAGGAACTGAGGCCAAGAGATCAAATATGATAACAAAGGAGGCTCCCATTGCTCTTATCACTCAGGAAATTCCAAGGATCTGTGAGCCAGGAGCTGTGGACAATGCACAAATAGATTTTGGTTATCTGAATGATCATTTGTATTTCTTATAAATTGTAATATCACAACAGCTAAGGAGGTTAGCCTAGCTATTCCTCTAAGGAGGAATTAGAAAATAATCTAATTCAAATAACTCTTATCCTCATATTCTATTTACATATTTTTCTTTCAATTATTTTACCGAAATGATCAGGTCTTCTCAGATTTGTGTCTTTAGTGACATTAACCAAAAAAAAAAAAAAAAAACAACCTCAAATTACAATGTGAGACTGTACAATAAAAGTTTAGCAGTGGCTGGAACTCGGTGTTAATGAAATGAAGACACGTGACAAATGCATAGAGAATAAAACACAGTTTTCACCAAAAAATAGTTTTCATAATTTTTCATAAACGAGGATATATTCCTTATGAAACTTTTTTAAAGTTTATTTTTTAGAGAGAGACAGACAGACAGAGGGTGAGCAGGGGAGAGGCGGAGAGAAAGGAGGAGACACAGAATCTGAAACAGACTGCAGGCTCTGAGCTATCAGCAAAGCTGAGATCATGACCTGAGCTGAAGTCGGATGCTTACCTGAATGAGCCACCCAGGTACCCCAATTCCTTATGAACCTCTGAGTTGCTATTAGTGCCTTTAGATTTCCCCTCCTAGGGTTCTATATACTTCTATTTGCCTTTACTCAAGATTTGCACCTCAGAAAGGATATTGTTGCTATCGTTAGAAAAGTCCAATATGAACGCTCCTGTCTCATTGTACATGGCAAATGTTCGCATCATGTATAACAAAGAATTGACATTTACTTTGAAAATGAAGGTATTTTGCGGTCTAGGAATTGAATAGCAATTGGCCAAAAAATGACTTATGGATTCTCTGGACATGAGGGCAGTAGATCACTCTTTTTTTTTTCTTTTTTCATACTTAGTACTAAATTATTTTAAATTTATGGAAAGCTAAGCTAAATGAACCATAACTTTTCATTTTGTTGCAAGGAGCCTGACACTTAAAAGGGAAGAATATTCATACTGTAATGAGTTGAACAGTGGTCCCCAAATGATACCACTTCCTAATTCCCATAACCTGTGAATGTGCACCTATTTGAGGAAAAGTTTATTATTGATATCATGAAGTTAAAGATTTTGAGATGAAAAGATCATCTTGGATTATCTGGGTGGGCTCTAAATCCAGTGACAAGGGACAGGGAGAAAAAGAAGAGGCATTGAACCCTGGAGGCAGAGACGGGAGTGAAGCCCTCCACAGAGGAATTCTCAGAGCCACCGGAAGATGGAACAGCCATGCAGTGCATCATCCCCCAGAGCCTTCGGAAGAAAAAGTGCTCTGCGGACACCTGGATTTCAGACTTCTGACAAATGACAGAACCGTCCCCAAACCATGAGGGAATCATTCTTGTGTTAAGCCATTACATTTTGTTATGGCAGCCTAGGAAACGAATACACTCGGGAAGCTGATGTGGGATGATAAAGTTTCCCCACAACCGCATGAATGGACTAAGAATTCTAGAGTAAACATTATCAAATGAGGGGAGATAGCATGACCCACATTAGAAAGGGAAAGAAAACAGAAAAGGGAGGGGAGAAAAAGTGAAGGTTGGCAACCAGAATGTGAGCTATGGGGGCACACTGAGGCTTGTTAAGCAGCCCTAAAGAGGATGAACTGAGGAGAAAGAAAAACAATTCACATCCTTTTTTTCTCTTCAATTTGAGGGAGTTACTTTGTCTTCTCATGTTCTGCTGGTATACCTTTGTGTTTGTGTAACTAAATAAATATTGTATCTCAGAAACAGCTTTTCAGAAAAAGTTCCTGGATGAGATACAATCTTTTGATAATATTCCCATTGGAAGTAGTTAAGTTAGAAAGACGTGAAGAGGACAGAATATGTGACCCCAAAATATATCACTGTGGCATATGGATTATTTTGACCTGAAGGCAATCAAAACCCAGAGGACTCGAGAAAAACTTTTTACCTTTCCCTTAACTACCTATAGGAATTTAGATAGGGGGCCTGGCCACAAAGAGAGCTATTACCACGAATAATGTCTGAATAACCTTTCCCTGTGGCAAGGCAAATATCTAGTTACCAAACCTCTATTCTTCCTATTGGTTCTGTCAGTTACCCTCCTCCCCTTCGAAGCCCCAGGCCCCTGTCCAGTCCTTAGCTCCAGAAGCAAAGAAGCCTCAACTGCCTGACTTGCCCTTGGACCTGTATTTTGTATGGGGCTGTATGGGGCTCCTGTACATATGAAATTAAAGTTTTCTCCTGTTAATCTGTCTTATGCCAATTTAATGATCAGACCAGCCAAAAAACCTAGAGGTGTAGAGGGAAAATTTTCCTCCCAACCAGAGGGAAGAGCCTAAATGAAAGGGAATATCTTAATTACAGAGACATGCAGAAGTCAGTCAGCATATTGGGAAGATAATGAGATAATGACAAAGAACAAAGAGTCACCTAGAAAAAAGCCCTAGAAACATTCTGGGAGTTGGGGGTTGTGGAACTATATGAAACTCCTGGACATGAGAGACTCCATTTTGAGATAAAGTTCCATTTTCCTTTCTAAAACGAATGGCTAATGAACTCTTGGGCAAAAAGACCCTTGAAGGTGCTTAGAAGCGTCACTTGTTTCACAAGCAATTGTTCGTAAGGCCAGTGGGGCATCCATCCTGAGGACCAGACTGCTGATTGTGGACTTTCTGAAGACACAATAGTTAAGTGATGCATACCAGGAGTGGGTTGGCTTGTTAACCCCAGTAGACTAATCTATTGACGTGCTCTTGGTTGAAAGCAACTTAGCCTGTTAGTACCGATTGACATGTTTTCTCTTCTTTCATGCAAGTCATGTAATTGCCCCCTTCCTCTCTTTCAGAAAAACCCTTTGCTTTCACCCCAAAAGTGGGGTACTGTGGCGCTGGAGACTCTGCTCCTGGAATTGCAGGTCTGAGACCTCATATAAAGGCCTTTGTTCTTTTTGAGTTTTGAGCAATTCTGAAAATTCTGAAAATAGAAGTCGTTCACTTACGGTTCTGCAGACAGATACCAAACTGGTAGCGGAAATAGGCTATACACTGTGGAAAAGGTGGGGTTTTTGACAAAGGCTATGAATTTCTCTCAATCCAAAGCGATCTCTACACTTTGGGCAAGGGAAGGAGGTGGCTCTGCCCTTTGAGATGGTCTGGTTTTATTCTGTTGCAGGATGACTCTGACAAACACAGATGTTAATAATCAGAGAGATCTGAGGTATCCAAAGCTACATGTAAAATAGAAGCTTAGAACACCCAAGAAAAGAGACAAGGATTAGGTTAAGTGTTCTTATCACAATCATAATAATAATCTTCAAAAAATAAAACCTGAAGTGCTGTACTTATTTAGAAAGGGTTTTAATTTCTGATAGTAATTTGCAGAGTGCTTGCAAAAATTTTTAATAAAAACTATAATTCAAATAATACAGTTATGATGCATTAGATGGAACACAACTGATAGACTAAAGAGAGAGAGAGAGATGAGAATTAACAAAGGGGCAAACATTGTACAGTCTCCTGGACCTCGTGCGATTGTCAGAATTTTAAACTTGCTTGATTTAAACATTTTATCAAAAATTCTTCAAGGAGGGATGTCTGAGTGCTAACTCTTGATCTCTGCTCAGTCATGATCTCACAGTTTGTGGGACCCGCCCCTGTGTCGGGCTCTGTGCTGGTGGGAAGCCTGCTTGGGATTCTCTCTCTCTCTTTCTCTCTCTCTGCCCCTCCCCCATGTGTGAGCATGCTCTCCCTCTCTCAAAATAAAGTAATTTAAAAAACAAAACAAAATTTCTTCGAGGAAATCTCTGTTATTCTTCATAATTAGTTGGAAGGCTCCGTTTAAGGTACTGGTCCTCTCTGAAAAGCCTCTGCTTACAAAGTTTCAGTGAACTTAAAAATAAGTTTTGTAAAACATTCATTGTATAGCTAAGATCTGAAGATGAAATTAAGTCCTCATTTAAAGGAGAGTCCCTATTTAAAGGAAAGGGAAATATGTTCCAGAAGTATTTTGAAACTTCTATTTCAAAATTAATCCAAAAAATAGTATTTCAGGTTGGGAGAAGAGTAAAATGATAGGTAGAGGTAACATTCTTGAAATCTGTTGTGGTCTTTGAGGGTTCTTTTTACAAAAACTTCAACAAGGAAAACTGGAGAGCTGGGAAATTCCTGCCAGGAAAAACAACCATAGGAGAAAATAGAATCTCTAATTTAAAATTCTTCTGGTCCCAAGCAATCACAGATAGATTGTAGATATCAGTTCTAAGAGTAGCTCGTATTTTCTGTAACACTTTTTTTTTCTCAAGAAAAGAAGTGGAATATAGATTTAACGATTTTGTGTTAAATTCTATCAGATCACTCCATTCCCTAATTAATAGTTTTGGGGAAGAAGTGATAATTTTTTTCAGTACTGTCTCAAGAAAAGCAGTGGAGGGGAGTTTCTAGTTTGGTCAGAATGGGGACGGGAGGGTGGGGCTGGGAGTGAGGCTCAGCTCCGCCCCTTTGGTCTCATCCAATCAGCTTGGGAAGCCCTGCAGGGGGTGTGTGACCTCACCCATTTGAGAGCTATTCCGTCAGATTTAAGAGAGTTAAACAGTAACCTTACTAAAGCAACATTACTTTTAATAAAATCATTTACATGGATTCTGATATGAACTATTGGTGAGGGGCACAGATTTCTGTCCAGTAAGGGATCTCCTGAATCATAGCCATTAAAATGTGTGAGATAGTTTTGCCTTCAATTTAGGCTAATTCTGAAAAGGCTCAGAGTGTAGGAAACAGCCAATTTAATGACCAGAGTCTCGGACTACCCAACTACAGGTAACAGAAATTAAAATTCTCCCCCTAAAAGTAGAAAAATAAATATTAAATTCTATATTTGAATGAATGAATGAATGAATGAATGAATGAAATATTCCCATGTCCTTACTCAGTGTTTAGAAGTTTAAGAGGTTTCATATAAATATTTTAACTAGAAATTTTTTTCCTAACTGTTCAGTAAAATTCGCTGTTGTTAGAAAATTATTCTGATCGATTTTCCCTCATCAAAATATTCTCTAAACATCTACTGCAAGTTTCTTCTTAAATATTTCTAGTAACTCAAAGTTTAGGCACCAAAGCATTTTCTACCTAAAACTGGGGAGTAAAAATTAGAACAGAAAAGTTGAAGTTTAAAGAGATTAAAATAGGAGCACCTGGGTGGCTCAGTTGGTCAAGCATCTGACTTCTGCTCAGGTTATGATCTTGAGGTTCATGGGTTTAAGCCCTGTGTCGGGCTTTCTGCTGTCAATCACCCAGCCTGCTTCGGAGCCTCCATCCCCATCTCTCTCTGCCCCTACATCTCTCTCTCAAAAATAAAACTACATTAAAAAACAAAATACTAAAAGAAAAAGAAAAAATGAAAACATCTCAAAATATATTTTAAAACTTCAAACTTACTCAAGAACACAACTTCTTGGTCATCAAATCATGGAAGAAAGTCTCATTTTTTAAATATGTGGAGGTATTTGAAAAGTCTCTTCACCACTTCTCAGGATCCTCAGTACCAGCAAATCCCAATAATTTTGTTGATGCATTTTTACAAAAATCGTCTCTATTAGAGTCATGTGAAAGAATTTTTCTTCTGATAGAAAACCAGAAAGGTCAGTAATTTCTGTCAGGAGCAATGACAGGGACAACATCCCTCCTCACATGGATCCTTAGAAAGCCAACTGAAAACATTCCAGAAATGCGTCAGTCCCTGGAGGGGACCACTGATGGCTGGAAGCCCAAGGTTGGAAGCCACATCCCCAAGGCTTGTGCAGAGGCCTGGAAAGGCACCTAAGAAAATCATAGGAATGGAGCCTTTGACACGTTTCCCTTGTAAGAACGGTTTTCACCTTCTGCATCAGAAAACCGCTTTTTCTGGGATATTTCCTGTGTTAAATGAAGGAGTTTCTCTGCCTTACCTCTCCCGGGGAAGGGACGTGGTGTCTCCTGACAAAGTTAATTGTGTACTTCATATGTCAAGATAAGGTTGAGGAAAGCAATGAAAACAATTTTTGTGAAGTTCCTTACCAAAATTCTTTCAGGAAAAATGGTTGTGATCAAGATGTTTTTATAGAATGCTGCTGGTCCACTGGGCCAGGCAAGAGCAGGACAGCTATAGAAAACCTAAGTACGGCCTCATTTTCTGATTTTCCTTCCCCCTGCAGGTGCTCCCCGTATCCTCTTCTGTCCATTGCAGTGAAAAAACATGGGAGAGTCTTTAGAGTCTCTGTTAGTAACAATTCCAACTTATTGATGGAGACTGTGACTTTGATATAATTTTTCTTCTCTTTGATTTACTTCCAAAATCATGGCTTGTCTTTAGGTGTCTGGGGGCTATGTATACATTTCTTGGGCAAATGGGTCAAGTTAGTATAAAACAAACATAAGGGGCCTTTAATATATTACCTCAGACCAGATCAATTTTAGTTTAATTTTCTGATTACCCTGAAAGGTTTCTCTTTTTACTCTTTTAAACTTTATTTGGGGGGCACCTGGGTGGCTCAGTAGGTTAAGCCTCAGACTTCAGCTCAGGTCATGATATCATGGCCTGTGAGTTCGAGCCCCTCCTTGGTCTCTGTGCTGACAGCTGAGAGCCTGGAGCCTGCTTTGGATTCTGTGTGTCCCCTTCTCTCTACCCCCCAACCCCCACTCTCTCTCTCTCTCAAAAATAAATGAAACATTAACAAAATTTAATCTTACTTGGTTCTTAGAGTTCCTTTCTTCTTTTTTGTCTCCTTATTTCTTCCTTTTTTTTTTTAATGTTTTTTATTTATTTTTGAGAGACAGAGAGAGACAGTGAGAACAGGGGATGGTCAGAGAGAGAGGGAGACACAGAATCAAAGCAGGATCCAGGCTCTGAGCTAGCTGTCAGCACAGAGCCTGACTCGGGGCTCAAACCCACAAACCGTGAGATCATGACCTGAGCCGAAGCCAGATGCTTAACCGACTAAGCCACCCAGGTGCCCCCCCCCTCCTTTTTCTTTTAAACTTGATGATAACGATGTCTTTCCTCTTCAAGAGAAGATGTTTATTTCAAACTTTTGGAAAATTTTCATGTGATTCTTGTAAAACACTTTATCAAAGGCTGTTGTCACTACATGATGAGCAGAACTGGCTTAATTTGAAAGTGTCAGGCATACTTTTGAGGCTTGACTGCCCAGGAGCTCCTTGCCCTTCACAGGAGCATTAAAAGGAAATCCTTGTGCTGGATCCTGCTCTAAATGATTCGAATTTGTTAGCAAGCTGCTCCTATGTTTCATGGCACAAAGGATGCCCCCTCCCCACAAAGAGCAGTTTCTAATTCTTTAGTCATCATGAGCGAAGCAGGGTGGCCAGAGACACACAAGTCTATTTTCCTAAAATAACCTCCAACATTCTTTATTGAGGGGAGAGACATTGTGCCTGGCGAGGGGAGAAGATTTCAAGCACTCCTGCATTATGACTCATCGTAACAGTAAACCTGGTCATTCAAAACCTAGAAGGCACACATTTCTAAAACAATGCCTGTTAAGATCTTCCAAGAAAATTTTGAGATTTTCTAATGTATTGTTTCTGTTTCATTTGGTATCATCCCTTTAATATGTGACCCATCTAACACACTTTTCCTTCCTTCAGAGTAGATTTAGTGTTCTTCCTCCTTCATTGGTTAATCTTCCATTTGCTTATTTATTTAGGGACAATGCAAAAATTCAGATAGTTGCAAGAACAGTAAAAGAACATATTTTTTCCTGAGTTTTTTTGAGAGTCAAGTTGCCAACACAACAACCTAACTTACCTGAGTACTTAGCCGGTACTTTGTACAAACGAGAACGTTCTCCTGGGTCACCATAACATCACCATCCAGGTCAGTAAATTAACACTGATGTGTGACAATCATCTAACTCTCCAACTCTTCCAAGTGTCACCCGTTTTCCTAAGATTGACCTTCACAGCAAAACAGCCCAGCTCACTGTCCCATGCTTCATTTCACTGCCTTATCTCTTTAGTTTTCTTCACTGTGGAGCACTTCCTTAGTCTTGACTTTCATGACCTTAGCGTTTTGAACATTATAGGCCAGTTATGTGATAGACTAGCCCTCACTTTGAGTTGTTATTCTGATGCTTGGATATAGGTTTGCACCTGTGACAGGAGTATCACGGACGTGATGCTGTGTTCTCAGGGCATTCCAGCAGATGGTTCACAATTTCATTGTGTCCCATTACTGGCCGCGTAAATTTCTGTCCCTTATTGCTGTCTGTCAGGCTTCTCCACTATAAAGTTACACTTTGTAATTTTGTATTCCCATTGTAATTAATAAATATTTTTGTAAGGAGTTATTTTGAAACTATGTAAATATCCTGTTTCTCATCAAACTTTCAATATCTCCATTCATTTATCTATTTCAGTCTGGACTCACCGATTCCTACTTTTATTCAGTGGTTACAGCCTATTACTATCACGTTTTATTTTGATGCTCAAACTGTTCCAGATTCAGCCAGTCAAAAGAGTCCTTTTGATGTGTCTCCATACTTCAATGTGCATTTCTTTACTTGCTGGCACAAGATGTTCCTGGCTCATCTTATACTTTCCTTGCCCTGGACTTGGTATCAGCCATTTCTCCAAGGAGCCTTAGTTCCTTTTAGGGAGTGTGGTCTTAAGAAAAGATCTTGGAGCTAGATGCGCTCAGTGTTATGGGAGTTTTGCTGCTTCCTGTCTTCAGTGGACAGAGCTAGTGAATGTATTATAATTATATTATATTATATTATATACATATATTATATACAGTTTCCATATTATATTATAATTATATTATATTATATACATATATTATATAGTTTCCATATTTGAAACTGTCTTCCCAAGAATGAGAAACTTTAATGTATTGATTTGATCAATCCTTCTGGATTGTTACCATTGCATTCCACACTCCTGTGTGATGCCCTCCTCACTGGCTTGGGCTCCAACACTCCTGACTATTTCATCATCCTTAGCGTGGTTGGGCCTTCACACCCTGCTCTGGGCCACCTCAGGAGTCCCCTGAACCCCCTGTGGTCATCTATCTTGCTTTAGCTCCACCTGATGGTTTTTGTGTCAATCTGATGGAGGAAAGCCTAAAAGAAGAGCTACCACTTTATTTTCAAGCTAGCATTTGCTAAATACTATTTACCAAGCTCTATATTATCTTATTTTAGTGACATTATGACCCTGAGAAGTAGATATAACTACTTTCTACACATTGGAGCTATCAAGATGAAAGAAGTTATGTCATTTGCCAGCATCCATAGCCAATAAGTGGCACATATGAGACTGGTCCTAACTCTCTGACTATGGTCAACATTCAACTTGGAAACTGTGTATATATATATATATTTCATATCTTTTCAAATATGTAGAAAAAACGGTTCATTTTTAAAGTCAATAATCATTATAGAATTTCTAGTATATAAACCTTTTGGGGATATAAATTCTAAAATGTCTCAATTATAAGCCAAGAATTTCTCACTCCATGTAGTATTGATTTGCTAATTAGGCACTTTGAAAAGATTGCACATAAAGAAAATGTTCCCTCATTAATGATGACATTAAGGATTTCAAAAGGTATTTTATAATTTATACCATTTTATTTCACAATCTTATTTCTCTGCCTTATGGCATATTTTAGTGGTTAAACTTTTATGAACTGAATCATTCACAAGACCTCTCCCCATAATTTAGGGAAAAAAGATATGAGAGAATACTTCTCAGGCTGTTTGTCTCTTGTTGCTTAATGGTGAACAATTGTAGGAACTTCTTGGAACAATATGTATTGTTTGAAAGACGCTGGATTTTCAAACTCAGTTAAAAATCCATTATGATTTCATGGTCAATTTTACAGAAATTTGGCAATTTAACTATCCTAAATTGCAAAGGAAAAACCCACATTTTCACACATTTTCCTCCTGCCCCTGGGTTTTCACACATTTTCACAAAGACGCACAGCCTTTGACATTCTTGTGCTGTTGTCTAGCTTACGTAATGCCTACTGTATGCTGGACACTGTGTTAGGTAATTTACTTACATTATATCATTTAATCCTCTGAATCTGTTAGATGATTATCTTTTACGGATGAGAATATTGACATGTAACAATAAGCACATATCAAGGGCGCCTGGCCAGCTCAATCAGTAAAGTATGGACATGTTGGGCATGGAACCTACTTAAAAAAAAAAAAAAGAACATGTATCGAGCATTTCTTATATGTGAAGTACTGTGCTTTGTGTAAACTATCTCATTGAATTCTCACGATTACTTTACTATGTTGAAGCTCTGTAATTATTCCAACCCGTGCTTCTGGGCATCACCAAGGCCTCCTACTGCTACATCCCATGCTCTCTCTCTCTGCAAATGCCTCCCTCACTGGTTTGGGGTCCAGTATATCTAGACAAACTGCAATACAAGGGTGACCAGAGTGGAAAGGAGGAGGAGTCTGATTAATTTCTCAGAACTGGAACGCTGAGAGTGATTCCTAAGCACTGACAAAACCTCATCAATACCCTGTTGTCTCTCCGTCATTGCCCTTATCCTGGCACAGGGCCTGACCCATGTCATTTGTGTTTCTCCAGAAACAGATCAGTTTCTGGGCAGTGGCAGACCAGTGCTGGGAGGCACTCTCCCCTGAAGAATTTTCCATAGGAAGGTGACTACTTATTTAACTCCTCTCCCTCCTGCTCTGGCTGCAAAGGGCAGGACAGAACTGGAAACTTCCCTGATGCTGTCTCCACCTTCTCCCTGGTTCCTCTCACGGAGTGTGAATTGGTTCAGCCCCCCTGCTTCCAGCAACTGAACCCTGGATTCGACAGAGATGGAGACCTGGAGATTGGGAGCTTTTTCTTTATGTGTCAGTTGAAAGCAGTTTCACGGAATGAAAATTGTTTAAGCAACATCCCTACCTGGCCTGTGATGTTTATAAGTAAGTGAATGTCTCTGGCATTCTGTTTGAATGGGCTGGATTTCTTCACCGTGCTCACAGAGAACCCAGAAGAAACATGTTGCTCCCCACCTTGTTATCTCCAAGTGTCCTTAAACTTCTGTGCATCAAACTGAAATCAAACTGAAGATGCAAACCATCCCGCTCCCCTTGCTTCTTTCCCAGGGCCCTCCCCTTGCAGCTTGGGACCCCGCCAGGAGGTCTGGGGCAGGGCGGTATCATGAGAGCCCAGCACTGGAAGCCCAGGGCAGAATCCACCCTGAAGTCTGGGCCTGAGTACAGTGCGTTGGGAATAGAGGCTGCCGGAGGTTTTCTGCTCTGTGCACCAGAGTTCAAGCCACTCCTCATTCCTCCTGGGCTGTGGAGGTGGGAGGACTCGCTTCTCTTTTCCAATTTCTTGCTGGGCGTGTTCTGCCACTTAGGTCCAGACAGGTTGCCAGGAGAGTGGCTGGTTGTTGAGTTATCTGAGTCTGTGAGCCAAGTCCAGCAATGTAGGGGCCCATTCTGCCAAAAGACCTGCTGAGATCCCACTGTAAGTCACCAAGAGGAACGCGCATATCTCCAGCTTGTCTGGAAAGTGTGATCCTGGTGCAAGTGAGGTCCCTTAGTTGAGGATCGGGATTGAGTCGCTTTCCTGGGAGACTGAGCGTACAGTGTCATATGGCTTGTTGGGTCCTGCTTTCCTTTGTTTTAGAGAATGTGCACATGACCTCTTGATCATGATGGATTAGAGACTGGAGTTTGTTTTCTATGACCTTTAATTAGTTTCAGTGAGTGGGCAAATTTTCAGATTGAAACTCCCTTCCTGGTCAGGGGCACTTTACCCGTAAATCATCTTGTTCACCTTTAAGAAAAAATAGCCTTGTCATCAGCTTCGGTTAATAATATCACTATATACATAAAACAAACCCCTGCTGATGTATTTTGAATGATGAATTATGTTTTTTGATCTTCTGTATTGTACCTCATTTCTGTTTTGATTTTCTGTTTTTGCTACCATGGAAATAATAATTTTTCCGGAAGTAACAAACAATGTAATCATTAGGAAAATGATGTAATCACCTATGGTATATAAAGATCCTAAGCATCACAGTAAAGTGCAATCTTGCCACCATTCACTTTATCTGTCTCCTTTCTTATAGATATTGCACCAACACCAACCCCCTACTCAGGGACCCTTAGCTGGTGCATGGGCTGGTCCCTCACACAGCGGGTGAATGCCTTCCTTTTCCAGAGCCCAGGAAACTCTCTCAGCAGAGGATCCATGTTATCCTCGTTTGGGGGACAGACTAAGCTCAATGATTTCTATATGAAATGACCTGGGAAAAGTAGTCTTCTTCACAAATTCCTTGAATATACAGAGATACTGTTATTGAAATTTCTGAATGCATTGTAAATTCATCAGTTTCTTCTTGCAGATCCATCAATTTTTTGCTTCCAGGATTTTTAAACTCTGTTATTTGGTGCACAAATAATTAGGATTGTTTTATTTTCTTGATAAATTGACTCTTTATCATTACTAAATAGCCCTCTACCCCTGATAATATTCTATACTCTGATATCTAATTTGGTGGATATTAACATAACTACTTCCACTTTCTTTCTATTAGTGTTAGCATGGTATATTATTTGCCCTCTTTCTACTTTTCTGCAATGCTTATTTATATTTATTGGGTGTCTTATAGACAGCATATAGTTGTATCCTGTTCGGTTTTTATCCAATCTGGCAATCTCTGACATTTCATTGGGACTTTTGGGCCACTTATGTTTGATGCTGCTATTGATGCTTGTGTTTAACACCTTTCTTTCTCTTTTCTATTTGCTTATCTGCTGTTTACATTCTTTCTCCTCTAATTATACTTTATGTTTAATTAATTATGCTTTTAGATTTTGTTTTAGATACAGATGGATTCTTAACTAAACATTTATAATACACATCTTTAACATACCTCAGTCATTATTATATTACATGCATGGCAGTTTAAGAACTATATAAAAATACTCTTCCATTTACCCCCTCCATGCCTTGATGCTGGTCTTGTCACCCATTTTACTTCAACATATGTTTTAAAACCCACAGATATGTCCGTATTTTCACTTTAAGTGGACAATTATCTTCTGAAGATACTTTAAAAAGGATAAAAGTCTTATATGCATCTCTATATTTACCATTTTCCAGATGTCCATCTGCTATCGTTTCCTTGTGATCACAGGACATCTTTTAACATTTGCAGGGCAGCTCCATTGGTAATGAACTCCTCCCCCTTTTGTAGGCAAAAGTAATAAGTAAAGTGAGTATGTATTTTACTTTTGATTTTGCAGTTTATTTCTAATGGGAAAATTGTAGATTGACACTTTAAAAAATTATTTTAATGCTTTAAAAAAGTTACTTTCTTCTGTCGTGTTCTTTCCCTCTGACAAGTCTGTTTTAATTCTTATTCTTAGGACAGATTAAGAATAATGTATCCTTTTTTTCTTTCTACTTATATTTACTGTTTATCACAGATTTAAGCAATTTGATTATGGTGTGACTTTGTATGGTTTTCTTCATGATTCTTATGCCTTGGATTCACTGAGCTACTTAGATCTGTGAGTTTTGTCCAATTTGGGAAAGGTTGTACCATTTAGGAAATTTTCAGCTAGAATTTTTTCACGAAAAACTTTAGCACTATCTCAATACAATGCACAGTAGTTAATCTATGCAACAAATATGGATGCATAATGCTCACAAGTACAATGCAGTTAATTTGCATACTTAAGACACATCACTCAGACTGATGCAACAAAGGGTGATTTATTACTATGAATTGTAAATTGTGATTACTAACATCAGACTCAGGGGTGAAACGGTGGCAGTGACTAAAGAAGGCAGATAATCTATGCTGTATTCATTTTATACTAAAAATAATGGATTGGAGCCTGGGTGGCTAGGTCAATTAAGTGTCCAACTTCGGCTCAGGTCATGATCTCATGGTTCGTGGGTTCGAGCCCCACGTTGGGCTCTGTGCTGACAGCTAGCTCAGAACCTGGAACCTATCTTCAGATTCTGTGTCTCCCTCTCTCTCTGACCTCCCCCTGCTTGTGCTATCTCTCTCTGTCTCAAAAATAAATAAAACATTAAAAAACTTTAAAAAGTTAATGGATTTTTTTCAGACCTATTTTTAAGAGCTGCTCTATCAGTTTAGAATTTTCCTCCAACTTTTTGCACCCATTACAGAAAGCTGGGAGCTTTTGTGTCATGACGAGGGGTTACCAGGGAAACATAACTCTCATGACTTAAACCAGCTTAGTCCCAGACAAGCTCAGATGATTTATGACCCTAAGGCCAACATGGTAGAAACTCAGGGTACTGAAATGCCTGTAATTTTCCATTAGTTAAAAAAAAAGAAAGCATATTACACAGATTAATGAAGAATAAGATCATGGAATTTCTGAGTTTCAAAGCAGGTCAACTCTGATGAAAACAGTGTTAGTAAAGACCATGGACCTTCAGAAGATATAGAGAAGGAAGATAGAGGGGAAAAAACTTGGCACCCAAATGTGAAGAATCATTATATCTGTGCTTCTATAATTAGCATAGAAAATGAAGCATATTCTATGAATTCCAGGAAGGGGTCCCAGTGAGTTCAAAAGTTTATTTTGACCCCATCTTAAATTATGAGATTGTGAATACAGGTCAAAATGGCGACGCCGTTCATGGGGAATAGACGATTAGGTCATAGGTTGTATGCACTGTGTATCTGAGTATGAAGCTTGCTTTCTCGTACTGACGCAGGCTGTGGTCCTGGAGCTGGCTGTAGATGCGGGCCGGTGAGAGGAGGGAAGACAAGGAGGGCTGGGGGGAAGGACAATTGTTTACTTGTTTAAAAGCTATTCAATATGATTTACATGAGATAGACTATGAAAAGTAATTTAAAATATGGAAAAGTGTAGAGAGGAAAATAGAAACAAAAACACCTTCTAAGTATTAATTCTGAAATCACTGATAGCCAAAAAATTTTGGAAAATTTTGTAGAAGATGTGTTAGACAAAGGGAGAGAACTAGAGCGTCGTGAAAATAAATGCCCTAACTCAACCGGAGCTCTCCGAACACATCCAGCCCGGGGTCAGGCGAGCCCCCCAACGGAAGATGTTTACGGTTTCCAAAGAGAAAAAAAGGAACAAGAGCAAAGCCAGAAGAGAGGTTTGCCCCAAACTGCCCAGAAATTGAACTTCAGAAAGATGCAACAGAAAGCCTTGAGTAAAAGGATCAATCTTGAACAAATATTACATTATTTTAAAAGTTTGGAGCCCTGGGTGCCTGGATGGCTCAGTGAGTTAAGCTTCCGACTATTGGTTTCAGCTCAGGTCATGAACTCGCTGTTTGTGAGATCAAGCCCCGCGTCAGGCCCACTCTGACAGCACAGAGGCTGATTAAGATTCTCTCTCTGACACCCCCTCCCATGCACGCTCGCTCTCTCTCTCTCTCTCTCTCTCTCAAAATAAATGAATAAACTTAAAAAAAAGGAGTTTTGAGACCTTCACTTTACAATGGGACTTTTTGTCCCTATAAAAACAGACGTGATCGAGAAACTGTATCAAGCATTTACCCCTTCACTATAATAAAACATGTAATGAGTTTTGCGTAGTATGAGTTATTTAGCTACATTTGACAAATTAAGTACAAGCATACTTCATTTCATTGTGCTTCACAGATACCGAGTTTCTTACAGATTGAAAGCTTGTGGCACTCCTGTTTACCAGCACCGTTTATCACAGCATTTGCTCACTTCATATCTCTGTGTCACATCTTGGTAGTTCCTGAAATATTTTAAAACTTTCCTTATTTTCATATCTGTTATGGTAATCTGTGATCAGTGATCTTTGGTGCTACTCTCACCATTGTTTCGGGAAGCCACAAACCATGCCCATGTAAGAGCACAAAACTAATCCATAAATGCTGTGTATGCTCTGACTGCTCCAGCCACTGGCTGTTCCCCTGTGTCTCTCCCGCTCCTGGGGCCTCCCTATTCCCTGAACACAACAAGATTGAAATTAAGCCAATTCATAAGCCTATAATGGCTTCTAAGCATTCAAGTGAAAGGAAGAGTCCCATCCCACATCTCTCCCTTTGAATCAAAAGCTAGCAATCATTAAGCTTGGGAAGACATGTTGAAAGCTGAGATAGGCCAAAAGGTAACCTTCTTGCATCAGTCAAGTTGTGAATGCAAAGGAAAAGTTCCTGAAGGAAATTAAAAGTGCTCCTGCAGTGAACACATGAATGATAAGAAAGTGAAAGAGCGTTATTGCTGAGACGGAGAAAGTTTGAGTGGTCTGAATAAAAGATCAAATCGGCCATTACATTCCCTTAAGCCAAAGCCTAATCCAGAGTTACCAAGGCCCTAACTTTCTTCAATCCCATGAAGGCTGAGAGAGGTGAGGAAGCTGCAGAAGACGAGTTTGAGGCTAGCAGAGGTGAGTTGGTGAGGTTTCAGGAAAGGAGCTGTCTCTGGAACATCGAAGTGCAAGGTGAAGTAGAAGTGCTGATGCAGAAGCTGCGGCAAGTCATCCGGAAGACCCGGCTCTGGGAGTTAATGCAGGTGGCTGCGCTGACCAGAGATTTTCAGTGTAGGCGAAACTGCCTTTTCTTGGAAAAAGATGCTAAGACATTTATAGCTGGAGAGAAGTCAATGCCAGGCCGCAAAGCTTCTAAGGACAGACTGATTTTCTTCTCAGGGACTAATGCAACTAGTGACTTTAACTTGAAGCCAATGCTCATTTACCATTTTGAAAATCCTCAGGCCCTTAAGAATTATGCCAATCTACTCCTGCCTGTACACTATAAACAAATCCTGGGTGAAAGCACATCTGTTTACAACATGGTTTACTGATTATTTTAAGCCCACTGTTGAGGCCTCCTGTTCAGAAAAAAAAGATTCCTTTCAAACTGTCACGGTTCAGTGATGATAACACCCATCACCCAAGAACTCTGGTGAAGTACAAAAAAGTTACTGTTGTTTTCATCAGTGGATGCCATCCATTCTGTATCTCATGGATTAAGAAGTCATTTCAACTTGGGGACCTGGGTGGCTCAGTTAGTTAAGCATCCGACTTCGGCTCAGGTCATGATCTAATGGCTTGTGAGTTCAAGCCCTGCATCAGGCTCTGTGCTAACAGCTTGGATCCTGGAACCTGCTTCGGATTCTGTGTCTTCCTCTGTCTTTGCCCCTCCCCCATTCATACTCTGTCTTTCTCAAGAATAAAACACTAAAATTTTTTTTTAAAAAAGGAAGTCATTTCAACTTTCAAGTCTTATTATTTAAGAAATACATTTCATAAGGCTACAGCTGCAATAGAGAGTGATTCCTCTGATGTATCTGAGCAAAGCCAATGGAAAACCTTCTGGAAAAGATTCACCATTAAGAACATTGTGATTCATTGGAAAAGGTCAAAATATCAACAAGAAAAGGAGTTTAGAAGTTGATTCCAACCCTCATGAATGACTTTGAGGGGTTCAAGACTTCAGTGGAGGAGGTCACTGAAGATGTGGTGGAAATAGCAAGAGAACTAGACTTAGAAGTGGAGCCTGAAGGTGTGACTGAACTGGTGCAGTTGAATGGATGAGGAGTTGCTTCTAAAGGATGAGCAGTGAACTGGTTTCTTGAGATGTAACGTACTCCTGGTGAAATGCTGTGAGGATCGTTGAAATGACGACAAAAGATTTAGAATATTACATAAACTTAGTTGATAAGGCAGCAGCAGGGTTTGAAATAATTGATTCCATTTTTTTAAAAAAACATGTGGGTAAAATGATATTAAACAGCATTACATGCTACCAAGAAACAATTCGTGAAAGAAAGAGCCAATCAATGTGGCAAACTTCATTTTTTTATTTTAAGAAATTGCCACAGCCACTCTAACCCTCTGTAACCACAATGCTGATCAGTCAGCAGCCATCAACAGTGAGACAAGACCCTCCACCAGCAAAATTAAAACTCACTGAATGCTTAGATGATGCTTAGCATTTTTTAGCAATAAAGTATTTTTAAATTAAGGTATGTACATTTTTTAGACATACTGTTACTATTTAGTTAACTACAGGATAAACTAACTTTTATATGCACTGAAAAACCATAAAATTCATTTTACTTGCTTTGTTGCAATATTTTCTTTATTATAGTGGTTTGGGACCAAACCTGCAATATTTTGAGGCTTGTAACTCCATTTTTTATTTCTATAGGATTTAAAAGACAAATGGGTAAAACATAATAAATCTATGTTAATAGATTCACTATACATTAATTTAATTTACAGCATCAATAACAAAGGAGAGGCAGAGCTGTAAAGCAATAGAGTTTTTATATATGACTGAAAGTAAATTGGTATCAATTCAAAATAGATTGTTAAAATTTTATTTTATTTTATGATATTATATGTAATTCCCAGGGTAACCACAAAAAAGTATCTACAAAACATACGCCAAAGGAAGTGAAAAGGGAATAAAACATGAAAATACAAAAAATTAACTAAACATAAAGGAAAGTAGAATGAAAAGTGAGAGACAAAAACTATAAGACAGAAAAAACAAATGACAAGATGGCAAAAGTATGTCCTATCTTATGAGCAATTACTTTAAATGTAAATGGATTAAATTCCCCAATCAAAAGGGAGAGATTGATGAAATGGATTAAAAAATGATCCAAATGGGGCACCTGGGTGGCTCAGTCAGTTAAGTGTCAGACTTCAGCTCGGGTTGTGATCTCGCAGTTTATGAGTTTGAGCCCTGCGTTGGGCTCTGTGCTGACAGTTCAGAGCCTGGAGCCTCCTTCAGATTCTGTGTCTCCCCCTCTCCTTGTCCCTCCCATGCTCATGCTCTGTGTCTCAATAATAAGTAAATAAAAATGTAAAAAAAAATTTTTTAATGATCCAAGTATATGCTATCTACAAGACATAAGAATGTGTATGTGAAAGGATGGGAAAAAGATATCCATGCGAATAGTAACTAAAAGAAAGTGGGTTGGCTATACTAATATCAGATAAAATAGACTTTATGTCAAATACTGTTATTAAGACAAAGAAAGGAGCGCCTGAGTAGGTCAGTCAGTTCAGCATCTGACTGGCTCAGACCATGATCTCATGGTTCATTAGTTTGAGCCCCGCATCAGGCTTCTGCTGTCAGGACAGAGCCGCCCCAGATCCTCTGTCCCCCCTCTGCTTGCTCTCACATCTCTCTCTCAAAAATAAATGTACATTTAAAAAAAGAGCTACATAGAAAGACATTATTTATTGATAAAAGGATAAATTTACCAAGAAGATATAATAATTATACACATATATGCACCAAATGTACCTCCAAACTATATGAAGCAAGCATTGTTAGAATTAGAGACAGAAATAGATCTTCAGAAACCCACTTTCTATACTGTATAAAACAACCAGACAGAATATCAATGGGAAATAAAGGACTTGAACACCACCAAAGGACCAAATACATCTAACAGACACACAGAACATTCCAACAACAACAGAAAATACTTTTCTTAAGTGCACGTGGATTGTTTTTCAGGTGAGACCAAAAACCAATGGTTAATAAATTTTAAAAAATGAAAATTGCACTGTCTTTCCAATCACAATGAAATGAAAATAAAAAGCCTAATAGCAGAAGAAAAACCAAAAAAATTCACAAGTATATGGAAATTAAACACCACACTTTAAGCAACTAATTGGCCAAAGAAGAAATTGCAAGGGATATTAGAAAATATTTTTAGACAAATGAAAGCAAAACACATATTAAAACTTATAGAATGCAATAAAAACAATACTAAAAAGACAATTTATAGTTGTAAATGCTTATGTTAAGAAAGAAAGATTTCAATTCAGCAACCTAAATTTATACTTGAAAGGACTAGAAAAAGAACAATGTGAACTCAAAGCTAGCAGAAAGAAGAAAATGATAAAGATCAGAGAAGAGAATAAGGTAGTTATTTTGGTACATGTTCATTTGGTTCTAAAAAGTACAGTACAGGAACTCAGTATCATTTTCCCTTCTGTTTGAAACTCAGCAATATGCATTCAGTTTAAAACACTTCTCCAGGCAATGAGATATAATTATAGACAAACTAACCTGAAACAGAAATAGTTGTCCCCTTTTTCTGGTTGAGCTTAGAGTTGAGAATGGAACAGAGCACAGTTTTTGAGTTCAGTTACCAGGACCGAAGGTTCACTGGAGAATAGGACTTTCCCATCTGCTCTGTCATTTTCAGAGGGTGGCTTTCAATTGTGTCCTTGGAGGTTTCCAGCTTGTCTCGGGCTCTGGGCACCGCTCTGCAGCTTTAGACACCAGATGGACCACTTTGGCATCACTGTTCATGGTGAGAACATGTGAGGAACTTTCTATTCCTGTGAAATGAGAAGGGAACAAGCAGTTCAATTAAGAAATCAAGTGTTTTGATTCTAGTTCGAGTATTTTGACTATGATGAGCCAAACAGAAGGACTGCCTAACTGCTGCATAACTTAGGGAGAAAGACAATGATTTTATGAACAATTTTATCAAAATTAACAATCACCCCCAAGGAGGCAAAATTAGTAGAGGGGTGCCTGGGTGGCTCAGTCAGTTGAGTGTCTGACTTCAGCTCAGGTCATGGTCTCACAGTTCATGAGTTCAAGCCCCACACTGGGCTTTCTGCTGTACAGTACAGCCCAACTGGGATCCTCTGTTGCCCTCTCCCTCTGCCCCTCCCCCACTCATTCTCTCTCTCTCTCTCTCTCTCTCTCTCTCTCTCTCTCTCTCTCTCTCTCAAAAATGAATAAACATTTATTTTTTTATAGTAGTAGAAAAAGACAAGAACAAGAACATTTAAAGAACTGGGATAAAAAATTTTGGAGAAAATAAGGTAATGAGAAATGGAACATAAGAATTCATAGTAATTTCAGAAGCACACCAAAAGCCTGTTGAACGGCACAGTTCTGATCAAAAGTCCTTACTCTACCCACAGACGTCAAACTGTCAAAGCAGATCCCTTGAAATTATGCACTTTACTCAATAGCGTGTCATCCTTGCCTAGGGACCATGCTAATCTTCTCTGTATTATTCCAATTTCAGTGTATATGCTGCCAAAGTGAGCACTGCAGTTTACTCAACAATAGCAAATTTTACTAATAATTAGTGAAGGATACAACCAAAAAGAAAGCACAAAGATTGCAATACCTATCTCTGGAGGAGTCCAAACTATCATCTGTACCTCCAAAAAACTGATTTTTTTAGTGGATATAATTTGTTTTCAGAGTAAGAGACGAATTTTCACTGTGTGTTGTACAGTTTGCCCGAGGAAGCTGTTTAAGTTCAGAGCGTCTTAGTTTTCACATTCCATCCGTCACACAGGAAACCTATGTGACTCACTTCTGTTCTCTTGAGTTATGCCCCCTAATCCATAAATTCCAGATTCGTTTACAATAACAGTGCAAAAATGCTGCTAAAAACATTCTTAGTTGAGAACGTCTTTGGTTATCTTCCTACTTGTAAATTCTATCAGAGTGTTTACACGGAGGAGAGAGTTACAAAGCTATCTTTAATTCTTTCCTTTTTGCAAGGACCTGCATGCATTGCAGTAATGATAGTGGCAGGGAAAACAGAGAAGGAATGAGAATATGTGAGAACATCCTGAGCTCCCCAGACACCATACTGTGTATCGTGAAATGTGCTTCTCTTAAGGTATTTGGTGGAAGACAAGGACACATTTGAGAGCATGCATGAAAGGGACACTGGGCTCCCGTCAGAATGTTTCTGACCCTCACCTCTCTTAATCATGTCCTGGACTCATAATTCTGCATAATCTAGAACTTATTTTAATATATTTTCCAGCTGTCCATCCCAGTCTACACTGAGGATCAATGCGGCAGGCAGTGCAAAGCAGGGAGCAAAGCTAAGAGCAGCAGGCATGACAGATGGAATGAATATACTTAGAGTAAATTAGAAATAGAAATGATATATTGATCAGTTTGCATCTGATGAAGTTCAAGCATGTTTCAATATATGCAGTAAATCAGACTTGAGTGAGGCAGGAAATTATAAATAATGGAGATGAATTACAGGAAGGATTCAGAGACATAGATGTTCCAATGGCTCTTGATATTCACATTTCCAAACTTGGATTTTGTATAGTATCTTTTCAAAAGAACAAAACAATAAGCTCAATCACATGCAAAAATTTCATATGTCATAATGTTGATGCTTCATATTAGCCTAGGAAAGATGAAATGTTCAATAATTAGACTCGAGACTGGATAGTCCTAGGGAAAAAAATAAATTTCACACATATTGCATACTTTACTGTAGAATAACTTCAAATAGATAAACGATTTAAGAGTTAAGATTAAGTTAAAATGTACTAAAGAAAATTAAGTGTTTTTAAAATTTGTATTTATTTATTTATTTTGAGAGAGAGAGAACATGTAAGGAGGGGGAGGGACAGAGAGGGAGAGAGAGAATCACAGAGCCCCACATGGGGCTTGATCTCACAACCCATGAGATCACGACCTGAGATGAAATCAAAAGTCAGACACTTAGTCAACTG
>NC_043705.1:106586046-106657555 GCF_006229205.1 Suricata suricatta | reverse complement strand
GGGGGGAAGACAGGTGGTGGTGATGGTGGAGGGCACTTGGGGGGAAGAGCACTGGGTGTTGTATGGAAAACAATTTGACAATAAAATATTATGGAAAAAAATAAAAAAATAAAATATATTTTTAAATGAAAAAAAAATCTTTGTGTGAGAAAGGTATATAAAAGTCTGATGAAAAATGCAGCTACAAAAAACACAACTGGTAATCAAAAATTTACAATTAGCAATGTTAAAAAATAATCCATTAAAAAAATAAAAATGGCAACTTATATCAAGTGAAAGCTATATTTCCCTACCATTAGGGAGCTCTTACATATTGATGAGAAGATAAACATTTTATGTGGAACTCTTACTTTCCTTCCAAAACTTGTTTCACCAACAGTTACTCCAGACTCTGTGAATGGCAGTGCCATCACTCCAGTTAGATTGGGCCAAAAACCAGCAAGTATTATGAGCCTTCTATTTCCTTTCTGTTCATCTCTGGAAATGCTATTTACTCAACACTCAAAATCTGTAACATATGTGCATACTATTCTCAGTGTCTGCATGGTGTTCTTACTGAGCTTGGGAAAGAAGAGTCAAAACTCTTGGTACTTGTTAAATCCAGTATAACAGGAAAGAGTATCAACTTGATATTTCTAGAAAACATCTCCACATTACCATATGTTAAGCTTCTTTTCCAGTAGCTAGAACTTAGAAAACATTTTCTGGTTTTGAATCAATGCTTATACAGCTCTAAACATTCAGCTGGACTGGAGAAAACCTATAATAAACCCTAAACCTTGAGAACTATATGTCTAAGTGATAATATCAACTTCACAATAACTAGAAAACAAAAATTACTCCATATCATGATTAATTTGGTTCTTGTTTATGAATTAAATATTCTATCATGGAGGCCAAGATACTTGGCTTAATTTTCCATGGAGATCTAACTTATGTATCAAATATCCTGTGATACTGTTCAGATTTTGAATTTAAAATCTAAGGGAATTCAGTTAACAAACTTGAATCTAAAACAAAAAATCTGGGGTGTCTGGGTAGTTCCATGAGTTAAACATCCAATTTTGGCTTGGGTCATGATCTCATGGTTCATGAGTTTGAACCCCACAGCTGGCTCTCTGCTGTCAGTGTGGAGCCTGCTTAGGATCTTCTGTCCCCCCTCCCTCTCTCTGCCTTACTCCCACTCCCACTTACTCTTTCTCTTAAAAATAAACAAACATTAAAATAAATAAATCTAAGGGCATAAAGCATTAGAAAGAAAAATATTTGGGATAAGGAAAATAATTTAATTAGAATAAATCATCCATATCTATATATACTACACATAATTACAATGAGTCTGTAAACACTTCAGAGAAATGCATTAAAAATTTTTATCCTATGTAAATACTTTAAAAATAATATGAAGCAACATGTACACTTTCAATAATACTGATATTAGTAATGTCAGTATTATTAATGACAACATCCAACCCTGTTGAATGCTGGCTCTGGTGCCAGGACCTTTGTGAAGAGATGAACATTTATTATTCAATACAGCCTTCATAATGACCATAAAATCAGTACTATCTCCATTTTACAAATGAAGACACTGAGATTCAGAGACATATATAATTTGCCCAAGTCATAAAGATAGAAGATCATAGCAGAGCTGAGGGGCACCTGGGTGGCTCCATCACTTAGGCATCAAACTCTTGATTTTGGCTGAGGTCATGATCTCATTCATGAGTTCAAGCCCTGTATTGGGCTCTGCACTGATGCCCCTCCTGAAGCTTGCTTAGGATTCTCCTGCTCTCTGTGCCCCTCCCCAAGTTGTGCTCTCTCTCCCATCTCAAAATAAGTAAATCTTTAAAAAATAGCAGAGTTGGGGAGCTGAAGACAGGTCTAATTATAGAGCTTAGATTTTACATACTAAACTATCTTTCTGTCTAACATTAGCATTTGGTTTGCCTTGGGTGATGTTGAGCCTACAGTCTAGTTGACAAAGTCACCAGGTAATGTGGTAATGTAATTGGGAGATTGGTGCAATACAGGATACACAGCTATGTTGCATAAGTTGGTGTAGGAAGAAAGTTTTTGTGTGAGGTTAGAAAACAAATATCCTGGAAAGAGTTGAGGAAAGGATGAATGCAGACACTTTCCCCTCTTTCTGGTACATGCGAAATGGGTATAACACTAGTATCCATTTTCTTTCTTTTAAAAAAAAATTTTAATGTCTTTTAATTTTATTTTTTGAGAGAGAGAGAGACAGAGTGTGAGTGAAGGAGGGGCAGAGAGAGAGGGAGACACAGAATCTGAAGCAGGCTCCAGCCTCTGAGCTGTCAGCACAGAGCCTGGCATGGGGCTCAAACCCATGGACTGTGAGATCATGACCTGAACTGAAGTCGGATGCTTAACCAACTGAGCCACCCAGACACCCCTCATTTATTTTTCTAGTATCTATTTTAGATGGAAAGGCATAAGAAAAGGTGTCTCCTATTGGAAAACTGAAATTTCAGGTCAGATAAAAAGATGAAGTTTTCTGATCTCAGTATTTCTGCCCTAAACCAGGCAGAAATCCCAGGTATCAACAAGAGGCTTAAATATATAGGTTTCTTTTGGCTTCTATGTTCAATCTGAATGTTAGTGAAAAGTTGTTTTTTTCTGCAATGTGCTATTCTAGATATTAGCTATGGGGTGGTCAGAATCAGAATCCTTTTGATCCCGGTGAAATCTGATCTAAATCTCCTATCTCCTACAGTAGAAGACTGTTCTGTCAGGCTAAACTCTGTTACCATGCAGACAACAGTCAGGTTCTGAATGGGTCCTTAGATGAAGATTCTTTGGCAAACCATAATATTGTGGTTTTTGAGTAGACTTTGATTGTGACCTGCATGGTGATGCTTTTAATGCAGTCACTTGGACCATATATATTCAGTGTTACTAATGAAATGCTTGCATTTAAATCTACCAACCTGCTATATTTTGGGGGTTTTTGGGGGGTCTTATTTAGTCTTATTTTGGAATAATTCAGCAAGCTTTTAAATTCTGTTTTAGTTCTTCTCGTATTCTTTTTTTCTTAATGTTTATAGTTTTGAGTCAGAGAGCAAGCTGAGAGGGGACAGAGAGAGAGAGGGAAACACAAATCTGAAGCAGACTCCAGGCTCTGAGCTGTCAGCACAGAGCCCAATGTGGGGATCAAACCCATGAGCAGTGAGATCATAACCTGAGCTGAAGCTGGACGCTCAACTGACTGAGCCACCCAGGTGACCCCAATTCTTGCTGTATTCTTAACCAAACATTTATAGCATGCATCTTTAATTTGTTTCAAACTATGTTCAATTAATATACCAGTTTAGGTACAGATTAAGAATCATACAATAATATAGTTCCATTTAACTCTTCCTTGCCTTTGTACTTTTCTTGCTGTGTATATTACTTATACATATGCTAAAAAAAAAAACCCACAAAAACATGGTCCATTTGAGTCTAGTCTGAAGAGAATTGGAGCCTAAACTGGAGATTAGAAGTGGAAAACAAGGACAGAACATAGTGCCTTCCCAAGGTCTACATTCTAGCTTGTGCTGACTTCAGTTTTGAGGATGGATAAGCATGTGAGAAACCCAAGTCCAAGGCCAACACACAGAACGTCCCCATTGTGCTTGCATCAAAAAAAGGGATTTCACAAGCAACTTGTTAACAAGCATTCTTTTTCTGTGGTTTGTGAGCCTAATGAAATGGCTCCTGGCCTATCTGTGTACAGCTTGACCTATGTTTTAATCTTAGCTTTATGGATTAAATGATATGTATATCATCCTGTCTTTTGCTGAAGACATTCTGTTATGTTCTTGGTTGTGGGATTTGCTCAACCTCACTGTAAGTGCATTACATGACTTGGTTGTAATTTGTTAATCAAAAACAAAGTCATAATTATTGGCAAAAAACCAACACGCACAAAATGAGATAGGTTTATCACTTTCTTAATCTTGGGGACAGATGCAAAAATGAATGATATAGTTCTCTGTATACTTTCAATGATTAAAGTGTCTCATTATAAAAAATTTTCTATTTTTATAATGTCATCACTCCCAATGATTAAAACATCTCATCACTAAGAATTAGTCACTGTAAACAATTCCTATTTTCTGATGTCATGTTATCGTTTGATCAATAAAAAGAGACACCAAAGCAGACAGAGCAGAGATGCCTGCCTGGGGATCAAGAAGGAAACATGTGGCTCTCTCATCACTCCCTTGTGCCAACACCATCCATCCTTTTGAGGACCCCTGGACCTGCTGGAGCTGGACTCTGGCACATATGCCCTCTATAAAGACTGGTTTGGCCTACCTTTCATTGGTATAATTATGAATGGTTCGACCTTCTTCAGCCAGCAATATCCAGGAGCTCACCAAGGATTTCCTAGGATAAGGAATCCTAAAGCAATATGAGACATTTGATCAGGCTTCCTCTTGATCATCTCAACAAAGTCCAGAGCCAGTGTTTGCTGGTAATTTTTTGGCACCACCTGCAACAAAAAGAGAGAATCATTAATCATTAATCAGGATATACCTCCCAAAGTACTGTTTCCAGATGGTCCAATCTTAGAAGGCCAAAGTGAAGGGGGTTCACTGAATATGTAGCATCAGTGGCCTCCCCAATGTTCTTTATGCATTGGTTCTATTAGCTTAAAAACCCAGCCTGATTTCCATGTTTATGTGTTTCCAGAACAATTTTTTTAATGTTTGTTTGTTTGTTTGTTTAGAGGGAGCATGAGCAGGGGAGGGGCAGAGAGAGAGGAAGAGAATCCTAAGCAGGCTTCCCATTATCAGCAGAGAGCCAGTTGCAGGGCTCAATCCTGAGGTTGAGAAGCCTGAGATGAGATCATTACCTGAGATGAAACCAAGAGTCGGATGCTTAACCGACTGACCACCCAGGTGCCCCAGGTTTATGTGTTTTCAACCAGCTCTCATTGCCAAGATGTAGGATTGGTCTTTTCCGAACCCCAAAATTTAAGGATTAAGAGAAAATTTTGAATCATGATTTAAAAAGTTTTCTTAGCACAGATTTTTTTTGGGTCAAAAATGAAGGTTGCCTAAATAGAAGGCAACAATATGCTGCTTTTGTGCAGACATCACAAATCATGAACTAGCTCAAAGCATAGTTTAGAAGGGAGAGCAAAGCAAGAGGGGCAGCACAACACAGTGGTAATGTGTGGACTTTGAAATCAGAACACCTGGGTTTGAATTATGATTTCTGACAAATGAAAACTAAGTAGCTCTTTTGTTTGTTGGATGTTTTGATTTTTCTGTTAGGTAGAAAGGAAAGGAGTTATTAACAGTCTTCTGTTTTGTTCTGATGATAGAAAAATGTGTGCTGACCGTCAAAACAGCTTTCCTACTTTACAATATTGCTATCAGCCTTTGTGTGAAGATGCTATCTTGTTTAATCTGGTGAAAAGAATCCAAGAGGTTGTGGTTACGTGGCATGCATTGCTATGGTAAAGAGGTAAGTCGTGATGTGTATGCAGTCTATTACCATCAAAGTTATGAGGCTCCTGGTGGTGTGAAAGAGTTATAGTCCTTCAGAAGTCTGGAAAAGTTTCCAGATAACCATCTCAAGGATTACCTGAGATCTCTCACAAATCCAGATTTGCACGAGTAAGTGCTAAACAGTAACTGAATATGTTCCTAGAGAATTCTGCTATCTTTCAGCCACATCAACTCAGAAATATATTATTTCCCTGTGGCAGGAATGTTTCAAAACCTCTAATCCACTTAAAGCATAAGCCATTAGAATATAGAATCCTCAGTTCACATCACAATATGAGACACCACAGGAGGTCCTCATTAAGGTGAGTGAATGGGTTCTTCTGGGGCTACTACAGATAAGGACTCAAACATCAAATCTTTCATGGGCACAAAAGGAGGATGAAATTCCTAGTTTTAATGACAAGAATAGAAATAATGTTGACATGGCTATGCCTGGTGGGTAAGCATTATGATACAGAGCTGGCAATGAGAAAACAAAAAGGACACCTAGGATATGAAATAAGAATCAACGTGGGGAAGTATGTCAACGAGTCATCTGCAAAGATGACTTAAGAGAATTTATGGCTAGTGAGAAGCGGAAATTTGAGCTTTCATAGACCACCTAATATATGACTATGCTTCCTTGGACACCTATCAGTTTGCATTGTTGGCTTGTTAATGTAATTCTTTTTAACTTGAATTTTTATAGCCCTTGAAGTGGAAAAATATTATAACTAAGGGATCAACATATTTTGTTCATGTTGTTTTGTTCATTTATTGTTATAATAGTATTAGTGTTGAGTATTTGAAATTTGTTTAAGCATACTATAAGATAAAATAAATGTGTAATTCTGCTCATGTGTTTATGAATCATTATTTTCAGTGTAATATGAAAGAAATACTCTTAAAATACCAGGGTTTTATGAAAAATATAACAATATAAACTCATAATTTAAAACAGTATGTTCTGATTCCTTGCCATGTCCAGTGAAGGTGATCAAGACTCAGTGACATCCCATTGGTTATGAACACCTGTGGCTGACAGATTGGGATTTTCATTTTTTAATTTTTATTTTTTACATTTATTTATTTTTGAGAGACAGAGAGAAACAGAGCACAAGTGGGGAAGGGGCAGAGAGAGGAGACACAGAATCCAAGGCAGGCTCCGGGCTCCGAGCTGTTAGCACAGAGCCTGACATGGGGCTCGAATTCACAAACCATGAGATCATAGCCTGAGCCGAAGTTGGACGCTCAACCGACTGAGCCACCCAGGTGCCCCAGATTGGGGTTTTCAAATACCATTACCCACTAAGAGAAACCAGTGTTGTTTGGAGGGATGGCTAACTCCAAGTCTGGCAGAGTCAATATGCAGGATGAATCTGAAGTATTTTAACTATGGCATTTTCTTAACAGCATACTTCAAAGGGCATAAGTTATCATTATAATGAACTCTAATTTATCAATTCTTAATTTAATGCTCTGGGTGTTTTTTTTTATTTCTTTCTTGAAAAAACTTTGCATAATGAAAGTCCATTATCTTCTGTTTGCTTCTAGAACTTTATAGTTTCTACATTTACATGTATATCCATGACTTATTTCAAGTTGATTTTTGTAAATGGTGTAAACTATGAATCAAAATTCTCTTCGGTTGTTTTTGCATATGGATTTCTAATTGTTCCAGCATTATTTGTTGAAAAGACTACCTTTTGTCTATTGAGTTACCTTGATGACCTTGTTAAAAATCTGTTGTCCATATATGTATGGTTTGGTTTCTAGACTATCCTGTTCCATTGGCCTGTTTATTCTTACATCAATACCACAGCCTTGATTTATAGCTTTATAAACCTTGAAATTAGGTATTATGACTCTTCTTCCCCCCCAAAGTTATTTTGTTTATGCTATGTCTTTTTCATTTCCATATAAAGTTTTTTAAGTTTATTTGTTTACTTTGAGAGAGATAGAGATAGCGGAAGTGGGGGGGGCAGATAGAGAGAATCCCAACCAGGTTCCAGACTGCCAGCACAGAGCCTAATGTGGGCTTGAACCAAAGAAGCCGCGAGATCATGACCTGAGCCAAAACCAAGAGTTAGACGCTTAACCAACTGAGCCACCCAGGTGCCCTCCATATAAATTTTTGAATCAGTTTGTCAATTTCTACACAAATGCCTGCTGGAATATTTTTGTGGGTGATTTGATTGAACATACATATCAATTTAAGGGAAATTGATAACACCAAATCTTTCCATCTGTAAGCACACTGTATCTCTCCATTTATTTATATATTTTGCAAGAGTCACTTTTTAAAATTCAAATTCCAGTTAGCATATAGTGCGATATTAGTTTCAGGTGCACAATATAGTGATTCAACACTTCCATACAACACCTGGTGCTCAGCACAAGTGCTCTCCATTTTAATCCCCATCACCTATTTAATCCATCCCCCCATTTACCTCCCCTTTGATAACCACTAGTTTGTTCTCTATAGTTGAGTCTGTCTCCTAATTTGCCTCTCTTTTTCTCCCTTTGCTCATATGTTTCTTAAAATTCCACACAAGAGGCATTTATTAAGTCTACTAGGTTTTTTTTTTGTAGTTTTTGAGATATTCTATGTAGAAGACCATATCTGCAATAGAGACAAGTTTATTTCTTCCTTTCGCAAAGGTATGCTGCACCACCACCACCACCACCACCTTCTGCTTCTTGCTTTCCCTACTACACCAAGATCACCAGCACAATGTTCACTAGGGAGAGCAAAGCAGACATCTTTGACCTTTTGCCAAAAGAAAAAAAATGCTTGGGGGCAAGCATTTAGTCTTTCACAATTAAATATGATTGTGGTATGTTCTTGAGTCCTGGAGAGACAACAAGCCAGATGCAACGATGTTCCCAAAGGCTGATGGCCAATGGAAACAATGGAAACACCGTTCCCTCCAGCTGATGGCTAAGGGAACACAAAGACCGTTTCCAGGTGTCCCGGAAACACATACATCCCCAAAAGCTGATGACTAATGGAGACGGACCAAGAGCTGATGGCTAATGGCAAACCTTATTAGGAACAGCATCGTATTTTATGCCATCCTTAAAGCATAGTAAATGTTTAGTCAGCAGTAAATGTTTAACCAGCACAATAGGTACAGACACAGAGCGGGCAGAACAAGAACAGCTTGCAGTTGTGCGTGGGTATATCTCTGGTGCTGCGGCTTCTGGACACACTTGGCTGATGACCAGGAAGGCTCTGTCCTGCACATCCTCCTGGGACTTCATCAAGTCCCCTGTTCCCAGCCTTCTGGGAACAGAAGTCTGATAAGGATGTTTCATACACAAGGACAGTGCTGAGAACTGAGGTCCGATAAGGACAGTTTATCCTATTTCCCAACATATGATGACTAGATTTTTTTTAAACAGATGCTGTTTAATAACATGAGGAAGCTGCCCTTTATTTCTAGTTCACTGAGGTTTTGCTCTAAATAGATGTGGAATTTTTGTCAAATAATCTTCCTGCATCTATTGAAATGACCACATGGTTACTTATTTATTGTTTAGACTGCTGGTATGATGAATGACACCAGTTGGTTTCATATATTGGACTAACCTTGCATTCTTGAGTTAAATTCTATTTGGCTATGATGTACTTTCCTTTAAACTATTGCTAACTCTGACTTGCAAATATTCCATTCTATAATAGTTGAGGATGGCTATGGTCTATGCTCAGGAAAAACACTAGCACCAATTGTTTTTTTTCTTATAATGTCTCTGGCTTTAGCATCATGGTAATGCTATCCTCATAAAATATGTCTGAAATCCTTTTTTATTTAGTTGTATTAAAATCTTTTTAAGATCTTCTAATTATCTGTAGATTCTGAAGTGATGCTGTTTCCTTTCATTGCTTGCTATGTATATTTATAACTTCTTTTTCTTTGTATTGTCATGGGATTAATGATCTTTTTAATCAATGTTTTTGTTGTTCCTACTTTGTTTTTTTCTTCCATTTTTCATCTTCTTATTTATATCACTTTTTTTATTTTCTTATAGTTCACAATATTTTTTTATCCTAACCTATTGAGTTGGATGCTTAGATATTTTCAGACTTCCTTCTTGCCTGATCTGTATTTATTACAAGACATTTCTATTATAGGTTTAGGGGGAACTGATTTTCTGAATAGTATGCAGTAATTTGTTTTCATTTTCTGTTTTACCCATATGGATAACTGAGCCAGAAGCACTTATTGAAGTCCAAATTTTCTCCTACTATTCTACATTGCCACATTTATCATAATTCAAATACCAATAGGTAATTATGTTTCTGGATTTTCTTACCATTTGTCTATTTGACTACCCATGTGCAATACCACATTGTTTTAATTATTATCACTTATGGAAAGTCTTAGTCTGGTAAGTTCTCTAAATTTGCTCTTCAAAAGTATTTTAACTAATCTCACCTTTTAATATTTCCATATGTAATTCTATACTTAAATTGTAAATTTTTTGAAAAAACAAATCTTATTGGGGTTTTGATATAAAATGCATTGGATACTGTGGGAAGTTGATCTTTACTGAGGGATGTTGAAGGAGATAACCATATGTCCTAGATCCGGTGCCATCGGCAACCATAGGAAGAGGTACTGTTAAGACTTATGAAGAATAGACTATCAGAATAAGTCTGATACAGAATTAAGCAAAACAGGACATCAGAGCAAGCTCAATTAACTGCTGATAAAAATGGGAGTATCCGCCATTTACTAACAGTTGGATGATTCGTAACAACTGTAGCTTTAAATCCATATAATAGAGCTAAAAATCCACACAGAAATTCATAGCCAGTTGCTGGTTACCTGCATGCCATATGGTATTTTGTTGTTGCTCAATAATAAAATAAGCTACCTCTGTATTTAGGAATGGGCTTATTCCTTTGCATTTCAATTTCTTTCCTCATCTTCCCAACAATATACAAATCCCTTTGGGGGAAAACGGACATCTTTAATATTGAGTCTTTCAGCCAAAAAAAACTTGATAAGTCCCTCAATTTATTTTATTAGGCCTTGTTTAATTTGTTAAGGAATGTTTTATAATTTTCTACATAGAAGTTCTATACTCCATGATAAGACTTCAGGGGTTTCATATTTTTTATACTAATGTAAATGGTATCTTTAAAATTTCACTCTGCTGCTCATATGTAGAACTCATTTACTTTTTAATATTAAAACTATAATAAAATCCTTTATTTCTAATATTTAATTAGTATGTATTTGTTCTCCTTATACACAATTGCAACATCTACAATGTCCTTATTACTTTTTCCTTTCTAATCCTATGCCCATTTTCTTATTCTTGCTTCATTACACTGATTAGCTCCTTTAATAAAATGCTCAAAAAAAAAAGTATGGTGAAGTATTAAATCAGTAAGTGCTGAGTCTAACTTTGGATGTTTATAGAAGCCCATTATTAGATCAACAAGGTTGCCTGGAGGTTTGTGAAAGCAGAAAATCAAATGGGAGGCCTGTAAAGTAGTAATTGTGAATCTTCGTTATACCTACATAAGTAATCCATCTGTCACTATATGAACACATTCTTCATTAAATTTCTATTATTCGTCATATGATCCCTTTTTTGGTCTTTCTACAAGTTTTATTTATTTATTTTTTCGTTCTTCTCATGCCTTTGTAAGGATCAGTTGGGACCTCTTCTGTGAGAAAACCTCAGAGTAGCTCAACCCAAAAGATGTACTCCCAAGCCTGCGTTCCCGGATCTGAATGGTCAATTATATCTGATGAGTGTTTTCAGCTGTTAGTAATGAGACCAAAAATTTGCCCACACAGATTTGGAATTTCCTACATCCATGTCACACATGCAGAGGTTCTCACCCAGAGGGTCCCCATCTTTTCACAATGGACAGTTCAGCCATTGAGGAAGAGAAACCGGTGGGCAGGGAATGTGAAAGAATTAAGTGGAAACTATATAAAGAACTATGTGAACATAAGTATACGGACACTCTCCTTCAAGCCAGGAAGGCTCTTCTGCAGAAACTTCTAGCAAGGGTCCTCATCTAAAGCTGCTCATGCAGGAATAGACAGAACACAGCAAAGAGAGGAGGTATTTTAGAAATATCAAGTTTTTAAACCTGTGGCAGGCATAATTTCTCATCCCAAGAGTTTTGCTCTACCAGTGTTCTTTGTTCCCAGGGAAACAGTTGGGGCTGCACGGCAGGAATCAGAAAAGAACTGAAGAGACATTAGACAGGATCTTTATGTGTATTGCCAGTTTATAAATGTATGTAAAAAATAATAAAAGTATAATAAAATGTCACTTTAACATACCAAGAATCAAGGCCACTAGGATCAAAAATAGTAAAATGAACAGTCATGGGAATGGGTTATCAAAAGCAGAGTGTCTGAAATGCAAAGCAAGTTTAGATGTAACTTTTACATATTAGTCTTAGCATCCAGCTGCACAGAGATGAAAGACAAAAAGAAATATTAAATGAAAATGTGCTCTTTGTTGTACCTGTTTTTTTTTTTTTTTACTAATAAAAATTCAGATGGGTGAAGTAGGCTTGTTTGAAGTTACACAATCTGCAAGTAGCTGACCCCGTATTAGAACACAAGAACATCTGGTTTAGTACCAAAAAATTTCCACAACATCAAACTCTCAGTGAGGGAGAATAAATGGGAAATCTGAACAAGAAGCATCAACTTCAAGGTGCAGGATCCTTCCAAAGAGACAGGTCAACTTACATGATTAAGATGGGAAAACGCATAAACATCATCTGATCCACCTCTCTTTCCATCTTTGTACAAGAATTTTACATTTATTATTAGGGGTCATGCTAAGCCCCTCCTTACAAAGTAGTTTCTAAACCTTTATTTATTTATTTATTTATTTATTTATTTAATTCAAGCCTTCTTCAAGTCCTTTCCAGGGAGTTATTTTATGGCCAAAATTATGCCAAGCTAATATTAGCTAGTTCACAATGTCTGGTTATTATTAATGTGGTATAATGAAGAATATGTAACCTGACAACATTCTATATATATAACTTTAAAAGTTTTACACACCATGTTGAAAATGTTCTTCATTTATGATTATTTTCTAACATCTTTGCTGAGTTGGGTATCACCACATTATAAACATGAATTCTCTTGTAAACTGTTAATCTATAATGATGTCCCATAAATATCAAATCAATTAAGTCCCTAGTATTTATTAAGGCTTGAGCTAATACTGAAGGCTTTTCTGCATTCAGTTCATTATGATTTTACCACTGTATGAATTCTCTGATGCACAGTGAGTTGTGACTTCTGGATGAAGGCTTTCCCACAGATAGCACACTGATAGGGTCTTTCTCCAGTATGAATTCTCTGATGTAAAACAAGGTCTGACTTCTGGGAAAAGGCCTTTCCACATTCAGCACATACATAAGGTTTCTCTCCTGTATGAATTCGCTGATGCCCTGGGAGGTGGGACTTCTGAGAGAAGGCTTTCCCACATTCACTGCATATATAAGGTTTTTCTCCTGTGTGAATTCTCTGGTGTCCAATGAGGTGTGATTTCTGACAGAAGGCTTTTCCACATTCGCTGCATTTATATGGTTTTTCTCCAGTATGTGTCCTCTGATGTATGATGAGCTGTGACTTCCGGGAGAAGGTCTTCCCACATTCAGTACATTCATAAGGTTTCTCCCCAGTATGAATTAACTGATGTGTAATGAGTTCTGTCTTCCTGCTGAAGGCTTCCTCACACTGAGCACATTTGTAGGGTTTCTCCCCAGTGTGAATTCTTTTATGTATAATGAGGTGGGACTTCTCACAGAAGGCTTTCCCGCACTCAGTACATTCATATGGCTTCTCTCCAGTATGAGCTCTATGATGTATAATCAGTTGTGACTTCTGGGAGAAGGCCTTCCCACACTCTCTACATTCATAAGGTTTCTCTCCAGTGTGAATTCTTTGATGTATAATGAGGGGTGATTTCTGGGAGAAGGCTTTCCCACACTCACTACATTCATATGGTTTTTCCCCAGTGTGAACTCTCTGATGTATAATGAGGGAAGATTTTTGAGAGAAGGCTTTTCCACATTCAGAACATTCATAAGGTTTCTCACCAGTATGAGTTCTCTGATGTACGATAAGATGAAACTTCTCACTGAAGGCTTTCCCACACGCACCACAATCATATGGTTTCTTTCCAGTATGAATTCGTTGATGTACAATAAGTTGTGACTTCTTGGCAAAGGCTTTTCCACATGTAACACACACACAGGTTTTCTCCTTAGTTTCAACATTCTGATATTGAATAAGGGATCTCTTACTATTAAAAATGTTCCCACATTGATTGTTATTACAGAGCATTATTCCATTGTGAATTTTCTCAAGATTAGAATCTGATGTACCATAGCTAGATGATTTTCCACATCTAAAACTCTCATCAGGGTTTTTTCTTGAATTACTCTTATTACAACTATGTAGCTCAGTATTATATTTCAAGTTCTTTTTAAATACATCATAGCTATGGGATCTTTGTCTTAAAGTAGCTGGCTCTATGCACTCTTGAAATATTTTCCCCAAAGCATTATATTTATGGTCTGATTCCACAGTCACTGTTTTGTTGTTGATGACTGTTACTTGCCTGAAAAGCTTGTCTTGGTTTTCCTCACATCTCTGCAGCTGGCCATCATCTTGACAGACTTTCAAAATGGAGTACAATGAACCATCCTTTGTGACTCCTCTCAGGAAATTATTACGGATGGAAACAGACTCCAAAATACATGATTTTGGGCTGTCAAGGTTACTTTTCCTGTCTAAAAGAAAGGTAAAATAAAACAATTATAAAGAACAATTAGCAATGCAGAAGAATAAAACAAATGATTAATCCAATGTAGTTGATGAACTCAGAATACAGGGATGGAGACAGGTCATCTAGGAAGATAGGTCAGCATAAAGTATGATCAGATGAAGGAATGGAAAAGGATGTTAAAGAGAAAATTTAGACCTGAAGGAGACAGAAACGTATCTGCGTTATCACTCTAATCTTGGATTATTCTAGACTCTTCCCATTTCCCCTGCTTTCTGAATGGAAATCTTTTTCACTTTCTGAATTCATTTATCTTATAAACCATTTGCTACATATATACTTAACTATTATTTTCCTGTGACCATTATCCAAAGACACAAGGTCCCTTCTGTATTCGAAATCCTCTAACTGTCCTCAGTCTACTTTCTTAATTAAAAACTAACAGAAACAACAGAAAAATCCAAGATCCTACTATGGATTCAGTATAAGATATACACCAAGAATCCAAGCTTATATTCCACTACTTCTCATAATACCTTCTATATATACCACCGAAAACTAGTAAAGTTTTCCCAGAAAAGCCTTCATTCTCTAACGTCAAGGTTTTGTTCATATACTGTCTCCCCACCAAGTCTGCCTTCACCCTCTTCCTTCAGCATCACCAACACTTAGAGCTGCATGCTCTGAAAAACACCTTCTCAAATTCTGCTGCATCTTTAGACTCCCATTTTCTCTGAACTTTTAAAATGGTAACTACATTTGACACATAATTTTGTACCACCAAGTGCCTGGAGTTCTTACCATGTAAAGTACAACCTATGTTCTTGGGAGGAATTTACCTTTCTATTGCCTTTTCATAAAAGGTGTTAAAGGTGTATATACAGAAAGGAAAAAGACCAATAAGAAATAGCTCTCCCTTACAAAGGTTCACAACTATTTAATTATTTGTCAAATGCCTACTAATTCTCAGCACAGGAACAAACAATAAGAAATCTCAATAAGGACAGAATTCATCTTTAGGCATCAATCAATTAAGAAAACAAAACAAACTGAAATTTCACTTCCCTTGTCTCCCATCTGCCCGATTTTCATCTGTATAAATCCAATTCGATACGTCTCTCTTGATGATCCATGGATCTTCTCCTTGTTCCAACTTAGAGATGACATCTGGTTTGGAAACTGGATATCCTATTAAACGGAAATCACAGCGGAATTGGGATTGGGGGCATTGAAGGAAAAAAGAGAAGGTGTTGTTTCAGGAGGGCTACCATGGATCAATCCAGCTGGCCCTCAGCAAAAATCATGACCTCTGTGTGGGAAAGTCTGAAGATCCTAAGTCATAAAATATGTCAGGAACCAGGCACTTGGTTGGACAAGTGTGAGTTATGCAGGGAAGCCATCCTTACCCACTGAGACCACGTGGCTGAAGTTCTCCAGCATCACATCCCTGTACAGGGTCCTCTGAGCAGGGCCCAGCTGCTGCCACTCCTCTTGGGTGAAATCCACAGCCACATCCTTGAATGATACCAACCCCTGTAACAGTACATTCCTGTTCAATCGGAAGTGATCATGCTCATCATTTCTACTATAATATATAAAACTATAACTACACCTAGTTTTTATATCATAGTATTTGGGAGAAACAGCACAGAATCCTGTCTTTACAAGAAGGGCCAGAAAGATTAAGAAAACAGAAGGGATAAATCAAAATGCCTACCTAATACAAACGGTAATTTAATAAATGATAAGGGCAGCACTCAAATAACTGAAGGAAAACAGATTATTCAAAGAATAATACTTAAAGAACTCGAGAGTCAACAGGAAAAGAAGAATGTTGAATCCATATGTTAAAGGTGGAATTAACTGTATACCCTTAAGATTCATATGTTGAAGTGCTAACCGTTAGTTTCTCAGAATGTGACCTTATTTGAAAACAGGATCAATGCAGATGTAACTAGTTCTATGGGGTCATTAGGGTGGAGCCTAATCCACTATGAGATATCTGTATGAAAAGGAGAAATTTGAACACAGAAACAGAGACACACACAAGAGAAAGAGAATACGAAGAGACCCACAGGGAGAATATGGTCATCTACACGCCAAGGACAGGGGCCTGGAAAATTGTTCTCTCACAGCCTTCAGAAGGAATCAACCCTCCTGACACTGAGTTTTGACTTCTAGCCTCTAGAACTTTGAGACAATACATATCTGTTGTTAAATCCACCCTGTCTGTGGTCTGTTGTTAAGGTAGCCCTGGAAAGCTAACATACTGTATCTTATGTCTTGAAAAATAGAAAATATACATTCTAGATGAAGCAACAAATTAAATTCTAAAAATATAGCCAAGAGCATAAAAGTAACAAAATATGGTAAGATTTTTATTAATAATTATAGAGCAGAGAAATCCTTTTATTTTTTAATGTTCATTTTTTACTTATTTTGAGAGAGAGCAGGGGAGGTGCAGAGAGAGGGAAAGAGAGAGAATCCCAAGCAGACTCTGTGCTGGAACCCACAACCGTGAGATCATGACCTAAGTCAAAACCAGGAGTTAAACACTTAAACGACAGCCACCCAGGTGCCCCTAGCAGAGAAAACGTTTTAAAATAAGAGATGAAAAAGAGAAAAAACACATATAATCACAGAATGTCAGTGTTCTTAAAGATCATAATCTAATACTCTCATTTTATAGGAAATAATCATAGCTTCACCTCAACTAACGGTCTCCTATATATACATGCAATAACTAGTTATATAATGAAATTTACCAATTACAATAGCAATACTGAAAACAGACATACTGAGAAATGTACAGGAAACAATAATAAAAATAAGATTATTGATGTGACATTAAAATAAAATTAAAAAAAAAACTTGGACAAGTGTAGAGCCATAAGGTATTTTTGGAGGAGAAAGGGAGGGACTATTTTAATTACGTCACCATCATGTTCACAATAGCTGTCATCTAATAGAATCTGAGTAATGTTTTTCAGGTTTTCCTCCTAAATATTTCATTATTATCAAATACTGCTTTCAGAATAAAAATAAATTAAACACAGTTTCAACTATCAATACCCCCTGGCTTAAAAGCATCCATGGGGGCGGGGAGCGTCTGGATGGCTCAGTTGGTTGAGTGTCCAGCTTCGGCTCAGGTCATGATCTCACAGTTTGTGGGTTCAAGCCCCGCGTCAGGCTCTGTGCTGACAACTCAGAGCCTGGAACCTGTCTTCCGATTCTATGTCTCCCTCTCTCTCTGACCCTCTCCTGCTCATGCTGTCTCTCTCTCTCAAAAATATATAAAACATTAAAAAAAATTTTTTAAGGCATCCATTGGCTCTATCCTTTCCTATATAATCTGTCCCCTCCCAATCATCTCAATCCCACACCAAGTCCCAAATTCACACCATCAAGCTGCCAAGCATTTAGTTTGTCCTTAAAACAACCTTATTAACTTTCTCACTTTACATATGAGAAAACCGAGAAATACAGTGGTTAAGTAATCACTTGCCAGAGGTCACACACTGAAAATATGATTTAATAATATGATTTAAAAAGCAGGTATTCTGATTCAATAGCTCCACACTGCCTCCTTGATATTGTAAACAAGGTATTTTGTATTTTATTGTTTTAATAACACCCATAGTCAAACTTCCAATGAAACACCCTAGATTTTAGTTTTCCTCACATTCTCAGCCTTCCTAAAACCACTCTGCCCTTTCTACTTTTGTAAATGTTGTTTCCCATCCTTATCCTACTTCCCTCATGGTCCCAAAGTTCTATAATCTTTTAAGTCTGTTTTCTACCTTCTTATAAAGTTGGTTGCTCCCCCTTCTCTGTTTTGATAGTTCCTTGCTCCCATGTCTATTATGAAGCTTTATTTGTCGATGCTGCTTTCCGTATCTGCTTACCTAATTTTCTCTGCATCCGTCCCAGGAAAAATAAAAAACCACACCTAAATAATCTTGATACTCCAGAGCCAGCCAATGCATGTGGCACACATTGGGTACTCAAGAAATGTTCACTAAAAAGAAATGGATGAAGATTACAGAGAATAAAATCAGTTACATTCTTTTGCTCTAAAGAACCATAACATGAGAAAGAAAATAAATGTGGAATGTAGAGAAAATCCATTCTGACAGGATGTTTAAGAGATGTAACTTTAACATTCTGATTTGCTTTATGAATTATTCTCAAATGCTTAAATATATAAGATATGTATAAGTTTTGTTAATTTTGAGAAAAATATACTGTATAATCAGTGGGAAATTGTACTTTTATCATCCACAAGCAAATGTGTATGGCTTGGGTGACTGGGAGAATGAAAGAGATAGAAGACAGAAGGTGTTAGAAAGAGAAAGGAAGAATAATAATCCCTCTTCCTAGAGGAACAGACATACAACCAGTTAATAAGCCCCCATAGTTGGATTTATTAAGCTAATAAAAATCCATTTTTATTCTCTAAAGCTGCACTAACAAATATAAGACTAACTAGAGATGTAATTTTAAACTTTCCCATAGCTACATTAAAAAAATTATTTTCAAATGTATATATGTATCTCACTATATCCAAAATATAATTTCAAAGTGTAGCCAAACTTTAAAAATTATTAGTGTTCTTTTTGGAATTGTGTCTTCTAAACTCAGTATGTATTTTACACTTAAGGCATATCTCAATTTGGGCCAACCAATTTCAAGTGCTCAAGAACCACATGTGGCTGGCCGTTCTGCACTGAACAGGCACAAGTCTAAAGCTACTGACATCCAAGGAAAAAACGAAAACAACCTTCTCTTTTTGCAATAGAACCCGCTTGTTAAGCTCTACTGTAAAATGCACATGAGCACTGCTGATGCAAAAGCTGATTACTAGATTTGATAATAATACTAACACTTAATTTAGAACAAAACATCCCAGGTACAGTTCCAGGCATGGCTTTTACTCACTTAATTCTCGAAACAACCCTACGAGGATTCTAATCTCCATTTTACTGATAAGAAAACAGTCACAGTTCAACCAGGTTGGAAAGAAATATTATGCATCTAAGATAATCAAGAATTCTAGGGGCACCTGGGTGGCTCAGTCAGTTGAGTGTCCAACTTTGGCTCAGGTCATGATCTCACAGTTCTTGACTTCAAGCCCCACATCCGACTCGATGCTGTCAGCGCAGAGCCCGCTTTGGATCCTTTGTCCCTCACTCTGCCCCTCCCCTGTTGTGCTCTCTCAAAAATAAACAAACATTAAAAACAGAAAGAATTCAAGGTGCTGGCTTTGGGAAGGTATTCAAAATGTATACAAAACATTTTGAATATTTATACAAAATGTATACAAAAACCTTTACATGGGACAGTAAAACTAAAAAAGTTGCAGCATGGAATCTTTACTGTGAACATTATTTCCCCAAAAGAAAAACATGAGAAAGTAAGAGACACTCTTATACGTTTGTACTTTCACAGGACACACTCAACCACAGTTACACTCATATTGAAAAGGTTATCACTGACAGTCTTGGAAGGAGGAATGTTTATGTTAAAAGGTTTAAGTTTTTATCACTGATAGAGTTTGAAATATACATACGATATATATAGCCAGTGTTGGCAAGGAGAAAAAATAATACAGACTGCTAAAGAAAAAGTACAAAGAAGGAATTGCCTTTGAGTTGGAAAGTGATCCTATACAATCTGAAACCACAGCAAAGGGTTATGAGGCATCAGGGACCCATGCTCTACAAAGCTTTGCCAGAGGATTATAACGTAGGGACTGCCCTTTGGGAGAAAAATATGTTTTGGAACACCATTCAAAATGCACCCATCCTGTGTTACCTAGATTTTAACAGTAGGTAAAATTGGATAATAGGAAGCCTCTGTAATCAAGTAGGGCTCTAAACTAGAAATCTAACAAACCTGTTCAGTAAAGCATATATTTTCAGCATTGAAGGTCATACGGTCTCTTGTACTTACCCAATGCTGCCCTTGGAGCAGGAAAACAGCTACAGAAAATACATGAACAAATTATCTGTGCTGCCAATAAAACTGTCCACAAAAATAGAGACCTGAATTTGGTCTACGGGCAATAGTCTGGTGAGCCCAGCTCTGAAGGATAAAGTTCGAGGAGTCTGGCTCTGACATTCTAACTTCCCTCTACAAGAGATCATTTTGTGACACAGCTACCAGATATCTACCGTTGTATTTACCACTGGAGTTTTGCTGGGAACTCTGTGTACTCCATCACCTAGACAAAGACCCGGAATGGAAATTTGTTTTAGTCTTACATGGTAAGAAAGAATTTCTTCTCATGGGAAATTGATCTGTTTTCTCTAGAGGACTGCAAATCAATTAAATGATGATGTCTGCAAAGAAGATCAGAAAACTTGGTACATTCATTTTTTTAAATGTTTCCAGGCCAGGTTTATCTACAGGTTACCTAGAAACTCTTTCTAGGTCTTAAACTTTATTTTGGCTACCTTTTTCCTAATCCAAATTTTAGCTATCTGCACTTTTCCATTTGGGTGGACAGAAAAGGAAGGAAATCCTTAAAATTAAATATGAAAGCAACTCACCTGGGACTTCATCATTTTCTGCTCTCTTCTTAAAGGGCAGATGTTTGAAAAAGCAAAACTGGTGATCAGAAGGACGTTTTCACAGACCAGACCATCTGCTGCTTCCACATTCACCGGTCTAGAAACAAGCACTAGAATCAGCTGGATGATGGGAAAACCAGTGCGGTAAGCTATTTGGTCCATGCAGAAGGGTCAGGAAACACCAGGTGAAGGAAGTCCCCTTGTGACCACACTATGAAGATGCAGAACTTGGTCAGGGTGGTTTAATTATAAAGATGTGAAGATATATTTGACTCTGACTTACTAACAGCTTATTGTTTCCTTATGAACTAGAAATTCTATTTGTAGAATATTCTCATAAGGCAAAAAACATGAATAGATATGTATAAAGACTAACTACAGATGGGCTTCCTCTGCAACAAGAATGGCCATGACCAAATGGAAAACTGAGAAATGTATTCCCTTATTCCCCAGAAAGAACCAGCAGCTGAATTCCAATATTCTCCCAAAAGGTCTTTTATATTTTCCTCCAGCTTGGCAAACTCTCTTGCCAATCAATATCCATGGACCAAAATGTTAATTTTAAGATGTTTTCCATTTAAACTATTATTACAGATTTTCACCAGTGCAGTCTTCTACGTATTACAAAAAAAATGGTGATAGGTTGGAAACACTCCTACAAGAGAATGTACTACAACGCAGGAAGGTATATTACCTGGTCAATTTTTCTCAGTCCCAGAAGTAGTCACTCAGACAAGACTGAACTGGTTCAGAGCAATTGAATGCTCCCATGACAGGGAGCATGTTTTATACGGGGTATTCCAGGCCTTGTCAAAACTGATCTGGAAGGAAACAATCAGGAGAAATAGTTATGCCCATCTCTGGGAACCGAGCAGGTGCTAAGTGTTTCTTGAATAAAACAAAATGATTTCAATTCTCTTAGAAAAACGTAGGCTGAAAATCACACTTTTGATAACAATCCATCCTTTTAAATTTGTTTGGTCTTGTTTTAAAATTATCATTTTGGGGGGAGGGGAGGACCAGGCTAGGGGCACAATGGTGGACGGAGAAGGGGTCTGACCTTTAAGAACTCAATGGTTGCCTAAAACTGTGAAAACTTCAATGTATGTAAAAGCCTTTACCGAAAAGTAGGGCTCATCATCATGACTCCCTGATCCCATTCTTGCTCCCTCCAAATTTCTGAATCCTTGGGTCTAGCAATGACATACCCATAGAACTCCCCGATGACCACTACATCACTGACCACCATGTGGCTGGTCATTTAGTCCACAGCCTCCTCACCAATCATTGATTGTCCAGAGTTCCCTAAATCACTGACCCCAGAGAGTCCCTCTACAGCCATTTCTGATTCCATAGACAATTCCATCACTGACACATCATTCCCAATTACTAACCTCAAACCTTACCCCAACCCTGACTCCCAAATAAACCCAACATTAATCCCACATACCTCCCCACCCGTGACTTCATAAATCTCCAACCACTGTACCCTCACAGACCCCTCCCCTCCCATTACCAACCCATCAGACTCGACGCACATACCCGCCTTCTGTCTTGAGGCTCCGTTATCAGGTCCCCAAACGCCCATCATGGCTTTACCCGGGATGGCTGTCACAGCCATACTGCTGAACTCTCCCGCTTCCTGTCTGGGTGAGCACAGAGCGGGGCTCCCGAGCCTGCGCCGAGCCGTACTGGGCGGTTTTGCCCACTCCGCATCCTCCGCGGCTTTGTTCAGGAGACAAGATGGCCGCCCCCAAGCGCTGTGTTGGAGCGGGGGCCGCCATCTCTCAAGTCTGGTCAGTTCCGTACACGCGGAGGACTTCGGTTGCGGCCGAGCACGAGTTTGGCGTGTGCCACCCCAACAGCGAGTGACGGGGGTCAAGATGACGGAAAGGAGGATTATACGAACCAGCGAGGTGCGAGGTTTTGCAGAGAGCTTTTGCAGGTTTGGGGAAGAAATTTGAGTGATACGACCCCTATTAGAAGACTGCATTTGGTGAAAGAGGAAGGATTTGGAATGTTAAAATACTCTAATGGACGACGCTAGTGAAATAATGTTTGTAATGGTACAACCCTACACCGGGAAGCTAGTCTAGCTTCGGAGGGTGAAACGTGGAATGATGCGGTTCCTCCGCGCGGATCCCACTGGGGAAAGGGCCGAAGTGGTGGACGCGTTCACGGGTGGGCGGAGGAGAGGGTTCACTGTAGAAACTAACTTTATGCCAAAAACTGTTGTAAGGGGTTGTCTAGGGGAAATTAATCCTGCAGGGGAAACGTGCTGAGGCGGCCTGAAGGTAAAAGGAACATTCAGAGGCAGGGAGGAGGGGGCTGAGGCACAAGGCGCTGACGTGGAGAAGCCGGAGAGAACAGGGGCAGCGATCAGCTGCGAAGGAGAGGCCTGTGTAGACGGCGGTGGGAGGCTGGAGGGCGGAAAGCGGGACGTGTTGGAACAGAAGTAGGAACAGTAGGGACACTACACGGGCGACGCGGAGGGAGATTGAGACCGAGAAAGGGAAGACAGAAACAAAAACGGAGAGGAAGCCGTGAGGAAGTTAGATTTCAGGAAAACGTCACTTAAAAAATAATGAACCAACAAAGCACCGTAACCTTTAGGTTAGGCTTTTATATTTTATATACGATTTTTATATTAAAACAGTGGTAACATGTTTCGTGTGCTTAGGTAGATATGATTTTCAATCAGTTTTTGAAAGAGCCATGAGATTTTTGGCTCACCTAATTAAATGAGCGGCAGTTTTACATGGAGCAGTTTTATTTATCATATCAAGTAAAACTAAATCTGGACCTAGTTAAGGAGAGGTTTTATTCAGAAAGAGGGTTGTAATAGGGAGAACACTTCATTCTCAGAAATCTGCAAGCATCTCAATATCAAACCCTACCTTCCCCTACCCTCGCCTCCCCCACCCCCTCAGGTTAAGAAGGGTTAGCAGGAGCTTTCAGCACGTAGGAGTGTGCAAATGGCAAAAACAGGGCACTTAAAAACGATTCTGGAGTCCCCAGAGTCCGAAAAAGCAGTTAAGGGAGGATGTTCTACATATACGTATTGCTTTGCTTTAGTCTGGGGTTAAACTTGGGGACAAGCCAAGTTTAGGGGCCTGTGGGGAAGAGAGCGCCTAACTTTTGGTCAAAGAAGAGGGTAAGCCAGCAACTGCACTACTAGGTATGTATCCAAGGGATACAGGTGTGCTCTTCCGAAGGGGCACGTGCACCCCAATGTTTACAGCAGCACTAGCGACAATAGCCAGAGTATGGAAAGAGCCCAAATGTCCATAAGGGATGAATGGATGAGGAAGATGTGATATATATATACAATGGAGTATTACTCAGTGATCAAGAAGAGTGAAATCTTGACATTTGCAACTATGTGGATGGAACTAGAGGATATTATGCTAAGTGAAATTAATCCGAGAAAGACAAATATCATGTGACTTCACTCATATGAGGACTTCAAGATACAAAACAGATGAACACAAGGAAAAGGAAGCAAAAATAATATAAAAACAGGGAGGGGGACAACACATAAGAGACTCAAATATGGAGAACAAACAGGGTTACTGGAGGGCTTGTGGGAGGGCAATGGGCTAAATGGGTAAGGGGCATTAAGGAATCCCCTCCTGAAATCATTGTTGCACTATATGCTAACTAACAGATATAAATTTAAAAATTAATTTTAGGGTGCCTGGGTGGCTCAGCCGGTTAAGCGTCCAGCTTTGGCTCAGGTCATGATCTCACAGTTCGTGGGTTTGAGCCCTGCGTCGGGCTCTGTGCTGACAGCTCAGAGCCTGGAGCCTGCTTTGGATTCTGTGTCTCCCTCTCTCTGTGACCCTCCCCTGCTCGCATTGTCTCTCTCTGTCTCTCAAAAATAAATTTAAAAAACATTAAAAAATTAATTTTAAAAAAGGGTAAAAAGTGGGCCGTTGCAACGACTCCAATTTAAACTCCCACAATTATGTCTATATTTATTGCATGCCTTGTGCTTAAGCCAGTGTAGCTACTGTGTTAGGCACTGAGGCGTACAGTAATGATTAATTTAGAATCTTCGAGGAGTGGAGCAGCTGGGTTAAGCATCTGACTTCAACTCAGGTCATGTTCTCCCAGTTCGTGAATGTAAGCCCCACATCAGGCTCTGCACTGGCAGTGAGGAACCTATCTGGGATTCTCTCTCACCCCCTCCCTTTCTCTGCCCCTGCCTGACTTGTGCTCACGCAGTGCTCTCTCCCTCTCTCAAAATGAATAAATAGGCTTAAAAAAAAAAAAAGACTCCTCAAGGAGTGAAGCCAGTGGATGCTGTAAATATGGGAAGGGGCCAACCCATGTAGAGCCTTATAGGAATTTTAAAAACTTTAGCTCTTGATCCAAAGAGTGATACGAAACTGACCCTAATGTAGTATCTCATTTTAAAAAAGCTGAAGGAGGAGACCTCCCTTGTAATGAAAGAAATAAAAATTAAAGCTGCAGTATGATCCTATTTCTCATCTATTAGCCTGTTAAAAAGTATTCTAATTTTGGAAATACATAGTGTTGATGAGGCCAAGGGAATAAGGAATTCTCGTATCTTACTGGTGGAACAGAAAAATGATACAGTCCCTCTATAGGCGGTTTAGCAATAGCTAGCCAAACCACATGTGTTAGTGACTTCTCCAGCAGGTGGGCTGTGAAAAGAAAGGAGCACTGGGAGTGGTGACCAAGAAGCTGGCGTCGCAGCTTGAATTCATTAGGAGAAAGTCAGTTGCACCAACAAATAGAAATCTAGGAAGAAGCAAATCTATTGTTTGACTACTTAATTGTCACTGATTTCAAGTCAGCATGTAGGACTTGATGGGAAATGCCACTGGAGCCAAGAAATTACTGATTTTCCAGCACTTTGCTGAACACATTAACTGGATAAATTGAATCTGGCTTCCATGCCTGTGTCCAGCCTCAGGAACGTCCAATTCTTTCTGAATTTTGCATGGAACTGATAGGCATATAACAGACCCAAGTTGATGGAGTCCCTTTGAGGATGTGCTTAACTCAGTTCTGTAAATGGATTCAGAAACAGAAGAAAATTATCATTTTTGTTCTCTTATGTTCATCTGTTTTGTTTCTTAAATTCTACATGAGTGAAATCATATGGTATTTCTCTGACTCATTTCACTTAGCATTATATACTCTAGCTCCATCCATATTGTTGCAAATGGCAAGATTTTATTTTTTTTAATTTTTTAAATTTATTTTTGAGAGAGATACAGACAGACTGCAAGTGGGAGAGGGGCAGAGAAAGAGAGGGAAACACAGAATCTGAAGCAGGCTCCAGCCTCCATGCTGTCAGAATAGAGCCCAGCACAGGGCTTGAACCCACAAACTGTGAGATCATGACCTGAGCCAAAGTCAGACGCTTGCTTAACCAACTGAGTCACCCAAGGGCCCCAAGAGTTTATTCTTTTTATGGCCCCAGTAATAGGCTGTCATAAACCACATCATCTTTATCCGATCATCAGTCAATGGATGTTTGGGCTCCCTCCATAGTTTGTCTATTATTCATAATGCTGCTATAAACATTGGGGTGCATATGTCCCTTTGAATCAGTATATCTGTATCCTTTGGGTAAAAACCCAGTAGTGTAATGGCTGGATCATAGGATAGTTCTATTTTTAACGTTTTGAGGAACCTCCATACTTTTTTCTAGAGTGGCTACACCAGTTGGCATTTCCACCAACAGAGTAAGGGAAACCTCTCTGCATCCTTGCCAACACCTGTGTTAATTTTAGCCATTCTGACAGCGGGGAGGTGATAGCTCACAGTACTTTTGATTTGTATTTTCCTCTTCATTAGTGATGTTGAGCATCTTCTCATGTGTCTATTAGCCATCTGTATGTCTTCTTTGGAAGGATGTCTATTCCTGCCTTCTGCCTGTTTCTTAACTGGCTTATTAACTACAGAGAGCCAACTAAGGGTTGTTGGAGGAGAGGTGGGCAGTGGGATGAGTTAAATGGGTGATCAGTATTAAGGAGGGCACTTGTGATGAGCACTGAGTGTTCTATGTATGTGGTGAATCACTAAATTCTACTCTTGAAACTAATATTATACTAGATATTAACTAAATGGAATTTAAATAACTTGAAACTATAAAAAACAAAAATAAAAATAAATACATGTATTAGATAGCTGTTGCTGTGTAACAAATTATCAGCAACTTAGTAGTGTGAAACTACAAACATTTATGGTCACATATTTCTGTGAGTCAGCCTGGGAACAGCTTAGCGGAATGGTTCCGGTTTAGTCTCATGGGGCTGCAGTCAAGCTGTTGGCCAGGGCTGCAGCTATTTCAAGGTTCAAGTGGAAGAGAATATTTTTTCAAATTCAATTAAGTGGCTGATGACAAGTCTCAGAATATCATTTTCCAGGTTTAGTGTCTCACTATGTGGGCCTTTCTTTAGGTACATGATGATCCTAACACAGTAGTGGTCGTCTCTCTCCTCCAGCGTGTCTCATAATATGATAGCTGGCTTCTACCGAGATTGAGTGAGTCTAGGGAGAGAGAGTGAGCAAAGGCACACAAAACAGAAACCACACTCTTTTTATAACTAAATTGAAAGTGATATCTCGGGGCGCCTCCGTGGCTCAGTGGGTTAAGCTTCCAGCTTCAGCTCAGGCCATGATCTCACGGTTTGTGGGCTCAAGCCCCGTGTCAGGCTCTTGCTGACAGCTCAGAGCCTGGAGCCTGCTTCAGATTCTGTGTCTGTCTCTCTGACCCTCCCCTGCTCGCGCTGTCTCTGTCTCTCAAAAACAAATAAAAGAATATATTAAAAAAAAAAAGAACCTATTAAAAAAGAAAGAAAGAAAGAAAGTGATATCTCATTACTTCTTCTCTATTCTGTTTGTGAAAATTGATTCCCTAAGGCCTGCCTGCCCACAATCAAATGGGAATTGAACTCTACTTCTTAAAGGGAGGTTGTCAAAGGGTATATGGACATATATCTAAAATCACAGTTAACCCGAACATCTACTAATAGAAGTCTGGTTGTATAAATTACAGCATACAGGGGCGCCTGGGTGGCTCATTCGGTTGAGCATCTGACTTCGGCTCATGTCAGGATCTCACAGTTTGTGGGTTTGAGCCCTGCGTTGGGCTCTGTGCTAACCACTAGCTCAGAGCCTACAGCCTGCTTCAGATTCTGTGTCTCTTTCTCTCTCTGCCCCTCCCCTGTTCACACTCTGTCTCTCAAAAATAAATAAAATGTTTTAAAAATGTATTTATAAAAAAATAAAAAATATTACAACATACAAATAAAACTATTATTCATCAGTAAGAGAGACAGAAAAATCTTTATGTACAAATATGGAGTGAAGTTCAGGATATAATGTTATGAAGAAAAAATGAAAAAAGTTTATTACCATTTAGTTTTATAAAATATGAAAATGAATGTGTATATATACAGTCAATTGTCATTATTCATGTTTATGTCCTATATTGCTGCAAACAGAATTAGTGAATAATAAACCATTGCTCCTAGGGGAAACATATAAATAAATATATTTAGACACATATATATAACACACACCATACAGATATATTGGATATAATCCTAAACTGCAACTTTGTAGAAGAATTTTACAACTTTGTGTAATTAAGATTATAATCTTACAAGCAATTAATCCTGGCAAGTTCTACTTTCTCTGTTTTACAAAAGAGAAAATGAGGTTGAGAAGCATTAAGTGACCTGCCTGAGGTCCCTCCACTGACAGGTGCCAGAGCTGGATTCAGGCTCCAGCAGAGCGGCCCCAGAGCTAGAGTTTGTTTCACTACAGTACACTGCCCCTGCTGCCCCCATCTTCTTGAAAGCTGGAACAAGAAGAAGAGCATCCTCTCCATTCAACCTCACGAGGAAATGTGTGCATGAGGCAATTCACATTTTTCACTCTCTGTACCTGTCTGCTAATGACTGCAAAAGGACCACACTGATTTGCGGGTTATAAATCAATTTCAGCAATTAGGTGTATCTGCAGATATGGAATCTGTGAATAAAGAAGGTCAACTGTATGTATGTTTACCTGAAAAATAAAAATCAAGCAATGGAAGAATAAGCCATCAAAGTATTTTCTATAAAGAGTGTTGTTAGGGGTGCCTGGGTGGTTCGGTCAGTTAAGCTTCCAGCTCTTGATTTCAGCTCGGGTCATGATCTTACAGTTGTGAGATTGAGCCCCACATCTGGCTCTGTGCTGTGTGTGGAGCCTGCTTAAGATTCTTCTCCCTATCCCTCTGCCCCTCCCCTGCTCTCTCTCCAGGGAGGTGGGGGGAGAGTGTTGTCAGTTATCTACTGAAATGTAGCAACTTACCCCAAAACATAGTGGCTTAAAACAACACACATTTATTGTCTCTGCATGTCAGGAATCTGGGCATGGATTATCTGGGTCCGCTGCTTCAAGGTTTCCCACAAATCTATAATCAAGGTATTATTAGCTCAGGCTGGGGTCTCGTCTGAAGGTTCAAATGAGGAAAGATGATTGTTGGCGGAATTCACTGTCTCAAGGTTTGTTGAACAAAGGGCATTCACATCCTTGCTGGCTGTTGAAGCTACCCATAGTACCTTGCCATGCAGGACTCGCCACTTGTGACTTGTATTTTTAATGAAGCAGGAAAAAGACTGTAAGGAAGATCGAAGTCACACTCTTTTATAACCTAATCACAGAAGTAGCATTCATTCAATGTTGCTATATTCCATTGATTCAAAGCTACTTACTCATATGGATGGTATTACAACAAAGGATACCTGGAAGTAGGAGTTGCTGCCCATTTTAGACACTTTCTACTACAGGGAAGAAGAAATTAAGATTGAGGGTACAAAGACAGTACCTAATCTTTGAATGTACATGTCCTGTTGATTTAACTTTAGAACCTCAAACATTTACATAATTATGAGGGGTGCCTGAGTGGCTCAGTTGGTTAAGCATTGGACTTGAGCTCAGGTTATAATCTCATGGATCATGGGTCTGAGCCCCACATTGGGCTCTCTGCTGTCAGCAGACTCTCAGAGTTGAGGAGGAAGAGCTAAGCATACAGACCGAGCAAGGAAGCTAGATTCACAGAGCAGAGGACCAAAGAGGAGAAAGCTGCACCAAAGAGAACTCCAGAGACTTGCAGAGGGTGTACTTAAGTACTCATCAGAATATTGGTCAGTGTATACATGTAAGTAATCTATCAAAGTTTGGAAAAATAAACACTTGAAATGAAGGAGGAAACAGTAACTGGATCTCACAAAAAGCCAAGATTAATGCCTATTTCTACCAGCCAGACTGGAAAATTTTACTATTTGTGGGGCATTGGGAAGAGTACTCAAAAGAAAGGTTCTGCCTCAATAGTGAAAGTAATTAGCTCTACGCTAAAATCTTGCTCTGGTGTTACCTAATAATCAGACTTGAAAGAATCATACTGTTTCCAGGTAACAACTAAACTGCAGAGAAAAGGTTTATAAAACATTGGGATACAAAAGAATCCAACGCCAAACAAGCTAAGAGTCACAGTGTCTTGCATCAAATCAGTAACTGTCAGACATGTATAGAAACTGGAAAATGATACTCATAACAAGAAGAAAAAACAAAGAAAAATGGATCAGAATTGAAAAATATATTGGAAATTGCAGACCTGGATGTTAACAAGTTATTATGGTTCTTGCAGTCATTAGAAGGATAATACTAAAATATTAACAACTCTAGCCTCATAAATCTGACAAGGTAGAAAAAATGGGCCATTTTCTCAAATACCAAAACTGAACCAAGATGAAACAGATAATCTGCACAGTCCAAATTAAAATTGATTTTTAAGTTAAGGCCTCGCAAAAAGAAAAGACAATTTCACTGGAGAAATCACCTAAATTTAAAGAAATAACATCAATTTTATATGATCTCTTTCAGAAAAAAGAAGAGGAGAGAATATATGCCAATAATTTTATCAGGGAATTATTACCAAAATCATACCAAGAGAAAAAACTACAGACCAATGTCTCTCATGAACTTAGCCATAAAAATCCTTAACAAAATATTAGCAAACAAAATCCAACAATCTATTAAAAGAATCACTCACTATGACAAAGTGAAATGTATTCCTGGTATACAAAGCTGGCTCAAATATGAAAATTAACCAATGTAACCCATTTATAAAAAGATACAAAGAAAAAAATACATGATTATATCAATCAACACAGAAAAATTATTTGACAAAAGTCTAACACCATCAATGATAAACACTCTGAGCAAACTAGTAATAGAGGGGAATTTCTTCAACTTGATAAAGAGTAGATACAAAAAAGGAAAACAGAGCATACATAATATTTAATGGTGAAAGACTGCACATTTCCCCCTTTAGATAAGCAACGAGGAAATAGTGTTTGTTCTCACTATTAATTTAACATAATACTGAAAATTCTACCTATCAAAATAACACAGGAAGACAAAATTAGAAGCATAGAGGTCAGAAAAGAAATAAAACTGATGTAAATAACTGCCTTTATAGAAAATCCAAGGAATTTACCAAAATTAAGCCTAAAATTTAGTAAGTGAGGTCAGCAAAGTTACAGGATACAAGGTCATCAATGCATAAAAATCAATCACATTTCTATATGCTAATAATAAGCATATGGAAATAAAAATATAACACCATGCCAATCAGTCCAAAGGAATCAAAACACTTTGGCTTATACTTAGCAAAACAAAGGCTCTTTAGGAAGAAACTTACAAAAAGCTGTTGAAAGAAATCAAATAAATGAAGAGACACATCATATCTACTGATTTGAAGAATCATAACTATATAGATGTTAGTTCCCCTCCAAACTGATCTATAGATTCAATGCAATTTCTATTAAAATCACAGAGAGCTGATGTTTGTAAAATTAGACAAGGTTGTTCTAAAATTTGAATGGAAAAGAATGGGCCCTAGAATACTAAAACAATCTTGATAATAAAGAATTTAAAAAGGGAGGCACTTGAATGGCTCAGTCAGTTACATATCTGACCCTTGATTCTGGCTCAGGTCATGATCTCATGCTTCATGGGTTTAAGAACCACATCAGGTTCTATATTGAGAGTGTGGAGCCTGCTTGGGATTCTCTCTCTCCATCTCTCTCTGCTCCTCCCCTGATCTCTTTCTCTCAACATAAATAAGTAAACATTTAAAAATTGTTTTAAAGAATAAAGTGAAAGAAATCAATCCCACAACTTCTATTCATCCTTGTACTGGAAATTCTAATCAGTGCAATAAAGCAAAAAGAAATAAAAGATGCCCAGTTTGGAAAGGAAAAGATAAAGCAATCTTTATTTATAGATATATTATTTTCTCTATAGAAAACTTGACTAATTCTGCCAACAACAAAAGGGCTATTCTTAGAACTAATCAGTAAGTTTAGGAAGGAAAGTTGTAGTATACTATATCAATAGACAGTTGTATTTCTATATACTATCAACAAATGATCAGATTAAAAATGTAAATATCTACTGAATTTCTTTTAAATATGAAAGACTTATGGTAAGTCTGACAAAAAATGGAAACATCTATACATTGAAAACTAGAAAACATTGCAAATAGAAATGAGACTTAAAGGACCATGTTCTGTTTATGTGTCAGAAGCCTCATTATTGTACATCTCAAATTGATTTAGAGGTTCAGTGCAATGAATTTAAATTGCTGCAAAGTTTTGAGATGAAATTGACAAGATTCTTTTAAGTTTTATTTTCTTTTTGTGAGAGATAGAGACAGCACAAGTGGGAGAGGGGCAGAGAGAGAGAGGTACACAACGAATCCCAAGCAGGTTCTAACTGTGAGCATGGAGCCAGATAAAGGGCTTGACCTCATGAAATCATGAGATCATGACCTGAGCTGAAACCAAGAGTCAGGTGCTTAACTGACTAAGCCACCCAGGAGCCCCCAAATTGACAAAATTTTTAAGATTCATTTGGAATTGAAGACTAATTGAAGAATACTAATTGTAGTATACTACAACTTTCCTTCCTAAAATTTCATTTGGAAATGAAAAGGTCTAAGAATAGCCAAAAATGTTTGCAAAAAAATTTGTTTGAGGTCTAATACTACCTGATCTCAAGATTTATCATACACACAGCTACAGTATCAAGACAATGTGGCATTGGTGTAAAGATAGAAAAATGGATAAATGAAATAGTAGATCAGAAATAGATACAACTGATATAATAACAACATATTTGCAACAAAGGCATTTCAGTGGGGGAAAGAACAGTATTTTTTAACAAATAGTTGGATATATTTTAAATTGAGCCTTAACCCATTCTTTGTAACATATAAAAAATTTTAACTCAAAATAGACCATAACCCTAAATATAAAATCTAAAACTATAAAACTCCTAGAAAATGTAAGAGAAAACCTTTGGGACTGAGAATAAGGCAAAGATTTCTTAGATAAAGACAATAAAATCATGAACCACAAAAGAATAAATGACAAATTGGACTCTGGCTTCAAAAGACACCTTTAAGAGAATGGAAAGACAAGCCACAGACTAGGAGAAAATATTTTCATAGCATGTATCTAATAACCAACAGCCAAAATATATAGAGTTCTAAAACCAAATTGTTAAAAACCGAGAAAAGATTTAAACAGAAACTTCACTGGTTACACTAATGGCAAAACAACATACAAAGTTGCCCAACATCATTAGTCATCAGGGAAATGTTAATTAAAACCACAATGGGATACCACGTATGCACCTACCAAAATGACTAAAATTTAATAACTATGATTACCAATTTTTGGTGAGAACATAGAGACATAGACTTTTACACAATGCTGGTAGGAATGTAAAATGGTGTGACTACTTTGGAAAATAGGTGATTTCCTTTAAACATAAACCTGTATGACCCAGCCATTCCATTTATAATATTTATCCAAGAGACTAAATATTAGGCATGTGTGAATATATCCATACAATATCCAAGATGTGTGTATAGTTATATAGGAATGTTCATAGCAGCTTTGTAACAAGAGCTGGAAGTAACTCAAATATCTATCTTAGGAAAATGAATAAACTATTCATACACCGGAATACTAATTAGCAAGAAAAAGAAATGACCTCTAGATACACAACAAATTGGATTAAATTCAAAACAATATGCAGAAAGAAACCAGGAAAAACAAGAATTTTCACTTTATTATTCCATTTATTTTAACTTGTAGAACATGGAAATGAATATATAGTGACAGAAGCAGATCATTGGTCGTCTGGAGACACAGTGGAGAGCAAGTGAAAAAAGAGTCATAACCAAGGGGGTAAGAAGAAGCTCTCAAGGATGGACATGTTCCTGGTCTTGATTATGGTGATAGTTTCATTGGTATATACATAAGACAAAAGTTACCATATTATACACTTTAAATATGTGTAGTTTATGGTATGTATTAAATTTAAGTAAATTTGCTTTAAAAAAATCTCTCCACCATGTTTCAAATGCCCTATATTTATCTGCTGTTTCATCATTTTTTTCTTTTCTTTTTTTTTTTTTTTACATCAAATACCTCTTCTAATTCATTTCACTTAAGACATTCTGTTCTTCCCCAACTTTCACCTCAAGGCTTTTGAGAATGCTCTTCTTACTAGTTTATAGTTTTACCACCACTCTCACCAATTGCTTCAGCAAATACGATTTAGATTATCTTCCCCAAACAAAAATACCATTCCCTTTTGGTCTTTCTTAGTCCCAGTTTACTCACACCTTATAAACTTCCTAATGAAATTTTGGAATATTATTCCACACAGGTTGTTAAACAGTAAAACGGTTCATTCACTCTATCATTGAGTTCTTCAACTAATATTTAGTGAATGTTATGTATTATGTACTCTTCTAGAGCTTGAGCCATATCATTATAATAATGCAGCTAAATATTCCTGCCCCAGTCATACTTAAATGCTACCAAAGTGGACTAACAGTGAATAAACAAATTATAACATGACAAAAGTGCTATTAAAAAAGTGAAAGAAAGCAAGGTGATGAGTAGTAACACTTGGCGGAGTGTTGTATTACATATGTAGGTCTACTAGTCTTAGAGAAGTCTGATTCAATCGGTCATCTGTGAACACAGGGTCCGACTATATTGCAATCCTACAGTGATAAAATTATACAACCAAAGTTACCAGTATCTGCTCCTCAAGGCTACCAGAAGAAAGAAAATAATAAAAATTGGATCAGATATAAACAACATAACAATAAAAACCAATGGAAATCAACAAAACCAAGAGTTGGTTCTTCAAAAAGCATGACAAAATTGACAATTTTTTAGCTAGACTGACTTGGGAAAAAAGAGAAAAGATTCAAGTAAAATCAGAAATAAAAAAGAAGGCATTATAATTGATTTTACAGAAGTAAAAAAGATTGAGTACTCTCAACAATTGTACACCAACAAACTGGATAATCATAATGAAATGGACAAATTCCTACAAACCCAAAATGTACCATGACTGAATGATAAAGTAGAAAACCTGAATAAACCTAAAACTAGTAATGAGATTAAGGAATCAAAAACCTCCAAACAAATAATCCTGATGACAACTGCTGCTAGCACTGTCCCCTCCACAACAGAGGTGAGGAGAGATGCAGGTCATACCTCACTCCTCTTAGAGATGAAGAATTTGAATCCCAAAGAAAAGCAAGGTCTAGAAAGCAAAACAGTCTAGAAGATCAACGCAGGGGGTGACACTGAAGAAGCTGAAAGAGAGTCAGAAACATCTAGAAAAGATGAATATACATGAAAGTACTCCAGAACATGTGATGAGACTTACCACTGTTACAGACCAGAATTCACTTCAAGTTCAACCACTATATGCCCAAGCTTCACTGCTGAGGTTTGTTTTAATGACTAGGAAAAGTTTGTTTACGGGTCTGGGATGTAATGAAAGTGCTCAAGGCCAGATCTTCCTCAGATATTTAACCAGTAAGCCTTAGTTCACATGAACAGTTCAAGTCAACTATGCTTCAAGTCAACTCAAGAGGCCAAATACTCTTGTAGGTATAAAATCTATTTACTCCAGCGTATTAACAAAGGAGAATGAAAGACAGGGAGGAAAGAAAAAAGGAATAAGAAGACAAATCACTACCTAAATCAATCATAGAATGATGACAACAAAGAAATAAGATCTACAGAAGTTTAATATTGAAAATAAGCTATCGGTGAAAATGAACAAGAAAAATAATCATATAGAAGAGGGATCCAATAAGAAAGAAAACTTAGATTCCATTTCTAGATAAGAAACCACTCCCACATCAGCTAGTGATCAGTACGATGCCTTACTGGGATGCTTTGGATCATACACTTTTTTAAAAGAAAGAGAACCTTACAGTAGCAGGCTAGACAAAGTGATTCCTAACTTTAAGAAGCTTTAGGAACAAATTCTAGCTGAAAGCATAGCTACATGATGCAAGTATGGAACTGACTGATCTTAAATTGCGTTGGAAAAAGGCACCCAGAAGTAAGAAAGATTTACTGTTTAGTCACCATTGGAAATGGAAAAAAAAAAAAAAAAAGGAACAAAGAGCTTTAGAAAAAATACCTGAAGTAGAAGCAGGTATTAGCTCAAATGCTACCAGACTTAAAAGCAGACAAATAGAAACTAAAGGATGAAAACATCATTGGTTAGAGTGATAAGCAAATGTTCCAAATTAAAAAGAGAAACAGCAAGTAACGGAATTACATATATTACTAGCCCAGTGGACCATAATCAACAGTCACTTGAAATCCTTAGAGACCATCATTTTCAGATATCCTGCCACATGCCCACTTACTTAGTATTTTTCTTTTCTTTTCTTTTCTTTTCTTGTATGGAGACTACTGTTGCATAGTAATGCAGGTGCTGAGAAGTTTGTTTTAATGACTGAGAACACTTGGTTTACGGGTCTAGGATGTAAAGAAAGTGCTCAAGGCCAGATCTTCCTCAGATATTTAGCCAGTAAGCCTTAGTTGTACATCAACACATTCACATCAACAAAAACTCTGAGCTCTCACAGAAGACAATTATGCAACATTTTTGAAGAGCCACAGTTTTGAATTTTTCAATATTTAATTTTTTTTTTACTTTACATGTAAGTTTGGGTTTGTATTTTTCCTTTCTAACTCTCCATGTGCCAGGCTCTTCCATATTTTCACAACCATTTTTCATTTACAGAAAAGAACACTTGTTTTTCTGGGATCATTGTTATGTGTTAGGGAATACTCTGCTGTCCCTCACTTAAATTGCTTGGTGGAACATTTGCGTTCACTGTTTGTGTAACATGCATTTATTTCTCATGTGAATGCTTTAAATTCAATTGAGATTAGGCTCTTTAAGCCCTATTTGCTGCCTTCATTGGTTACTTTGTTTTATTATTGTAGTGTAGGATGCTAGAATCTGTAATCTTCATATTTATCTCTGTAGGTACTGAGTGATGTTGTATACATAAACAAGCGTGTTGCTTTGATTTTTAGACCACCACACGTCATGCTTCATTATTTTATTATTTCAAATATCTGTTAATGCATAGTAGGCTACTCCCATAACAGTCTTAAAAACAAAATTTGCCAACAAGGTAAATACTTTAAAAGGCATATAATAAGGGTGTTTGGGTGGCTCAGTCAGTTAAGCATCCAACTCTTGATTTCAGCTCAGGTCATGATCTCACGGTTTATGGGTTTGAGCCCTGCATCAGGCTTGTACTGGCACGCAGAGCCTGCTTGGGATTCTCTCCCTCTCTCTCTCTGACTCTCTCCTGCTCACTCTCTCTCAAATAAATACACTTAACAACTTTTTTTCAAAGCATACAACAGGAGTGCCAGGAGCTATCTGAACTCACTGGTTGAGTGAAAATTCCTGCTGAGGGTACGGCAAGTTTGCATGGTCTCTTGCTCCCAGACAGCTCCCAAAATCTACCCTCTTGAATCTTTCATTTCTGCTTGGGCACCAAACCTCGGAGTGCTTTGCTGATTAGTGTCAGGAGTGGCCTGTCCCCCTGCCCTGCCCCTGAGGCATGACTGCACCTGGTCAGGGAAAATACGAGTTTCTGGGAGCCGCGTCGTCCTTGCTGGATGACACAGTCATAGCAAGGAAATGGCAGATGTTTGCACAGCTCCTGCCATGAAGCGAAATTGGTATCTCCTACTATTGGCTCCTATTGGGAATGGACCACTGTTATTGACTAGGCCTCACACTGTTCCAAATCAGACTGGCATTTCCACACAGATACCTCATGGGGAGAAGCTTATTCCCAAAGCTTCTCTACAAAGGATTTAGACAAAGCACTGAAGATGTTTGTTGAAAGGCTCTTCTAATGAGCCTCACAAACCCAAGACATAGATAATAAAGGGGGTTAAAGAACACAAGAGTTACTATTAACTCTGGCCCAGAGAAAAAGAGCTTAACTTAGAGATAAGAAACAAACAAGAGCCAGACATAAGTTACTGCACAGACCTTTGCTAATTGGTGCCACAAAAATACCTTCCCTAACACTGATATCCATTATGAAGATGGGTAAAAAGTTAAAACTTAAACTCATATACAAAGGCTGCCACATGTAGGGCCCCTATGGTGCTTACACCTTCAACATCAAATAACAAGGTTTACACAAGCAACTTACTAACCAGCACAAATACCTTCTTCCTTTTGTGAGCCAGACAGAATGACTCCTAGCCCAGTCTATGCCTGAATCCTAGCGTTATTGATATAAACAAATATGTTTGCTTTCTGCCTCTCTCTGAGAACACCCTGCTATCTTTTAGTTTTAAGATTTACTATTGGTTTAAACAAATGTGTATGTTATCTGCGTTTCCACTAAGAATATCTTGTTATCCTATTTGTAAAAATTACATTACTGAAATTAAAGTAATCCTGCAAAAAATGCCTCTTTTAAACCTCTTTCTGTACACTTTTAAAAACATTTTATCACTGAGAATTATTTGTAGTAAAAATTCCACTTTTTGATGTCATGGTAATACTTGATCTATAAATAAAGACACACAAACCAACAGAGCAGAGATGCCTGCCTGGTGATGAGAAAGAAAGCCGAGGCTCTCTCACTCTCTCTTTCGCTGACACCGTCCATCCTTCAGGGAGCCCTGGACCTGCTGGAGCCAGACTCTGGCACAGGTGGAGCCCTATCTTTACATTTTTCTACTTAAAAGTGCTTTTACTTTTATTTTGTTTTCATTTCATAGTGTTCAACCCCAATTAAAAGTTGCTTAAGATACCACTTCACACTTCACAAACCTAAATTAAGCTCTAAAACCAATGGCTAGTCAAAGTAATGCTATGAAATCACTTGCAGAATTAACCTGTGATATTCTTTTTGAATTAGTGTTTCTGTTTTTGAGTAAATACCCAGTAATAGAATTACTAGATCACTGGGGTACCTGGGTGGCTTAGTTGGTTGCTTGTCTGACTCTTGATTTTGGCTCAGGTCGTGATCTCACATCTCATGGGATCAAGCGCCATGTCGAGTGCTCCTGTCAGCACAGAGACTGCCTGGGGTTCTCTCTCTTCCCCACCTCTCTCCCTCTCTGCCCCTCCCCTGCTCATGCTAGCTTTCTCTCTCTCTCTCTCTCAACATATATATATATATATGTGTGTGTGTGTGTGTATATGTGTATATATATATTTAATTACTAGATCACGTGTTATTGCTAGTTCTAATTTTTTGAGGAATTGCCATACGGTTTTCCACAGTGGTTGCACTGTGGATTACACAAATTACATTCCCACCAACAGGGTTTGAGGATTCCCTTTTCTCCACATCTTCACCAACATGTGTAATTTCTTTTTTTTTTCCATCTTTTTAAAACTAGCCATAGTAAAAAAACAAAAAGACCCAACTACATGCTGCCTAGAAAAGACTCACTTCAGCATTAAGAACATGAATAGTGTCGGGAGCCGCCGAGTCTTGGCTGCCTCGGGCAAGGATTATCGCTCTCCAGGGAATGAACCAGTAAACAAGATTTACATCTGGAGGCTAGGAGTGTGAATTTCCTGGTCCAGATTTTTGGAGACTGTCATGCTGGGCCAGACGTAGAGTGGCCAAGGTGCACAAAAGATCAAAACCACATTTTGGATTATTCAGCGCTAGCTCCCCCTCCCCAGCATTGCAGTAGGCAAGTCTGGGCGCTTCTTTTGATATTCATTTGACTCTGTTTACCTGGTAACCGACCGGGGTCAGTTCCCCGCCCCAAATCGCTATTTAAGAGACAGTGTTTTCTGGAATAAGAAGAAGAATAAACGAAGAGACAGAGGCTTGATCGGAAACCGTGTGCTGTTTTCACTCTCCGCGTCTCCCCCCTCCTGCCCTGTTTTCTCTCCCTCCCTCAGGAAAAGAACCCGGGAGGATTTTCCGCCCTGATGGCCAGGGCGGGACACGACAGAATAGGATCAAACAGGATGGAAAAAGTTATTCCAAGTGTCTGGAATGCAAATCAAGCTTAAATATGGACACATGGTTATTAGCAACCTCCTACAAAAGAACAGAGAGGAAAGATAAAGGGGACAAATATGAGCTAAAAACATGTTCTCTGCCAGAATTTCATATATAGATGAGGAAACAGATACCATGGATGAAGAAAGCCTTCCCTGAAGTCAAACAATCTGTGAGTAATGGAATAAGCATTAAAACCTATGACCATCCATGTCTTTCCAGCACACTAAAGTCCTAGAGAGGAGAAGTAAAACAGAGAAACAGCAAGAAGTGTCAATTCCAAGATCCTAGGTCCATCCATTGACACAGATCAACTTATATTCTTGAAACGAAAAACAAAGAAACAAAAAACCACATTTATTGGACCTTACCAATCCATCTTTCAATCTATCTACAAGAATATATTTATTTTTTTACATGTACCTTTACAGGCAACAATCAAATCCTTCCCTAAGCAGTTTCTAGGCTGTGGCATCTTTTGACTCAGGCTTTCTTCATGTACTCTATGGGGAAATAGTTCACAGCCATAATTAATCTAAGCTAACAATAATATTACCACTGGTCCAATTTTTATTATGTAACATAATCACAAATATGTAACTTCAAAATAGACTATATACGTAACTTGTATAATTAATTCAGTTCACAATCTCAAAAGTCTTATTTACATGCCATAGTGAAAATGCCTGTTATTTATAGAACTGAAATGTTTATATTATCTTTGATAAAAAAATACATTTGAAACTTTATTTCACTTCTTAAATTTTACCAATAAAGATGCTCTCAAACTCATGAAATCCATAGGTTTGTGGTATTTATTAAGGCTTTATCAGATCCTGAAGACTTTTCTGTGCTTAGTCCATTCTTATGATTTTACCACTGTATGAATTCTCTGATGTACAGTGAGCTGTGACTTTTGGATGAAGGCTTTCTCACAGATAGCACATTGATAGGGTTTCTCCCCAGTATGAATTCTCTGATGTACAACAAGGTCTGACTTCTGGGAAAAGGCCTTTCCACATTCAGCACATACATAAGGTTTCTCTCCTGTATGAATTCGCTGATGCCCTGGGAGGTGGGACTTCTGAGAGAAGGCTTTCCCACATTCACTGCATATATAAGGTTTTTCTCCTGTGTGAATTCTCTGGTGTCCAATGAGGTGTGATTGCTGACAGAAGGCTTTTCCACATTCGCTGCATTTATATGGTTTTTCTCCAGTATGTGTCCTCTGATGTATGATGAGCTGTGACTTCCGGGAGAAGGTCTTCCCACATTCAGTACATTCATAAGGTTTCTCCCCAGTATGAATTATCTGATGTGTAATGAGTTCTGACTTTCTGCTGAAGGCTTCCTTACATTGGACGCATCTATAGGGTTTCTCCCCAGTGTGAATTCTTTTATGTATAATGAGGTGGGACTTCTCACAGAAGGCTTTCCCGCACTCAGTACATTCATATGGCTTCTCTCCAGTATGAGCTCTATGATGTATAATCAGTTGTGACTTCTGGGAGAAGGCCTTCCCACACTCTCTACATTCATAAGGTTTTTCACCAGTATGTATTCTCTGATGTATAATGAGAGGTGATTTCTGGGAGAAGGCTTTACCACAGTCACTACATTCATATGGTTTTTCCCCAGAATGAACTCTCTGATGTATAATGAGTGATGCTTTCTGAGAGAAAGCTTTTCCACATTCAGAACATTCATAAGGTTTCTCCCCAGTATGAATTCTCTGATGTACAATGAGATGTGACTTTTCACTGAAGGCTTTCCCACACACACCACAATCATATGGTTTCTCTCCAGTATGAATTCTTTGATGTATAAGGAGTTGTGACTTTTTTAGAAAAGATTTTCCACATTCAATGCAAATACAGGTCTTCTCTCCAGTTTCAACATTCACATCTTGAAAAAGAGACTGTTTATTGCTGATAATCTTTCTAAATTGACTATCTTCACAGTGTTTCACTACATTATGAATTTTTTCAGGCTTAGAATAGAAATAAATAGGTGTACTCCCATATCTAAAATTCTCAACAATGTTTTTTCTTGCATAATCCCTATTACAACTGAATAAGTTTATATTGGGTATCAAGCTCTTTTCAAATGAGTAACATTTATACAGTCTTTGTCTTGAAGCATCTAGGTCTATGCAGTCAGACCTTGATGTACAATCATGAAATATTTTTCCTGATGACTTATGTGTGTAACCTGATTCTTCAACAACTCTTTTGTTTTTGATGACCATGACTTGCCTGAGAAGTCTGTCTTTATTTTCCTGATCTCTCTCCATCTGGTCATCATCCTGACAGACCTTAAAAATGGAGTACAGTGAATGATCCCTTGTTACACTTTCCAGTATCTCCTTATGGAAGGAAACATCTCCAGGTATATCCACTTGGGGGTTGTCAAGTCTAGTCTCCCTCTCTGAAAGAATAAAGATGCAAAATCAAACAGATATAAAGGTTTAGTAGAGGACAAAAATGGATGATACAGAATGGTCCAAGAGACACAGAAGTAGGAAGGCAATGGGCCATTTAAAACATGTAAATTAATCACATGAAAAATTAAAGATGGATTTTACTTCCAATAGTGGTGGCATGAGGTAGTTGAGGAATTCTCCTTCCCAAAAAACAACTACAAAAACAAATAAATTGACTTAAAACAACAATAACAACCAATTCACGGTACTGAAAAACTACCAAAGGCAGGTCATAGCTGAAAAGTGTTTGTTCACTGAAAACTTCTTTATTAGATAAGAATAGGGAGCCTGTGGAATTTTTCCTCAGGTTTTCCCATCTCAGCCATCCCTAGTTTACAGAGCATTAAAAGATAACAAAAATCCACAGGATATACAATACAGCTTAATGCTGTTAGCAGAGCAGCTAGAAATTTAACAGGGGAATTTGGAAGTAAGAGAGTCATACAGAGGTTGAGATAATAAACTTTCCCTATACCCCCACCTGACCACTGAAATATTTGTGCAGAGACCCTAGAAAGCCCAACAATGGTTGAAAATTTGGAGAGACTTGCAACTTTGCTATACTTTTAAAGTGTTCTGACATATGCACAATTCAGGCGGTCAAGAGTGATACTTTTGAGGTCTAATACAAACTCTGTCCATATCACTAGCTACCTCTACCTTATGCAGAAGAAGGGGAGTCTCTTAGAGAGCCAGGCTTAAATAAACAAAAACTAAGCAGAGACATCAGCAATGAGAGTCTATAGGAGAGACAGATGTCACAGTTTAAGCCCAAGCAAGTTAAATGCCTCTAAGACTAAACAGAAACCCTTAGAAGGACCAGAAGAATCCAGACTATAACATATTATCTATAATATAGAATTTTCAACTAAAAGTTGTTAGACATCTAAAGAAACAGAAAACTGTGATCTAAACTAAGGAACAAAATCAGTCAATAGAAAATGACTCTATGTAGGTATTGTGTTTCATAAACAAAGATCCCAAAGAAGCTATTATAAATATATTAAATATGTTAACAGAGAGGCGCCTGGGTGGCTCAGTTGGTTAGGAATCCAACTCTTGATTTCAGCTCAGGTCATGATCTGACGGTTTGTGAAATCGAGATCTACATTGGGCTCTGTGCTGACAGTGTGGAGTCCGCTTGGGATTCTCTCATTTTCTGTCCATCTCCTACTTGTGTGCTCTCTTTCTCCTACTCAAAATAAATAAACTTTAAAAAAAAAAGTTAAGGTAAAAGATGCTAGGGAATGAGTGAATATGCACTTTAAAAGAGAAAAAAGGTATACAAATGAATTTGTTTGACTATAAAAAGGCAGAAAGAGGAAATTTTGAGTATTAAAACTTTTTTTATATCATGACCGTAGTGGTAGTTAACTTATTCTATGCCTAACATTTATTCTGTGTAATTTAAAACATAAAAAAATACAGATGAAAATTCTAAAGCTTAAATTAAATTTCTACCAGTTGGGTCACTAGATTTGAGAAAGCATAAGGCAAAATCAGAATTTGTAACTTGAAGATATTACTAAAAACTAACTCCATGAGCAAAAAGAAAAAATATATTAAAAATAAGCAAAACTTAAGAAATCTATGGTGTAATATTAGGCATTCTAGCATGTGTGGAATTGGAGTAGTAGAAAGTGGGAAAGGAAAGAGGCAAAAAAAAATTAGAAAAAGTCTTTAAAATCACCTAATTTGGTGAGAAACATTCATTTACATATCTAAGTAGTTCCATAAACCATAGGTAGAATACCTAGATAACCAGCCACATCAAAATTAAATTGCTGAAAACTGAAGACAAAAAGAAAAATCTTGAAAACAACAAGAAAAAGAAAAGAATGACATCTTCAAAAATACTAAAAACAAGCAATCTGTCATCCAGGAATTCTATGCCTTTAAACAAGGCAAAATAAAGGCATTTGCAGATGGAAACATTTGCTAGCAGAACTGATTGACAAAATATACTAAAAAAATATCTTTGACAAAATAACACCAAATGATAACTTAAACCCACAAGGTACTACAAATGTTTTTAAATGTGTCAGTAAAAATAAGGAATTTAAGTGTCTGCTTTTTCTCTTTTTGTTTTCTTTAAAAAGATTTTTAAAGCAAAAATAACATCATATTGTCAAATTTATGACAAACATGAGTGTAACATAATGATTAAAAGAACAAAGCAGAACAGGATGACCAGGGAGAATACAGAATGGAGCTATGTTAATGCGAAATTTCTGTTTTGTCAGGAAAATCAAGCAGCATTAATGTGCAGCAGGTTATAAGAAGTTAAATATCATATTTTAACCCCTATAGCAATATTACACATACAAAGAGACTGAACTATGAATAAAAATTCAACAGGGAAATTAAAACGGTATAATAAAAAAGATTGTTTTAATACAATAGAAGACAAGAAAAGGAAAAGGACCAAAAGAGAGATTAAACAAACAGAGAACAAATATCAAAATAGCAAACATAAATCAAAACAAATCAATAATTACATTGACTGAACATAGAATAATACTACGGTCAGAAACTGTCAGGCTGGATAAAACAGTTAAGAATCAATTATACACTGTCTACAATAACTTCATTTTATTATTTTCTAAATATTTATTTTGCGAGAGAGTGCAAGTGCATAGGGAGAAGCAGAGAGAGGAGAGAGAATCCCAAGCCGGCTCTGTACCGTCGGCTCAGAGCCCAAAGCAGGGCTCAGTCTCATAAACTGTGAGATCATGACCTGAGCTGAAATCAACAGTTAAACACTTAACCACCTAAGCCACCTAGGGGCCCCAAGAAATTCACTTTAAATTCAAAGACAAATAGGCTGAAAATAAAAGAATGAGGAGAAAAACATCATGCAAACTGTAAGCATAAGAGAGGTGAACTAGCTATATTAATATTTGGTAATATAGACTTCAAGATAACAAATATTATTAGAAACAAAGAAATGTACTTCAAAATTGCAAAAGGAGATTTGCAAGAAGATATAACAATTATAAATGTATTTCTACCTAACCACAGATGCCCACAACACACACACAAATCAAAACTAACAAAAACGAAAGAAAAAAAAACAAATTAATAATTATGTCTAGAGATTTCAACATCCCTCTCACAACAATGTATAAAAAAAGTAAACAAAAAACCCAATAAGCATCAATGAACCTGATATCTATAGATATCCCATCCAACAAAATACACATTCATTTCAAGAATACATGAAACAAACATCAGAATATACTATATACTGGGCTTCAAAACAAGTTGTAATAATTTTATAAGAACAGAAATCATACAGCATATATTCTACAACTGTAATGAAATTAGAAATAAATATAAAAAAGGAATTTCGAAAATTCTCACAAATGTTTGGAAAATAACATACTTGTAAATAATCTATGTGTCAAAAAGTCCAATAAGAAATTAGAAAAGAACTTGAATGCAAATGAAAAAAATATGTCAAAATTTGTGAGACACAATACTTAGAGAACAAGTTATATGAAGGTGATCCTCATTTTGCATGATTCTGACATGCGTGAATTTCAGTGCAGTTTAGTTAAGTAATACCAGTCTGGCAACAGTGCAGTTCATGTTTTAATTACCCCAGTATACTACCAGTGACTCCTAGCATAAAGTACAAACTTCACTACCAGCACTTGAGTCCACAAATCACTATGTAAAAACAGATACACATCATAATCCCTACTCAATCATTTCACTTATTTCAAAGTCTGTTGTCAATGATTAATTCTACATCTGTTATCCAATATATATACAGAATGCAAAGTGTATAGGTGTGTTTCATTTGTCTCCCAGGGATACACCCACATGGCATTTTACAAAAATGGTAACTGCAAGAGGGAACTGCCCTACACAGATGAAAATGCAACAAAAAAACAACACTAACAATACTGACTGTGGTTGGAAGATAGATAATCATGGAAATATTGGGACTGCCACCATTCATAAGTCTTTAGGTATGTAGCCAGAAGGACTTAGTGAAGGCAAAATTTAATTGACATAAATTCTTGGGTTGTGATGAAAAGAATAATGTATTACAGAGAAAGTGACCCTGGAAAAAATCTTCACAGTATCTTGGACATAACTCACAACACCGAAAAGAAGAAGCATAAGATGTTGGTAGCTGATCCAACCTTAGAAAAAAGTCTGACAATTCAGTAAAATATAGAAAACAAGTTCACTTCCTCTCATAAATTACACAAGGATAAGAAGGTAGCCACTGCTCAAAGTACTCTATATAGAACTGCTGAAAAAAATAAAACATATTTTCAGTGCTGTCAATGTTTTAAATTGCAAGGTAGTAAATATTTGTTTTACTAAGTAAACTTACATTTCTCTCTACAGTTATAACCAACATAAAAAGGTTTAAATGTCATAAAACAATCATAATTTTTTCCAATGATTATGAAGAATACTTTGCAAAGTTTTGGCCTGTGTGGTAACTTTTATGGTCCCTTGCTACCACATAAGGCGAGAACTACCTATATTTAAGTGCTTATATTAGAAAACAAAACATCTCAAATAAATAATCTAATCTTCCACCATAAGAAGCTAGAAAAAGAGCAAATTAAACCCAAAGTAAGTAGAAGACAGGAAAAATAAAGATCAGAGTAGAAATCAATGAAATAGAAAATGGATGAATAGAGAAAAATCAATGAAATAATAAACTGATTATTTGAAAAAATTAATAAAATTAGTATGTTTTAGTTAGCAAAGAGAAAAAACAAGGGAAATGGCATATCAGCAATGAAAAACAGAACATTTCTAGACCCGATCCTACAGACATAAGAGAACAGTAGGGGATTATCATGAAAAATGTAATGCCAATGAAATTGACAATTTGGATGAAGCAGAAAAAACCCTTTAAAGACACGAATTACCAGAACCCACTCAAGAAAAAATAGGTAACTCGAATACATTCACATGAAGAAAAAAAAATTAGTAAATAAAAATCTTCCCACAAAGAAAAGTCCAGACCTAGAACGGTAATTCTATTACTGTAATAAACCATAACCAGGAGCATAACAGCTTCTCTAGGTCTGAGCTCTTCTAGCAAATCATCAAAGCTAAGGGTAGCACAGGCAGCAAACCAAATCCAGAAATATAAAAAAGAATTATACACCATTAGCAAGTGGAACTTGTCCAGGAATGTAAGATTGGTTTACTATCTGATCATTAATTAATTAAAATTGAGTAATAAATCATATAAACAGATGTCAGTAAACGCAAAAAAAAAAACCACATTTGTCAAAACCCAACATACTTTCATGACAAAAAAAAAAAAATCAAAAAATTAGGAAAAAAAAGAAATCCCTCAACTGGACAAAGGGCATGACAACCTATAGCTAATACACGTAACACTGAAAGACTGGACTTTTCTCCGTAAGATCAGGAATAAGACAAGGATGTTCACTCACTATTAAATTCAATACTTTACTGGAGGTTCTAACCAAGTTACTTAGAACAAGGAAGAAATAAAAAGCATCCAATGTGTGAAGGAATGTAAAACTATATTTGTAGGAGACAAAATCATTTATATAGGGACTCCTAAGAAATCAATGAAAGAACACTTAGAACTAACAATGAGTTGGGTGCCTGGGTAGCTCAGTCAGTTAAGCAACTGACTCTTGATTTCAGCTCAGATCATAATCTCACAGTTTGCAAGGTCAAGCCCTGCATCAGGCTCCATGCTGACAGCACCAAGCATGCTTGGGATTCTCTCTCCCTCTCTCTCTGCCCCTCCCCTGCTCATTCACATTCAAAATAAATGAAAACTTATATATATATATATATTTAAAAAAGGACCTGAGGCACCTGGGTGACTCAGTCAATTAAGCATCTGACTTTGGCTCAGGTCATGATCTTGTTATGGTTGATAGGTTTGAGCCCCACATCAGGCTCTGCACTCTCTCTCTCTCCCTCCTCTTTCTGCCCCTCCCATTTGCATGTTTGCTCTCTATCTCTCTCTCAAAATACGTACATAAATAAGCTTAAAAAAAGAAAAGAAATAATAGAGGCACCCGGGTGCCTCAGTCAGTTGAGCATCTGACTTTGGCTCAGGTCATGATCTCACAGCTCATGAGTTCAAGCCCCATGCTGGATCTGTGCTGACAGCTCACAGCCTGAAGCCTACTTCAGATTCTGTCTCCGTCTCTCTCTCTCTCTCTCTCTGTGTCCTTCCCCTGCTCACACACAGTCTCTCTCTCTCTCAAGTATAAAGAAACATAAAAAATTTTTTAAAAGAAATAATGGATTTATTAGTAAGTTCTCAGAATACCGGATCAATATATAAAAATCAATTACATTTTCATACACTTTCAATGGATAATCCAAAAATGAAATTAACAAAAATATCCATTTATAATAGCATCGAATAGAATAAGATACTAAGAAATATATTTAACAAGCATAAAACTCATACTCTGAGAACTATTGTTGAAAAAATTAATGATCTAAATGAAAGGAAAAAAATTATATGCTCCCATTGATTGAAAGATTTAATATTAAGACAGCAATACTACTCAAATTGATCTAAAAATTCAACCAAATCCTTATCAGAACCTGTTATTTATTTGTAGAAATGGATACTCTTTATTACAAAATTCACATGAACCCTGAAGAGGTTTCCAGTCTTAGAAAAGAAAAACAATGTTGGAAGAATGACATTTCCCAATTTCAACACTTACTACAAGCAACAACAGTCAAGAGATGGGCACAGAGGCAGATATACAGATAAGCAGAATAGGAGAGTCAGACATAAACTCTTTCATTTATGGCTAATTGATTTTTGGCAAAGATGTCAAGACCGTTCAATGAAGAAAGAAAAATCACTTCAATAAATGGTGCTGGAACAAATTCATCCTATGAGGCCAGCATTACCCTGATTCCCAAAAAAAATAAAGATACCACACACAAAATAAGAGATCTACAGGCCAATATCTGTGATGCATATAGATGCAAAAATCCTCAACAAAATATTAGCAAACTAAATTCAACAATATATTAAAACAATCAAGTGGGGTTTATTCCCAGGATGCAAGGGTGGTTCAGTATTTGCAAAAAAAAAAAAATCAACTGATGTGTCCCATCAATAAGAGAAAGGATAAAGTCATATAATCATTTCAATGAATACAGAAAAAGCATTTGACAAAGTACATTTATTCATAATAAAAACCCTCAACAAAGTAGGTGCAGAGGGAACATACCTCAGCATAATAAAGGCATCATATATGAAAAATCCACAGCTAACATCATACTCAATGGGGAAAACCTGAGAGCTTTTCCTGTAAGGTGAGGAACAAGACAAGGACGTCCACTCTCGCCACTTTTATTCAACAGAGTACTGGAAGTCTTAGCCCTAGCAATCAGACAAAAAGAAATAAGAGGCATCCAAACTGGTAAGAAAGAAGTAAAACTTTCACTATCTGCAGGTGACATGATATACTATATATATACCAAAAACCCTAAAGACACCAAAAAACTGATGGAACTCATAAATGAATTCAGTAAGGTCACAGGATACAACATGAATGTACAGAAATCCATTGCATTTCTATATATTAATAATAAAGCAAAAATAAATTAAGGAAACAATCTCATTTACAATTGTATCAAAAATAATAAAAATATCTAGGAATAAACTTAACTAAAGAGGTGAAAAACCCTTATCCTAAAAACTACAAAACAATGAACAAAGAAATTGAAGAAGATACAGCTAAAAAGACATTCCACGTTCACTGATTAGAAGAGTAAGTGTTGTTAAAATGTCAAAACTACCCAAAACACTCTATACAAATATCACAATCCCTATCAAAATACCAACAACATTTTTCACAGAACTAGACATACAATCCTAAAATTTGTATAAAACCACAACAGACCCTGAACAGCCAAAGCAACCTTGAAAAAGAAAAACAAGGGGTTCCTGGGGGGCTTGGTTGGTTAAGTATCCAACTTTGGTTCAGGTCATGATCTCACAGTTTGTGGGTTCCAGCCCCGTGTTGGGCCCTTGACAGCTGGGATCCTGGAGTCTTCTTCAGATTCTGTATCTCCCTCTCTCTCTGCCTCTTCCCCACTCCTGCTCTGTCTCTCTCTCTGTCTCTGTCTCTCTCTCTCTCTCTCACAAAAATAAACATTAAAAAGATTAAAAAAGAAAAAGAAAAAAACAAAACTGGAGGGACCACAATTCCAGGCTTCAAGTTATATTACAAAAAAACCCAGTATGGAACAGACACATAGATCAACAGAACAGAATACAGAGCCAAGATATAAACCCACAATTCTATGATCAATTAATCTTCAACAAAGGGGCAAGGGGAAAAAGACAGTCTCTTGAACAAATGGTGTTGAGAAAACTGGACAGCTACATGCAAAAGAATGAAAATGGATCACTTTCTGAAACCGTACACAAAAATAAACTCAAAATAGATTAAGGATCTAAATGTGAAACATAACATCATAAAAATCCTAGAAAAAAGCACAGGCAGTAATTTCTCTGACATCGGTCATAACAACATCTTTTTAAATGTGTCTCTTGAGGCAAGGAAAACAAAAGCAAAAATAAACTATTGGAACTACATTAAAATAAAAAGTCTGCACAGCAAAGGTAACAACCAACAAAACTAAAAGACAACCCATGGAATGGGAGATGTTGCAAATGACTTATCCAACAAAGGATTAGTATCCAAAATATATAAAGAATTTATACAATTCAACACCCAAAGAACGAATAATCCAATTAAAAAGGGCAGAAGACATTTGCAACTACATGGATGGAATTGGAGGGTATTACACTGATCGAAATTAGTCAAATATCGTATGACTTCACTCATATGTGTAATTTAAAATACAAAACAGATTAACTTAAGGAAAAAGAAGCAAAAATAATATAAAATCATGGAGGGGAACAAAACATAAGAGACCCCTAAATACAGGGAACAAACTGAGAGTTGCTGGAGGGGCTGTGGGAGGGGAGATAGGCTAGATGGGTGAGAGGCATTAAGGAAGACACTTGAGATGAGTACTAGGTGTTATACACAGGGGATCAATCACTGGGATCTAGTCCTGAAAACATTATTGCACTATGTGCTAACTAACTTGGATGCAAATTAAAAATAAATAAGTAACAGGGGGCAGAAAACATGAACATTTCTCCAAAGATGACATCCAGATGGCCAACAGACACATAAAAAATAAAAAGATGTCTAAAAATCACTTACTTGTCAGAGAAATGCAAATCAAAACCACAATGAGATATTACCTCACACCTGTCGGAATGGCTAAAATCAAAAGCTCTATGTTAACTAAAAGTTAAATAAAAAAAAAAAAAGCGGGGTAGGGGCTGAAGAAACAACAAATTGTTGGTGAGGATGTCAAGAAAAAGGAACACCTGTGCACTGCTGGTGGGAATGCAAGCTGGTGCACCGCTGTGTTCCAGAAGACAGTATGGAGGTTCCTCAAAAAACTAAAAACAGAACTACCCTATGATCCAGTAATCACAATACTGGGTATTTATCCAAAGACTACAAAAACACTAATTCAAAGGGATACATGCAGCCCTATGTTTATTGCAGCATTATTTACAATAGCCAAATTATGGAAGCAGGCAAAGTGCCCATCAACAGATGAACTGATACAGAAGCTGTGGTTTATATACACAATGGAATATTATTGAGCCACAAGAAAGAAAGAAATCTTGCCATCTGCAACAATACGTATGGATCTAGAGTGTAGTGCTGAACGAAGTAAGCCAGTCAGAGAAAGGCAAATATTGTCTGATTTCACTCATGTGGAATTTAAGAAACAAAACAAATGAACAAAGGAAGAAAACAAAGAAGAGACTAACCAAAAACAGACTCAACTATAGAGAACTGATGGTCACCAGTGGGGAGGTATGTGGAAGATTGGTGAAAAATAGATAAAGGGGATTAAGAGTACACTTATCTTGATGAGAACTGAATAATATACAGAATTTTTGGATCACTCTATTGTACACCTGAAAAAAATACAATACTATATCTAAGTATACTGGTATTAAAAAATAAAAATAAATAAAAACAAGTGTCATCATCAAAAGATAAATAAATAAATAAAATGGTGCTAGAACACCTAGATTGCCACATGCAAAAGAATGAAGTTAGACCCTTACTTCACACCATGTGCAAAAATTAATTCAGAATGTATGATATTTGCAAATTGTTTGTCTGGTTAAGAGACTTAAGTAACTCTAGGAGCTTCCAGCTTGGTGAACACACGGGAGGTGCTGGGAGAACGGTGCAGCTGGAGAGGGCACAGGAGCTCTGCCCCTCCCCCATACCTGCCCGAGGCCCCCCTCCCTCTGGGTGTTCCTGGGTTATACATCCTTTTACAGTAAACGGACAATCTAGGGAAAGCTCAGAAGAACCTTGTGAGTTCTCCAGGTTCCTCTTCCCCTGTATCAGTGACAAGCAGATGATGTTAACTTCACTCAATTTGGATTCTTGGGGGACCATGTGGAGCATCCCCCTGCCAAACTGTGTTGGATATGCAGCATGTAATGGAACCAAACACTTGTTGTGTTAAGGCACTGGCCTGTGGAGGGTAATTTGTAATACAGTATATCTAGCCTGTCCTAGTTAATACTAAAATCAGTACCAGTGGACAATAACAAAAAAGAACTCTATATAAAACACTTTATTTATATAAAGAACTTTACATAAAAGTTCCATATAGGTTCCATATAAGAATTTTATCTATATAAAGAATTCTTAAAACTCATTAATAAAAAGACCAATAATTAAAAATAGAAAAAGGATCCCAACAGATTATTTTGCAAAGATGATACATAATGGTAAATAAGGAAGTGAAAATATGCTCAACATAATTAGTCATCAGGGACCATTTTAGTTAAGCACAAAGTTGATACATGACCCAGCAATCCCATTCCTAGGTACATACTGAAGAAAAAATAAAACCTATGTCTACACAAAAACTTACGCATGAATGTTTACAGTAGCATTATTCATGCTTCCAAAAGGCAGAAACAGGCCAAATATCCAGTGACTGATGAATGGATAACCAAATGTAGTACATCCATATAATGGAATATTATTTGGCCAAAAAAAAAAATGAAGGACTCATGCATGCTATACTGTGAATGAACCTCAAAAACAGTATGCTAGCTGAAATAAGCCAGTCACAAAAGACCACATATTATATTATTTCATTTAAATGAAATACCAAGGGGCGCCTGGGTGGCTCGGTTGGTTAAGTGTCTAACTCTTGGTTTTGGCTCAGGTCATGATCTCACGGTTTCGTGGGTTTGAGCCCCATGTCACCGCTCTGTGCTGGTGGTACAGAATCCACTTGGGATTCTCTCTCTCCCTCTCTCTGCCCTCCCTCCTCCCACTGTGCCTCTCTCTCAAAATAAATAAATAAAACTTAAGACATTTAATAAATAAAATATCAAGAGTAGGCAAATCAACAGAGACAGAAAGTAGAATAGCGGTTCCTTAGGGCTGGGAGATGGGAAATGGGTGCGATAGCTAAAGAGTACAGGATTTCTTTTGTAGGTGATAAGAATGTTTTAAAACTGACTGTGGCAATTGTTACACATTATCTATGAATACACTAAATACCACTGAATTATTAACTTTGGGTCAACTGTAAGGCATATGAGTTATATCTCAAAGTTGTGTAAATAAAAATAGTAACAGAAAATTTCAGAGTACAACTAATGAAACTTTAACTGTCTGTATTCATACTGTGTATCCATTATATTCCATTAGTCCCAAATAAATATCTTTTATTGAAACAAGCCTAGCAAATTTCTGCCAGAAAAGCCACAATGATTCCTAACTCTAAGAATTTATACACTTGCATTCCTAGAGCCTGCCTTCGCCTTCCTCCTGCCTAACCCACACTTCAAATATACTTCAGAGTGGCTGGTTCAAGCTTGGAAAACAGGCCTTCTTAAGTTATGCCACATCTCTTTAGATTATAATTCTCATTTAACTCCTAAAACATTAACTATATTGCCCGTGCAATCTTCTGCATGAACTTTGAAGTTTTATTTTTCCACGTACAACCTATGTTCCTGAAAAGGAATTTCTTCTAGAAAGGCACTAAAGACATTATCGTTGAGTGAACCTTTGAGAAATTTTTCTTCTCTTCATGGCTCACTATTACTTACCAAGTTGTTGAAAACTTACTATGCGTTCAGCACATGAGCAAGAAGGATTAGGAACTGCCAACTGGGTGGAAGCCTAAGTCTCAGCCACCAGCCAATTAAAAACAAAAAACAAAGACACTGAGATTTCACTTCCCTGGACTCCCACCTGCCAGATCTTTACCTGATACGTCTCTCTTTATGATCCATGGTTCTTCCCCTTGTTCCAACTTGGAGATGACATCTGGTGTGGAGACTGGATGCCCTATTATGGAGAAATCAGAGAGGAATTGGGTTGACCGCAATGAAGACAAACAGGTGCTATTTTAGGAGCCCCACAATGAAGCTGTTCCTCAGCAGAGTAACAACCTGCTGGAGATGAGACTGGAGAGGGAATGAGTGGAGTACAGAGAGCACAAGATCAGTCATTACATATGTCAGGAACCCACTGAACTTGATGAAATGAGAACAGAGAGGCACCGGATCAGATGGTGCTGAGACATGTGGGGAAGCCATTCTTACCCAACGAGACCACATGGCTGAAGTTCTCCAGCATTACATCTCTGTACAGGGTCCTCTGGGCAAGGTCCAGCTGCTGCCACTCCTCTTGGGTGAAAGTTACAGCCACATCCTCAAATGACAACGGACCCTGTAATAGCATGCTCCTGTTCAATCGGAAGTGATCATTCTTGTTCTCACCATAGCATGCAAAACTATACGCCCAGTTCTACAGCACGCCTGTTCAGAGAAGTGATATAAAATTTTGTCTTTGGCTAAAAGAGTCAAACACATCAGAAGAACAGAAGAGCAAAAGAGACTTACTCACAAATGGGAATTCAATAAAGGCAGCATTTCAAATAAATAAATTGTTTGACTAATAGTACAGGGAAAAGTGGATAGTCATTCAGTTATCATAAGGTTGAGAATTTATGTTTTAAAAACAAAAGAAATAATTTCCAGATGGAGAAAAAAACCTAAGCATCGCAAATTACTAATACTAGTTAACCCAGAAGAAAGGGTATTTTAAAATCCCTTTAACTTTATAATTTTTTTTATATTTCTTAAGTGTTTTTTTACCAAGTAGGGATAATTCAGACTAGGACAAAAAAAATAGTAAAATGGTTCTATACATTGAAAAAAAATAGAGCAAGAACTGGCATTCAGTTGGGGAGCAGCCTCACAAACCCTAAGGCCACAGCAGAAGCTATAGAAAATCAGAGACCCCTGCACTCCAAATGTTTACCACAGAATAAGTACAGAACTGCCTACCTGAGAGAAATAATTATATTAGAGACAAATAGATACTCATAATTCCATCTTATCTAGGTTTTATCTCTGGATAAACTGTACCTTAGCACCTCCAAAGAATATTGCTATGGAGTTCAGCTCTAAATTTATAACTGTCCTCTAAAAAATATTTAAAGACACAACCACAAAAAACCTACTGATACATCATGCAGAAGTATAGGTCAGGACATCATCTATAGAAGACCCTCCACCCCACCAAATAAATTTCTTTTTTTCCTAATGGCAAGAATATTTCCATTAAAAATCCAGCTGATTTGTGGCGAATGCCAAATCATGTATATGATGTTCTCTACCTTTCCACTGTAGCTGCTAGAAAAGATCAAACAAATGTGCACTTTAATTTACACATTTATGTGAAACAGACATAACGTAAATATAGTAAGTATATTATATTTTATAGAACTTACACATAATAGATATGTGAACTCCACCAGTGGTTTTATGCAGTTCTATATATTACATAGTAACTCATTCCAAGTCTTTGTTCTCTACTCATTTTCCCTAATTCTAATCTCTAGCTTTCTGCGCTTTTCCACCTGATTATATGGAAACCAAGTACAAAATAAGCAAGCAACTCACGTGAGACCTGGTCATTTTCTGCTTCTCTTCCAAAAGAGCAGAAGTCTGAGGAATCAGGACTGAGATACAGACTAAGTCTCCAGGGGCCACTTACCATCTAGAAACAACCACCAACAGAAGTCAGATAAAAAAAAGACCACCCTGTAGAAGAAGGTCATTTGTTCCTTATAGAAGGGTCTGTGTGTACCATGTGAAAAAAGTCCTCCTGTGATTATAATATGATCACATGGAACATGTACAAGGTGATTTTTAATTGAATGAACACAGGTATTTCTGTTGACATAGAACACTTTAATGTTCTCCTTTGAACCAGCAATTCTATTTGCAATTCTATCTGTAAGACTCTATCATAGGATAATCACATATACATATGTATGCAAGATCTGACTACAGATGAAGCAGTTCTCTAACAGTAAGAATAGGAATTACCAAGCAGAAAACTAAGGAATGCACCCATATTCCCTAACACGAAAGCAGCCAGCAAAATCCTAAGAGTGCTTTCATATTTTCCCTGAACCCAGAATATTATCTTGCCAAGTCAATATTCAAAGATTAAAACTGCTGATTTTGTTAATCTTAACATGTTTTTTGCTTAAGATTTTATTGCTGATTTCCAATATGCAGTTGTCTATATAAGAAAATAGTGACAGATTAGAACCATTAATAAACAGGAATACAGTACAGTGCGGAAAGATACTTACCTGGTGAATTCTTCTCAATCCCAGGATGGATCATCCAGAGAAGGCTGACCTCAGTCACAGGAGGTGAGTGTTCCCATGATAGGCAGACCGTCTCATATGGGGTTATCCCAGGCTTTGTCAAAATAAACCTGGAAGGAAACAATCAAATAATTACGCTCCTCTTTGGGACACTGAGCTCTGAAACAAGTAAATAACAGGTGTTTAATAAAGGCTTGCTAATCAGAATGCAGAACAGTTTCAATAAGTAGGAAGAAACAGGGCTGAAATCACCCCTCATTTAAGTAAAAGAAAAAGCAGTTACCACATTTCAGAGCCGGCCTGGCACTCAAACTCTCCCATTTAACATAATTTCACAGAATCAGACAAGGCACTCGGTGACCATGATGGAATAAAATAAAAATAAGCCTTTTCTGAAGTCATGTCCGAACACAGACAAAACATCAACATTGTCCAATCCACAAAACACCCTCTCTCCTGGTTAACATGAGTGACTGCTACTTCATCACCTATTACAGCTTTAACTTCAGGTTGGTCTTTCCCCTCTCTAGATTTACTGAAATTCCCAAACACTGAATTACCCCACTTCCTCACAACATCCAATTCAGAGCAAGGTCCACTCCCATAGGCCCTCCTCAAAATCACCTTACATAAATCCTGTAAGTTCTTTGTAACACCCTCTTTCTGAGAAGCCCCCACTTTCCCCATTGTATAACTAGATGCTAGATGGAAACTAATTTGATAATAAACTACTTTAAAAAAAAAAAAAAACCCTAGATGCTAGAGCAATAAACCCAATCTATTCAACTACAGGGTGTTCCTGGAGGTCTTTGGCTAGAGAGAATTGACATAATTTAGATTTGTTTGGTCTTACATTCAAAGGATGTGTTCTGTGAGCGCATGAACGATGGAGGGAGATTGTGGTTTGAGAAATCACCTGAGAAGGGCCTTCAAGGTGGGGGCCACCTTGACCTGCATAAATTGTAAACTGAGGCTTTTCTCACTAAACCAGGACTGGCCTTTACCAGCCACTGGCTGCTTTAATGACTCCTACAAGTCACTGAATCACCAGAGGCAGAAATCCCAAATTCCAAAGAGCACACAACCCCCCATCGCAAGACTAGCCATACAGGTCCACAAGTCATTGGCCACATGGACACTCCAAAAGCGCACAGACCTGCCATCCTGACAGACAGCTCTCCCTATTACTGACCCCTACATGCATGTACCCAACACTCATCACACAGACCTGCCATCAGACTCCATAGACCTCCAGTTACTGACCCTCGCAGACGCCCTCCTCCAATATCAACCCCAGACTTCCTCATGACTAAACCCATAAACCCCACTACTACTCCCAGCTCCATTATCAGGTCCCGAAACGTCGGTCACCATTTAACCCAGGACAGTTGTCACAGATTAACGTGGATTGGCCAACTCTCCCGCTTCCTGTCTCGGTGAGCAAAGCGCAGGGCTCCCGAGCATGCGCCCAGCTGTACTGTGTGGTTTTGCCCACTCGGCATCCTCCGCGGCTTTGTTCAGGAGGCAAGATGGCCTCCCCCAGGCTCTGTGTCTCACTGTGGAAGCCGCCATCTTGAGAGCCTGTCAATTCCGTACAAGAGGAGGAATTTGGGTTTTTTCCTAACCCGAGTTTGGATTGTCATTGTGGCGGCGAGAAGAGCGGGCAAGATGACCTAAAGGAAGATTATACAAAGCAGTGTGGTGCAAAGTTTTGCAGAGAGCTCTTAAAGGAGAATTGAGGAAGAAGGTGCAGTGATACTGTCCTTTACTGGAAGACTAACTAGGGAAAGAAGAATTTTGGAATGGTGCAATCCTTTTGCTGGGATTCTACTTAAAAATGCTGATAAATGGTACAGTCCTGTACAGGGGATTTCCACTGAGGCACAGCGGGGCAAAAGTGATGGAAGGGTTCATGGGGGCAGAGAGGGGTCATAAAACTACTAATTATGCTTAAAAAAAATGCCAAGGAATTGCCTAGGGGCAATTACCAACGACTACAGTAATATGTTTCGGGGACTGTCTGATGAAAAAAAAGAAAATTGAGACAGTGAAGAGACTGAGGCACAAAATAAAGGAGAATCTCAGGAACAAAGAATGGAGACTAAGGGAAAAGATGAGGGGGGGGTCGGTAATGAGAGACCAGGTCTGAGTCTGAGACGGGAGAATGCTGAAAAGGAGACTAAAAGGGATAAAAAGCATACTGAATGAGTGGAAGGGGGAGACCTAGGTAGGGTAATGAACCCTCTAGGTTTGTCAGAATGTCCCAGGAGATCCTTCCTGTGGACTTCAAAGGTCTCAATTGGAGGAGATAGGTGGGAAAAGTTGAGGGAAAGTGCAAAACCTATAAGGTAACCTAAAAACTAAGGCAGTGAGCAACAAAGTTTTTATTTTTATTTTTTAAATATAATTTATTGTCAAGTTAGCTAACATAACAAGTATACAGTGTACTCTTGGCTTTGGGAGTACATTCCCATACTTCATCGCTTACATACAACACCCAGGCTCATCCCAACAAGTGCCCTCCTCAATGCCCATCACCCATTTTCCCCTCCCCGCTACCCTCCATCAACCCTCAGTTTATTTTCTCTATTTAAGAGTCTCTTATGGTTTGCTTTCCTCTCTATTTGAAACTATTTTTTCTCTTCCTTTTCCCCATGGTCCTCTGTTAAGTTTCTAATCATCAAGACAGTATGGTATTGGCACAAAAACAGACACATAGACCAATGGAATAAAATAGAGAACCCAAAATTGGACCCACAAATGTATGGCCAACTAATCTTTGACAAAGGAGGAAAGAATATCCAATGAAAAAGAGACAGTCTCTTTAGCAAATGGTGCTGGGAGAACTGGGCAGCAACATGCAGAAAAATGAAACTGGACCCCCTTTCTTACACCACACACAAAAATAAACTCAAAATGGATGAAAGACCTTAATGTGAGACAGGAAACCATCAAAACCTTAGAGGAGAAAACAGGCAACAACCTCTTTGACCTCAGCCATAGCAACTTCTTGCTTGATAAAACTCTGAAGGCAAGGGCAATAAAAGCAAAAATGAACTACTGGGACCTCATCAAGATAAAAAGCTTCTGCACTGCAAAGGAAATAATTGACAAAACCAAAAGGTAACCAATGGAATGGGAGAAGATATTTGCAAAGGACGTATCAGATAAAGGCTAGTATCCAAAATCTATAAAGAACTTACCAAACTCAAGACCCAAAAAATAAATAATCCAATGAAGAAATGGGCAGAGGACATGAATAGATATTTTTCCAAAGAAGACATCCAGATGGTCAATAGACACATAAAAAGATGCACAACATGTTTTTAAAGTCAAGTGGATAAGGGCATAGGTTTTGCACCTTCCCCAGTCAACACTGTTGTTCCCCCCCGCCCCCACCCCTGGTTTCTGATGCTGGCAACCATGATTTGCAGTTTACAATAATGAATTATTCATAGTTTTATCACTCAGGAGTGATGTGTTTTAGGTGTGTGGCAATCATAAGCATTAACAGTCTTTTTGCTTTGTCTGTGGATTAACTGTTGCACTTTGAACAGATACAGTGTTTGTTTAATTTTATATTGTAAATATTTGTGACTGTGGTTTATATAAGAGTTCAGAAAATGAAAATGAAAACAACTATAATACCAACGATATTACCAAAAAAAATCCTCTTATTTTGATGACATGTAAAGACATATCCACACCTGGATTAGAGGGATAAGTAACTGAAACAGCAAATTGCACAATATGCAGAAGAGAATTCAGGCTTGGGCATGATGGTAAAGAGGATGCAAAAGCACAATGAAACAAGTCAAGGATGACACGCAAGTAATAATAAAAGGGGTTTTGCCGCCCCAAAAGACACCAATACTGAGTTGAAAATAGTGACTGCATATTTATATTAGAAAGACAGCATAAACAGGTATTACTGTATAGTTCTAATCGCTGACATATAAAACTAAATAAAGTTACATTTCCAAAATCAAATATTGCAAATAAAATGTCCTGTGGACAAAAGGAGAAATTTTGGTAACAGATGTGTTAGCCCCTTACAGTGTAGAACCAATCCTGCTTTGTATTATTATTATTATTATATTATTATTTAATGCTTACTTATTTTTGAGAGAGAGAGCACAAGCAGGGGAGGAGCAGAGAGAGGGGGGACAAAGAATTGAAAGCAGGCTCTGTGCTGCCAGTGCAAAGCTCCACACGGGTCTCAAACCCACAAACTGTCAGATCATGATCTGAGCTGAAGTCAGTTGCTCAACTGACGGAGCCACCCAAGTGCCCCTATTATTTTTGTTTTATTTTATTATTTTCTTTTATTGAGAGAGACAAAGAGAGTGTTGGGGAGAGGGAGAGAGAGAGAATCCTAAGCAGGCTCCAGTTTCAGCACGGAGCCTGATGTGGGGCTTGATCCCACGACCCTGGGATCATGACATGAACCAAAATCAAGAGCTGGGCACTCAACTGATTGAGCCACCCAAATACCTCAATCCTGCTTTCAGTAGTATATCAGATAATACATCAAATCATGACAGAAAAAAAATCCCCTAGCTCTTCGCACTTGGATTGAAAAATGGAGGCCAAACTGTCTTATATTTATAAAGATTTTCATGAAACTAAAGAAAATGAAATTGTTGATATCTTGTCCAATTGCAAACTAGACTTTGTTCATCTTAGAAAAATGTTCATTAGACACTGTAAATGTAAATCTGCAGTTCAGATCACTCTACAAACTTATGAAAGTAAATGAAAACATCTTACCTGCTAAGATAGCATATAGTTATATGTAGCATATAGTTAGAGCATGTTTTTTTCCCTATCCATTAATTTAATCCATTTACATTTAAAATGACTACTGTTCTGCCATTTTGCTCTTTGTTTCTATGTGTCTTATCTTTTGTGTGTGCCTCAATTCCCTCGATACTGCCTTCTTTTGTGTTTGATTTTTGTTTTACAGTGTGCCATTTTGATTTCCTGCTTAGTTCGTTTTTTGAATATGTTTTAGTTATTATCTTATTGGTTGCTATGGAAATTACAATTAACATCCTGAATGCACAATAATCTACTTTGAATCGCTACCAACATAGCTCTAATAGCATACAAAACACTGATCCTTTACAACTCTGTCCTCCCTTTACTTTCACCTGTATGTTGGTATTGTAAACAAAACAGACATGAAGTCAGAAGTTGTTCCAAGAGAAAAAAGGTCATTATATATTGTTAAGAGTCAGCTCTTCAAAAATATTAACGCTTATAAACCTTTATACACTGAACAACAAGGACCAAAAATATTGAAGTAGATATTGACATTCTCAAGAGAGAAATGAACAGTTTTGTAATAGTAGTGGGAGACTTCAATACCCCATTTGAAATGATGGATGGAGGGGCGCCTGGGTGGCTCAGTCGGTTGAGCATCCGGCTTTGGCTCAGGTCATGATCTCACGGTTCATGGGTTTGAGCCCCGCATCGGGCTCTGTGATGACAGCTCAGAGCCTGGAGCCTGCTTCGGATTCTGTGTGTCTCTCTCTCTGACCCTCCCCTGCTCACACTGTCTCTCTCTGTCTCTCAAAAATAAATAAAAAACATTTAAAAAACCCTAAAAGAAAATAAACCAAGTAAGTACAATACTTCCACATTGAAAACTACAAAAACATTGCTGAGAAGAATTAAAGACCTAAGCAAAAGGAAAGGTAGTATGCAATCACTGATTGGAAAACTTGATATTATTAAGATGCAATATTCCCCCAAAGGCATCTAAAGATTCAATGAAATTCCTATCAAAACCCAACCGCTTCTTTTGCAGAAATAGAAAAGCTTATCCTTAAATGCACATGGAATTGCAAGAGACCTAGAATAACCAAAACAATCTTAAAAAAGAACAAAGTTGGAGGGCTTATGCTTTTTGATTTCAAAAATCACTATAAAGCCATGGTTATCAAAACAGTGTGGTATTGGCATATGGGTACTAGCATATGGGTAGATCAACAGAATAGAATGAAGAGTCCAGAAATAAACCCATCACCTATGTTCAAGTGGTTTTTGACATGGGTGGCAAGACCATTCAATGAGGAAAGGACTGTTCTTTCAAGAAATGGTCCTGGGAAAATTAGATAGGCACATGCAAAAAAATAAAATTGGACCTTTACCTTCCATCATAGGCAAATAGCCAACAAACACATGAAAAATTCTTGACATTATTAGTCATCAGAGAAATAAATGCAAATCAAGATCACAATGAGATACCACTTTATACCCACTAGGATGGCTAGCATCAAAAAGTCAGATAATAACAAATATTAGTAATGATGTGGTGAAATCAGAACCTTCATATGCTGTTGGTGGGAATGTAAAATGGTGTGGCCACTTTGGAAAAACTTGGCACTTCCTCAAATGGTTAAACATAGAATTACTATATGATCCAGCAATTCCACTGCCAGGAATCTAAGCAAAAGAACTGAAAGTGGTATATCCACACCAAAATGTGTACACTATTTACACAATTATTCATAAAAGCCAAAAGGTACAAACCAGCCAAATGTCCATCAAATGGTGAATGGATAAGAAAACGTGGTCTGTACATACAAAGGAATATTATCTGTCCATAAAAAAGAATGAACTGATACATGCTACACAATATGGGGGAACCTTGAAAATATTATATTAAGTGAAAGAAGGCAGTCACAAAAGACTACATATTATATGATTCAATTTATATGAAAATATAAATAGAATAGGCAAATCTACAGAGACTGAAAATAAACTAGTGGTTGCTTAGGGCTGGGGAGGTGGTGAATAGTGCAGCGATAGCTAAAGGGTACACGGTTTCTTTTTGAAGTGATAACAATGTTCTGAAATTGATTGTGGTAATGGTTACACATATCTGTGACTATACTAAAAGCCACTAAGTTATATACTTTAAATGGTGAATTATCTCAATAAAAATGTCCTTTGGGGAAACAAAAAAAGCTGGGGGCATGTGGGTGGCTCAGTCGGTTGGTTAAACATCCGACTTCAGCTTAGGTCATGATCTCACAGTTCATGGGTTCAAGCCCTGCATCAGGCTCTGTGCTGACAGCTCAGAGCCTGGCGCCCGTCTTCAGTTTCTGTGTCTCATTCTCTCTCTGACTCTCCCCTGGTCATGCTGTCTCTCTCTCTCTCTCTCTCTCTTAAAAATTAATAAAAAAACATTTAAAAAATTTTAAAGCTGAAGATCTTAAAAGTAGTCAAAGGAAAACACATATTTCCTTTAAGGACTAAGATTGTCAACTGACTTTTCAATAGAAACTATGAAAGCCAGAAAACAATGCAGTCTTGGAACATGTGTATAATTCCAAACACTTCCTTACCAAAAGGAATAGGGAAACTACATCTATTCCATATGCCTGTAAGTGGAATTACTTTTATAGTTTTTTTTCACTATAGAAAGTGTTAATATTTCCCATAATTTAATCTTCTATTTTTTCCTTATAGTAACATGTTAAAGAGTCTCTCCATCCAAAGATTTAGTACAGATAGCCTTATACTTAAATATTTATACTTTTACACTTTCATTTTTATGCAGTATTTCATACAGATTAAGGACATTTCCTATACAGCAGAGGTTGTCAAATGTCTTTTAGTAAAAGGCCAAATAGTAAACAATTTAAGTTTTTTTTTTTAACAATTTAGGTTTTGTAGGGTATATGGCCTCTATCACAAATCAATTCCACTGTTGAGTAACAGCAGCCATAGGCAATAGTAAATAATAAATGTTGCTATGTACCAATAAAACTTTATATACACTAAAATTAGAATGTCCTATAATGTTCATGTACCATGAAATACTATTTTATATTAACCATTTTTAAAATTTTCTCTATGCTATGATATTGTGACATTCTGGGGTGGAGGTCACTGCTGGCTGGGGAAACTGCCCCTCTCAGTGCTAGTTAATTCCTACTGTGATTTAAAAAAAAAAAACTTACCTGACAGTACTCTTCCCATATACAAACCAGCCAATCCCAAGACCATACCCTCAACCTCCTCATTTATCTAACAGTCGCACGCCAACCTAATATCCCCCTGCCCTAAATCAAATCCAGGTAAAGACAATTAAGACATATCCCTTATACCCCCAAGCCCACCAGAATTATTCAAACCAGTCAATCCTAAATGGTTTATTCTCCTTTGCCTTTCCTTTCTCATGTAAATGCCAATAAAGGCTATGGTCTAGAGTGCACTTGTTGTGATGAGCACTGTGTGATGTATGGAAGTATTGAATCACTATACTGTACCCTTGAAACTAATGTAACACTGTATGTTAACTATACTAGAATTTTTAAAAAAGCCCTCATAACTTAAAAAAAAAAAAAGACTATGATCTGTGCCTTCACTCCTGCCTCCTGACTGACACTGGTGCTTCTCCCTGTGGTCCTATGTGATCTTGTAATTTATAAGAAAAACATATTTGGTCATTCAGATTATCAAAATACATTTCTCAGACATATTGGGTCATTGTCCATGGTTCCTGACTCACAGCTTCGAAAACCCTTGGAATTTCTGGAGTGATAAGAGCAATGGGAGCATCTTTTGTCATCCTACTTGGTCTCTTGCCCTCAGTTTCTAAAATTCCTTTAGAACCGTAAATTGAGATGGGTGTCCTCTTATTCTTAATAGCCTTTTCCACCACAACTGGGTTACTAGGTTACAGTGTTACTGAGGTAACTGGTGGAAAGCACCTAAAGATGGAAGCTGGTTGCCAGGGCAACCAACCAAGAGTACAGAAGTGGAACTTTCAGTCTGGCCTCCTTATTTTCAGGAATGGGACAGAGGCTAGAGGTTGAATCAGTCAATAACCAATAGCCAGTGACTTAGTCAATCATGCCTATGTAATGAAGCCTCCGTAAAACCTGAAAGGACAGGGTTTGAAGAGCTTCTAGGTTGGTGAACATGTGGAGGGAGATGTAGGGAGAGTGGCCTGTAGAGAGCATGGAGCTCCACACCCTTTCCCCATACCTTGCCCTACATATGTCTTCCATTTGGCTGTTCCTGAGCCACATACTTTTATCATAAATCAGTAATCTAGTAAGTAACATGTTTCTTTGAGTTCTATGAGCTGTTCTAGCAAATTAATTGAACCCAGGAAGGGGTGGTCAGAACCTCTGATTTAGAGCCAGGCAGTCAGAAATACAACTAACAACCTGGGCTTGTGCCTGGGTCTGTAGTTTAAGGAGGAGGCCTGGAACCTCCCAACTGTAGCATAGAATAAGCTGAGCTTGTGACTAGGGTCTCAGGTGGGGTTGGGAGCAGTCTTGTAGGACTGAACCCTTAACCTGTGGGTTTTCATGCTATTTCCCAGTAGATGTGGCAGAATGGACTTAAATTGTAGGACACCTGGCTCATGTCACAGACTTGATTATTGTTGGTGTAGGGAACCCCTCAGGAGAACTGGGACCAAGACTGCCTCCCATTTCTAGGGGAACTTTGAGTACATTAAATTTTTCTCTCAATGACACTGACCTCTCTGGGTCATCAGTCACTCTTAGAAATGAACACCTAAACACATCTCTACTAACTTTTTTTCCAGTCATTTACAAATGTAAAAAACACTCTACGGCCACAGAGAGTTCAAAAATATGGCAGTTGGTTGAGGTGGCCTGAGTGGCAGTTTACCAACCCATGGTCTACAGCCATTCTGCCTTGCAGTCCCACTAACTAGCTGTGTGTCCCCCAGTTAAGTGGGTTAATCTGGGTGTCTTAATTTCCCTCAACGGTAAAATGAAGTTAATAATAGGATCTGGTTCTCAGAGTTATGTGAGTATTAAATTAGTTAATACACTTTAAGTACCTAGAATCATGCATAGTACATAATCTCAGTGACTTCGGACACCAGCTAGCTGGGGCTGGGCCACAGTTCACAGGTTAAATTCACAATTCGCAGTCCTCACTAAGAGTGCCCTCACTTCAGTCAGCAGCTGTCAACTCAGGAGTTCTTAGGCCACCCTCACCTCTGGCTAGTGGGCTAAAAATTCAGGGATTCCCAGTACCCTTTTTGATACTTTGGTAATTCACTTCAATGACTCACAGAACTCAGGAAAGCACTATACTTACGATTGCAGTTTTATTATAGCTTTTGGATATGAATGAGAACTAGCCAAAGGGAGAAACTAATAGTGTAAGATCTGAAAGGGTTATAAAAGTGAAACTTTTGTGTGATCTGAGTCAGAGATGCATACAATATTGCCGACCAGGGAACCTCACCATCCAGTTTTTATCCAGGTTTCATTACGGAGGCATGAATGACTGAATCTCTGGCTTTCAGGCAGAACTCAATCTCCAACCCTGCCTTATGCCCCTGACAGGTCCTCCAAATGGTACCTTCTGGTTTAAAGCCCCAACTCTCTAATCATATGGTCTTTGTGGAGTGGCCAGCCCTCATCCTGAGTCATCTTCTTAGTGTCAACTCTCCAGGGCCCCACCATGAGTCATCTGGGTAGAATGGATTATCAGGGCCTACCAGGGGCATTTCCATTACTGGGGAAATTCCACAGATCTAGAGGCTACCTCTCAATAACAGAAAATCTTTATTTTGCCAGACATATTCTTTCCTGCTGTTGCAGGATGGTTACGAAAAGACCACCAAACTATGAATAGAAGTGAGGCATGATTTTTTTTTTTTTTTATGGCCACACGCTTTTATTTACCGCTGGGCCAAACCTGATCTCCCTGGTGTTAAGGAGCAGAGAATGGCCCTGAACAAAGGTGGCAGTGAGATTATACTGACAGAATACGTCATTATTTAGTTAACCAATTACATTCACAGCATTCCTTGGTAGCCTATTATATTGTAACAAAGACGTTAGTTTTGGCAGGAGCCTATGATTTTAAAGTTCTTAGTCTTTTAAAATGACCAATCATAGTTAGACACCCTAGATACCTTGAGAAGACTGACTAGGTGACTTTCACCTGTTGGCCTTGCCTTTGACCAGGTCTTCGTAAAAGGGGTGGGGGAGAGTTTTGCAACCTAAGTTATCTAGCAGGCGGGTTTTGTTACAGAAGCAAGATGAGGCGGTTAGTAATTAAGCTGAACTTATATACAGTAAACTTTCCGGTATCTTATAAGTTGACCTATTACATTCCATAAGTTGACCTATAAATTTGCAAGGCTTTAGAGCTTACTTGCCAGAAACTTGGGATGAAAGCCAGTCAAAATCTTTATTTCACAATAGTAAATGCTGTCTAGGTTTTTGTTGTAACTTTTAAGCCACATGGAAACTGGCACAACAGGGAAAGTGATTATCCAAAATTATTTTTTTCCAAATAACCAGTTTCCCTAGAGCTATGGATACCTATCAGGGCACTGATTAATGTCGCCCTAGAGCAACATGACAACATGAGGCATCTTCGTTACATCAATCTGCCCTGTAGAGGCAAACTGTCTTGAAGGTTTTTTCAAGTTTTTCTTTTTCATATTACACAGTTAGCTCTTGGTCTTCAAATCTGTGTAATCAAAATTAATTTGTGTGTTCTTACAAAATACGCCAGCTGGTCACAGTATACTAATTTAAACCACCGTTAGTTTTGATTTACAGGCATTTTAGTGAAATCTCTGAGATGTAGCTCCCTTTTTCGTCAAACCATTATACTCACAGGTCCATTCATGGAAGCAGAAAGGCTGACCACAAAAATATGAAAGGCTTCGGGCTCACACTCAAATCCCAGAGTTAGGTCCTCAAACCTTTAGTTAAACTAAAGGCTCCCAGGCTCCCAGGGAGAATTCTTGAAACGCTGTAGGTCTGGCTAACTATCGCTAGGCTCCTGGCTCAGTGCGTCCCTGCGTCCCTCCACGGGGATCACTCTAGAGGAGGGGCTTGGAGACACGTGGGAAGTGCCGTGTTGGAATCCGCTGCAATGCGCCCCGACGCCCCACGCGCCTTATCTCTCGCTGCGCGTGTGCAGCGCAGCTGCGAAGGCATTCTGGGAAATGTATTTTGCAGTCGAAGGGAACGGGCTTCCGCTAGCCCCGCGCGGTGCCCTCTTTTGTGCACGTGTGTCCTCCCTGTCCCCACAGCACTGCCCCGGGGCGGGGGTGAGTCCCGAGGCCCTGATCCTTGCACTTGGTTGGTGTTGGTCTGGGCTGAAGGTGCGCAGAGAAAGTGGGCGCGGACTTGGGAAACTTGAGTGGGTGAAGAACAATAGGACTCTGGGGTAGGCGTGGACCGGGATGTGTCAAAAGCTTCAGTGACCCTCCTCAACGTCGGTCCGTGAGCCCGGGGCGGATGGGGTCCAGGGACTCCATTCTTGCTGGTGTCGCGCTGCAGATGTCGCTCCCGGAGCGCATCGCAAGTGGCGGACACCAGGGTGAGGAGCGCCCTCCGGGGTGTGCAAAGAGAACCAAGCTTTCCTGAAGATCTGAAATGTTCCTCGTGGAGTACTACCGTACTACCTGCGTTTCGGGAGGCATCTAAGTTTTAACCCTACAGCAATCCTCTAAGTCAGCTTTTCAAACCGTTGGCTGCAACGCAGTAGTGAATTTGGGTGGTGAAATCTGTTTAGTGAGCCAAGACTAGTGTCTTTATTTGCCAGTACTTTTAGGTCGTATATAATTAACATAGAATGATTTGCACATAAGTTACAGAGAACAGAGTGTAAAATTTGTTGATGCACCCGTATGATTACCACCCCCATCAAAGTGAAGAACATTTTAAACCCCCAGAAAGTTCTGCTCCTTTATATGCAACACCCACCCCCACCTGCTTAAGAACCAGTTTTTCAATTTCTATCTCTATAGTTAATTTTGCCTTTGTAGAACATCATATAAATGGAATCCTACAGTATGTACTCTTATATGCGAGAATAAAAAAATACTGTAAAATAGCACATATGTATTACTTTGTAATAAGGATTGTTTTATGAAATGTATTACACATAACTATATTTTTTAAATGATTATTGGGCATCCATGAGCCAGACACTGTTGCTAGTGCTAGTGTTAGCAGTAGTCTTGCACAGAGAGTTGTGATACGGAGGAAGCTTACCAGGAAGCAACTTTATTCCTGCCGGCCTCACTCAGTTGGGTTCATACCCAAAGAACTGAGCCCCGAATGCCAAGTGGTGTAGCTTTTTTATATATTTTTTACATCTTTGTCTCGCATATATGGTAACATACAAACTTACAGTCTGATTAAGTGGTCTCATGTTTCAAGGTCGTGAGGGACGTTGTCACATAACCTATAGCTAGGTTGCAGTTGAGGTTTTTTTCTTTCCTTAGGGAGGGAACCCTACCACACAAGGGATACAATACTGAATCAAGCTGATGAAAATCCCTGCCTTCATGAAAGTTTAGTTTTAATAAGTAGAGATAGTCAATTAACAATAACCATAATTATATGGTATATTATATAGTAAATTATGTATTTGAACTTATACACAAAGAAAAAGTAGATCAGGGCAAGGGAGATGGGGGGAGGATTAAGTTTAAATTAGGTAGACAATGGAAGCCTCTGTGGTGATTTTTGAGCAAAGATAAAATAAAAGAGTGTGCTAGGTAGAGGGAACAGCCAGCATGGAAACACACACACAAACACACATTAACATTAGCTTGTTTTGTAAAATGTTTCTTACCTTAATCAAAATATGTTTCTTACCTTAATCACTGATACAACACGGATTGCGGGGGACCAGCCCACACACCAGAGTCCAAGGGTCTCTGAGTAGGGGGTTGGTGTTGGCGAAATATCTATAAGAAAGAACACAGACAAAATGAATGGTGGAAGAGACCACACTTTACTGTGAAACTTGGTGTCTTATATACCATAGGTGATTACATCTTTCTTTTAATGATTACATTGTTTGCAACTTCTTAGGAATCACATGTTTCAGAATAGATCATTGTTTTCACGGAAGAGAGAACAGAAAGTTAAAGACAGAAATGGAGTACAATACAGAGGATCAAAAAACA
>NC_043705.1:106420521-106585946 GCF_006229205.1 Suricata suricatta | reverse complement strand
GGAGAAAGTTTCAATAAGAAAGTCTGCCCATTTACTGAAACCACAATTACCAAGTGGCATGAACAATAGGAGAACTAACTCCAGTCTCTGATCCATATAGGTCAAGGAGTCAAGCGCACACATTTTCAAGTAGGGGAAGCAGGGTCCCAAAGGCCACACAACACTTCTGGCTGGATGGACCCCAACAACGGATATTATTTCTCACTTTACTGAGGCTCAGAAAGGTGAAGCTGAGTGACTTGCCCAAAGTCAAATAGGCAGCAGGTAAATTCAAGCCCAAATGTTTGCCCCCAAATATCCTACTCTTTATATAGGTCTCCCAACCTAAAACATAGGATTTCACTGACCTCTGCTCCCCCTTATCTTAGAGCACAGGAATCTGCACACCTCAGCTCCTTCAAGAAAGATCCCAGAAAGATGGTTGCATGAATCTTACCATGTGGACATTATATTTCCAGGGTCTGTTGGTGTCTCTTCCCCAGTTACTGGGTCCTGCTGAGAATCTGTTGCTGGTACGTTCTATCTTCAGATTCCAACTTATCTGTGCTCCTGAGCCCTGGTTTGAATCCACAGAAGGCATGACTAAATGGTCAGAGAAGGATGTGCACCAGCTGCCATTCAATATTGATAAATATTTGGCAACATCATTTTTGATGACTATAAATTACTCTGTCTTTGGAGTATATATCTGTTTGTTTTACCAGTTCCTTAATTTGTTCCAACTTTTCAATATGTTAAAAAGTGTTACAACAGATATCCTTGTAGCTAAATCTTAGTGCAAATCTGTGGTTTTTCTCACAGTGAATTCTACAGGGCCCAGGGGACATTCTCCGACAGGGTGGCCTCCGCAATCCACCTGCTGAGGCACCTGCGTATGGTTTTGTTACACTGGTGGTTCTGGGATCTTCAAGTCATACCTGGTCTCTCATGGCTCCATCTCTTCCCTTACCTCTGTCTTCCAAGATCTCTGTCTTCACCGAAAGGCTGTAGAAAATGACCATGTCCCACGTAAGTTAGTTTGTTCCATTATATAGGAACAGTAGTGAGGGATGGTAAAAATGACCATGTGAGCTAAAATCATGCAAAGCAATCTTAATAATCAGTGGGATTTTTTACATTGGCTACAGTTGTTCTATGACCTTTAAAGTTTTTTGTCAAAACATTAAACCCTCCTACTGTTGATTGTACAAGTGTAGGGAAATGAAAAATAGCAAAACGAATATTTAGTACATTGTAATTTGAAACATTGTGAATTGAATTAAAATCTTTTCTTTTTTGAAAAAAAACCTTATCAAGAGCATTTTGAACAGTGCCTTCTTCTCTTTATATAACTTGATAGCAAGTGAGCATCTTTTCTCTGCCTTGGCAAATTGGATCAGAGTCCAATATTTGATCCTTTGGATCTAGGACATTCAGTTCTGGACATGTATGGGGTGCTCAGTAAATGTTTGCTTAATGACTTGATAAATGAACGGCCTAATGAATAATGAACCCACAAGCGTAAAATATTCCAAATAGGATTTTTGTATTACAGATTCCAGGCTCTGAGCTAGCTGTCAGCACAGAGCCTGCTGTGGGGCTTGAACCCACAAACCGTGAGATCATGACCTGAGCCGAAGTCAGATGCTTAACCAACTGAGCCACCCAGGTGCCCTTATAGATAGCATTTTAGATCCAGAGTGAGAAATCTGCTGCTTACAGTCTCCATAGTGACATAGTCCAGAAATTTGGGAAGCATGATATAAAGCAGAAAGTGGCAAGCACATAGTTGTCTCAGGATCAGTAATAATACATATAATGATATCTAACTGAGAAAACATTATATGCGAGGCAGTATTCTGAGTACTTTATATCTATTTACTCATTTAATCCTCACAACAACACTACAATGCAGGTGCTATTATTTTCCTTTTTTTATGGAAAGGGAAATTGAGTCCCAAAGAGATCAAGGAACTTGACCTGTGCCACATGTCTAATTAGTGTTGGAACTAGGATCAAAACCTAGTAATCTGGATTTAGTGCCTGTGTGCTTAACTGCAGGTCCTCTTCTGTAGTAGTAGGTAGAGAAGGTGGGGAGAGTATTTAAAAGTCAGGATTGGGGCACCTGGGTGGCTCAATGCGTTAAGCAACTGACTTCAGCTTAGGTCATGATCTAACAGTTTGTGAGTTCAAGCCCCATGTTGGGCTCTCTGCTGTCAGCACAGAGCCTGCTTCAGACCCTCTCTTCCCCACCTCTCTCTTTCTACCCCTTCCCTGTTCACTGTCTCAAGAATAATTTTTAGATATTTTTTTAAAGTCAGGATTAATGCAGTATCTATGAACTATTATAGAATAAGATGATACACTGAGCAGTGAGAATCCAGTGGTTAATCTATCTTGAAGCAGGTAGTATTTTGCTTACCCTGTGGCGTATCTCTCACTGGACATATGAGTTCCTGGGCCCTCACACCCATATGAGAATGCGTTATTGTTATATGGCTTTTTGAAGCACTGGCTACAAAGGCATTCCTGATTGCAAGTGGTTGGTGGTTTTGTCAAATCAGTTTCATGCTGATGGACGAACGGACAAGAGCTCAAAGACATTGGAAGCAAAGAGACAAGTGAAGAGTCCACTAGAGCAATCCAACAATGAGCTGATGAGGCACCAGCTCCAATCTCTCTGTTCCTCATCTAGTCTTTCCTTCATTTCCTCTAATCAACTTCTCATCCTAGTTATTTCATTCTCCAAATGGCATCTTCCTATTGACCCTGCATTGTTCCTTTTTACTGCTCCTTGGGATTATTTTCATTTTTCTCCCCAATTTGCAAAGTCCTAATTGCATATAGCGAGATATATTTGTGTTCTTTATCATATTCTCCATTTCCATTTCTACTAATAACAGTTTTTTTTAAGTTGTGGTTTTCTTGCAAAGCTCAGGGGTATAGATTCCATTTAGCTTTGGTATTTCTTTTAGATAAAGATACTAGGCCTGAGGGTAAAGATTCAGTCTCACAATAGGGTGAAAAGTTAGGAGCCATAATACATTAGCAGAAATAGTCACACACATATAGTTAATTATGCTTCCTTATCGAAGAAACCTGGCAACTTGATGGCCACACGGAACAACACCAAGAGAACCAAGAAACACTTCTGAAGTATGGTGCATTTCATTGACCAGAAAACTGGGACTGATGAGAAGGGTAACAAGTGTAATGCACTTGGAAATATATTTTATCTGAGCGCAGACTTCATTTCTTCAAAACAGAGACTCCAAAAATATGACCCCTATGTAAGAGTTTGAATTATTTTGGCTTATTTAGCGGTAATAGAAGATGCTCAAGAAAGACTGAATGTAGTGAATGTGGGAAAGCCTTCTTCCAGAAGTCAGACCTCATTATACACATTAGAACTCATACAGGAGAAAAGCCCTTTGTATGTACAGAGTGTGGGAAAGCCCTCAGCAAGAAATCTAATCTTGTTATACATCTGAGAATCCATACTCAAGAGAAACCTTATGAATATACCGAATGTAGAAAAGCTTTTGCCCATAAGTCACACCTCATTGAACATCAAAATTCACACTGGGGAGAAACCCTATGAATGTGATGAGTATGGGAAAGCGTTTTTCCAAAAATCACACCTCAATATTCATCAGAGAACTCATACTGGAGAGAGACTCTGTGGGTGTGACGAGTGTGGGAGAGCCTTCAGCATGAAGTCTCATCTCTTTGTACATCAGAGCATTCACACAGGAGAGAAACCTTATGTATGCACCAGGTGTGAGAGAGCTTTCAGTGAAGTGTCCTGCCTTATGAGACATCAGAAAATCCATACTGGGGAGAAACCTTATGAATGTAATGAGTGTAAGAAATCCTTTTCTAAAAAAAAAAAAAAATCCTTTTCTGAGGAGTCTGACCTCCTTATACATCACAGAACTCACGCAGGAGAAAGCCCTATGAATGCAACCAGTGTGGAAAAGCCTTCAGACATAGCTCAGCCCTCTGTTGACATAAAAGGACTCATAAAGAAAAAATTCCTTAAAAGAGAAACTAAGTGGGAATATCTTCAACTAAAAGCTTGAGTAGAAATAAAATCTTGGGGTGCTGGGGTGGCTCAGTTGGTTAAGTGTCTGACTTCTGACTACGTCATGATCTCACCATTTCAGAGTTCGAGCCCCTATCAGGGTCTGTGCTGATAGCTCAGAGCCTGGAACCTGTTTCAGATTCTGTTTCTCCCTCCCTCTCTTTGCCCCTCCCCCTGTTACACTCTGTCTCTCTCTCAAACAAACATTTAAAAAAAGAAATCACGGGGGCTTGGGTGGCTTAGTCAGTTGAGCATCTGAATTCAGCTCAGGTCATGATCTCACAGTTCATGGGTTCTGACCCCGCATCAGGCTCTGTGCTGACAACTAGCTCGGAGCCTGGAGCCTGTCTTCAGATTCTGTGTCTCCCTCTCTCTCTGACCCTCCTCTGCTCATGCTGTCTCTCTCTCAAAAATAAATAAAACATTAATAAAATTATTTTTAAAAATTAATAAATGTTTTAAAAAATTAAATGAAATCAAATCATATTATGTATCAAGAAGTCAAGCCTATTAATTCAACATATTTTAAAAATGTGTAACTGTGTTTTTGTAGAAGTCATATTCCAGATGTGATTCCAAGGTATTTCTAGAAGATATTATAGAAGGTACATCTTCTTGTTAAAGGAGAAATGCTCAATGGGGACTATGAAGACCTTTGAAATATTAGTAAGTGGACTCATACAAACAAAATTACAAAATCATATATGGACAATCTATAAAATATGAAAGCATTATATTCCTAGTTGTACTACATTATGTTATACAACACATAACATAAATCTTACATTGGATATGTATGTTTGAAGTCATCATAATTATGAATACAAAATAAGTATTATATGTACAATGCCATCTACCAAAATCTTTTGTATTGAGTAATACTATTTTTCTTCTATTTAACAGAAAATATGCCATTCAAGAAGAATTTAAAACTAATATGTCAATGTACTTCAATTAAAAAAAATCTAAACTGTAAAATGAACTTTTTACTGGTAATTGCTGGTATGTATGTAAAAGACCTAATGTTTGATCAGCAATAGAATATGAAAAAGTGTTGTTATACATATTTACATATGGCATAGATAGATGAAAGTGAGCAAAAGAAAGTAGCCATAGCTTCTTACAACATTCACTATGATTTAAGTAATCACCCCTTCTTACATACCATTATTGTCTTCCCTAATTAAAGTCTTAATGCCCAGTACCTCAGAATGTGACTATTTTTGGAGATAGGGACTCTAAAGAGTAAGTTAAAATGAAGCCATTAGGGTAGGCCCTACTCCAATCTGACTGGTGTCATAAGAAAAGGAGGTTAGGACACCAGGGAGGCAGGTGCTCAGAGGAAAGACCATGTGAAGAGGCCCCAGGAGGACGGCCTCAGAGGAAACCAGCCCTGCTGGCACTTTGATCTTGGACTCTCAGCTTCCAAAAGTGAGAAAATAAATTTCTGTTTCTTAAGCTACCCAGTTTATGGATTTTATCATGGCAGCCATAGCTGACTAATACACACACTACTGCTCTTTCTCACTGGGTTACTTCACAAAGCTGAGTGTACAAATCATAAGTACTTGAGGGGCACCTGGGTGGCTCGTCGGTTAAGTGTCCAACTTTGGCTCAGGTCATGATCTCATGGATTGTGGGTTTGAGCCCAAGGTCAAGCTCTGTGCTGACAGCTCTCAGAGCCTGAAGCCTGCTTCAGATTCTGCATCTCCATCTCCCCCTGCCCCTTCCCACCCACCTCTTAAAAATAATAAATGTTAAAAAAATGATAACTACTCTATAACCTAACAGTATGATTGGGGGTGTGATGTACTGTGCACCATTTCTGTATATTTCACCTTGTGATAGAATAGTAAGAAATACTTTAATAAGGATTTTACAATTTAGAAAATTTTTCAGAGAGAATCATTCCTTTTTACAAATAAAATCCATTTAGTTGGTGGGCAGTTGATCTGCTGTAAATTTCTATGTGAGTATCTGTGGCATTAGAAATCAACTTGTTCCTTATTTATTAATTAAAGATGGAACTTCATTCTTCTGAAGTGAGTTTTTTTAAAGTAGTTTATTGTCAGATTGGTTTCCATATAACACCCAGTGCTTCTCCCCCCAAGTGCCCCCCACCATGACCATCACCCCCTTCCCCCCGTCCCCCTCCCCCTTCAGCCCTCAGTTAGTTTTCAGTATTCAGTCGTCTCTTCTGATTTGTGTCCCTCTCGATCCCCAACTCTCTCTCCCCCTTCCCCTCCCCATGGTCCCGAGCGAGCGGAGTTTTAAGAGAGGTTTAGGAATACAGAGAGCAGTTTTAAGAGAGGTTTAGGAATACAGAGAGCAGATTACAAGAGGAGGTGTGAGAGCTCTCACACTAGAGCCAGCTAGATCTGGATTGTGGATTTGCTTTGAGCCTTATAGTCTCTTCTGTGAATTAGAAGAGTGCTCTGACTTCTTGGGTTATTGCGAGGATTATACAATATAATATGTGTATGGTGCTCATAAGATGTTAGCTATTTTCGTATTTCTCAAGTGTAGAATTGGAGTTCCCATTGTGATTAGACAAGGGAACGATTCACTGTGATCAGGGCTTTGATGGAAGGAGATAGGACTGTGGGGGTTGCACACGTGACGTCTTTTTCATACTCACAAGGCATGGGCCTGGAGCCACCGCCCTGCATCGTTCTGTATTAAGTCACTTTATTTAGGGCTGCTTCTAGAAGAGTACCACTAATGTCACAACAGCTAAAATGGTGACATTGGCCTAATTCTCCGGCAGTGAGAAGACTGACATCTGTGGTGAAAGATGGTGACATAATCCCCAGTCTGACAGCTTGCCTGGCATATCTCCATAACCTAGATACGTAAATACGACACCAAAAACATAAGCAACAGTGTAAAAAATGGATATTATCAAAATTTTAATTTTCATGCTTCAAAGGATGCTGTCAAGAAAACAAACTTGCGGTTTGTGGGTTCGAGCCCCACATTAGTCTCTGTGCTGACAGTTAGCTCAGAGCCTGGAGCCTATCTTCAGATTCTGTCTCCCTCTCTCTCTCTCTGGCCCTCTCCTGCTCACACTTTCTCTCTCTCTCTCTCAAAAATAAAAATTTAAAAAAATTAAAAAAAAATTTTTTAAAGGAAGCAAATCGATGTTGGATAAATTTTTGGAAAATTATATAGATGATAAGGGTCTTGTATCTAGAATATATGAAGATTCCCAGTGAAAAAGAAAAATACCCCAACTTAAAAGTAGATATATTAACTGAATAGATGTTTTTTCAGAGAAGATCTACAGATGACCAATAAGCCCTTGAAAATATACCATCAGGAAAATACAAATCAAATGACATATTACGTCACACCCCATCATGTGGCTAGAATCTGATAAATGGACAACAGAAAATGTAGGAGAGGATATACAGAAACTGGAACCCACATATACTTCTTGTTGATAGCAATGTAAGATAGTACAGCTACTTTGGAGGTATCTACCTAGATATCTACCCAAGAGAAATGGAAACGTATGTCCATACAAGAACTATACACAAATGTTCATAGCAGCACTTTTCCTAATAGCCAAAAGAAAGAGTCTAACTGTCCACAAACGATGAATGAAAAATCAAAGCTGGCATATCCATTTGATGGAATATTATTTACCATGAAAAGAAGTGAAGTATTAATACATACTACAACATGGATGAACCTTGGAGTACCTGAGTGACTCAGTTGGTTGAACATTTGACTTTGGCTCAGGTCATGATCTCCTGTTTCATGGGTTCAAGCTCTGTGTCGGGTTCTGTGCTGACAGCTTGCTCAGAGCCTGGAGCCTGCTTAGGATTCTGCATCTCCTTCTCTCTCTGCCCCTCCCCTGCTCATACTCAGTCTCTCAAAAGTAAATAAATGTGAAAAAAAAAAGAAAAAGAAAAAATCATTAAGCTAAGTGGGACAAGGGCCACCCATTGCAATATTGCACTTACATGAAATGTCTAGATTAGACACATTCAGGGTCAAAGTATATTGGTGGTTGTCTAGAAGTGAGAAGGTTGGGGAGATATGGAGAGTAACTGCTAGTGGGTACAGAGTTTTGGGGGAGCTGATGAAAATATTCTAAAAATGATTATGGTGATAGTTGCACCACAATAAAACCATTTAAATATATACTTTATAGGGGTGCCTGCATGGCTTGGTTGGTTGAGCATCCACTTCTTGATATCAGTTCAGGTCATGATCTCATGGTCATGAGATGGAGCTCTGCACTGGGCTCCGTGATGAGTGTGGAGTCTGCCTCTCTTCTGCCCCTCCCCTCTTCGCAGACTCACACGCTCTCTCTGTGTCTCAAAATCAGTAATGTTTAAAAACATATAAGGGTGAATTATATGTATGTGAATTATATCTCAAGCTGTTATATAAAAATGAAACTCAGATCTGGTGCTGGGTATGCTTGCTGCTACTGCGGTGTCACGGCTTCTAGGCCCTGTCAGCTGAGAGAGGAAAGAACTAGATGTGTTTATACCACCTCCTTACGTGCACACACCTGTGAATATCTGTGTACTGTCTGCTTCTACAGTAAGCTGAGCATGACTTCACACTGTCTCTAGCTCTAGTCCACTATCACATAGGTCATCCTAGCCTTCCCCACGTGCTTATCTGTAATGTGCCACTGTGTCACTGCGACAGTGAGAAACCTGGCTCCCCAACTGCCACTCATTTATTTAGTTGTTCAATTCATTATTATTTGCCTCCACTCTTATTCTTCCACTCATTTCCTAATGGCCAATTAGACCAACACCTATCCCCCTCACCCCCTGCAGTGAAGTCACTTTATACATATGTAATACAGTTAGATTCTTTTGTCAAAGTCTAAACTCCATTTTGAAAATCCTCCTACCATTCAAATTATGTTTTTAGTTCATTACATTCAAGTTCATGGTTTGTGCTTTAAAGTGCTATGGGTTTTGACAGTTTCACAGTCAGCCATCATTTTAATATCCATCCCATAGAAGTTTCACACCCTAAAAATCGCCTGTGCTTCACCTATTCAACTCCCCTGGCCCCTCTAAATTTCAGATAACCACTGCTATTTTTATTGCCTGAACAGTTTCCTTTTCCAGAGTCCTATGAATGGAATCCTACAGGATGTAGCCTTTGCAGCGTGCCTCCGGCCACTTAGCAATATGCATTTAAGTGCATCCATGTTTTTGTGTGGCTTGATAAGGCATTTCTTTTGTCACTGGATAATATTTCATTGTATTAATAATTATTGTATTATGTATAATATTATGTATAATATTATGTATAAAATTATGTATAATATTATTGACATACCAGTTATTTTTAATAGATTTTATTATTTAGAGAAATTTTAGGTTTGCAGAAAATTTGAGCAGAAAGTACAGAGAGTCCTCACACCATGCACAGCCTTCACTGTTATTACTATTCCTACACCAGTGGCACATTTGTTACCATTGATGAACTTACAGGAACAGGTCATTCATTCAAAATCTATAGGGTTTACTCTTGATGCCCTGCATTCTATAGGTTTTTACATATCTACCGTGACATGTATCCGCCATTATTGTATCATACAGAATAGTTTCATTGTCCTAAAAAAATCCTCTGTTATCTGCCAATTCGCCTTTCCCTCCCCTTAGCCCCTGGCAAACACTGACTGATCTTTCTACCATCTCCAGAGTTCTGGCTTTTCCAGAATGTCATACAATTGGAATCATACAGCATATAGCCTTTTCAGGTTGGCTTCTTTTGCTTGGTATATGCACTTAAAGTTCCTCTGTGTCTTCTCGTGGCTTAAATACCTCATTTCTCTTTAGTGCTGAATACATTCCATTGTCTGGAAGTACCAGTTCTCTTCTGTTCCTGCCTTTTATAGAGTGTTTATCATATACAGGTGCTGAATTTTGTTGAATGTATTTACTGCATCTATACATATGATCACATGGTCTTTGTGATTTGGTCTGTTAATAAGATGAATGTGCACACAGGGGAAGGGCAAAGAGGGAGGTAGAGAGAGAATCCCAAACAGGCTCCATGGCTTTGAGTGCAGAGCTCAACTCTGGGCTCTATCTCATGAACAGTGAGGTCATTACTTGAGCCAAAATCACGAGTCAGATGCTTAATCAACTGAACCATCCAGGGATCCTGAAATATCTTTTAAATATATGACTCAGAGTACTCCCTGACTCAGATTTGCTTGTCAAAACAGGTACTAATGGGTATCTGGTTTTACTGACAAGTTTCCCCACAATTAAAGGAGCTCTATTTTTCTAATAGCAAAAATATCTGCTCATTGTGAGAAATCAGACACAAAATTGTAAAGAAGAAAATGAAAAGAAGCTGAATTCCACCACCCAGTGTAAACACTATTTAAACATTTAATGGATTATCCTTTCATATGTATAGAGATATTTAGAAAAATTGGCATGTAGCTAGAGTTTTACTTAACAGTATACCATAGACATCTATCTCATTATATTAAAATGGCTTGATAATATTTTTCTGTATGGATGTAGCACAATGTATTTAGCCAAACTCCTTTTTGGAGGCCTGGTTTGTTTTCAGTTTTCAGTGATCCAAACAATGCTGAGATAAACCTCTGGTTTCTAGATTAGGAGTTTAATATGCAGTTTGAATTTTAGCCACAAGAGGGAAGCAGGCCACCGTGAGAGGACAAGCTAAGTTTTAAAAGCAAAAAACCGAGTAGAAAAGTCTTTGGCATACATAAGCTCCTCCCAAGCTTGTGAGGTAGATATTAATATTTTCCTCATTTTCTGGGTAAGGAAACTACGTGTGGGGAGAGTAAGTGATGTAAGTGTACAGATTCTTACCACCCAGTGAGTGCTCGGGTGGGATTCAAAGCTGCCTTCTGATTCCATAGAGCTGGCTCGCTGCATCCCCTGCACTTCCAAAGCTGACAACAGTGAAGCATTCTCCCTCCATTCAGTTCAGTTCTGGGCACTGTGCCGGGACACTGTGCAGCAATAGGAGGAGCCCTGCCCTTGAGGGGGGCATTATATTTACATATAAATATTTACATATTTATATGTAAATAACTGAAAGACTAAATGCCCACCGGAATAGAGAGAGTCCAGGAAGGCAAGAACGTTGCTTTGCGGAAGGGCTGAGCATGGCTTTATAAAAGAGGCATGGTATCAGTAAGAGGGAAGATTTATTTACCATTTCCTCTGCTAGATGCACCATGCTGAGTGCTTTACATGCGTGCATTAGACATTCCCCATAGACTTGGAAGGGATTATATCCTTTTCACAGGAAAGAAAATTGATGGCCAGAGAGCTACGAAACTGGCTATTTGTGGGAGAACACTGGAAATCACATCCTTCATATATATCAGTTTGACAGGACCTAATAGGGATGATGGACCTTCAGCAGACAGAGCTCAGAAAGTGAATTCTTTGAGAGGAAACATGGAAATGAAGTCTTGGAGTTCAGAAATACAAGTACATTTGTAAATGCAAGGGGATCAGTGTGCCTGGGGGTTGAAAGAGGAGGAATCCAAAGAGATCAAAACTAGAAGAGGAAAGCTGAGCCAGATTAGAGAAGTCTGGGAAGAGCGAGCCAAGGAGATCTTACTGGATTTCATATTCAGGGGGAACCTACTAGAGAGAATGACATGACCCGTGCCTTATAAAGATTGAATTGTTGGGTTGCATAAGAAGACTAGTTAGGGAATTGTTACAATAATCCTGGCCAAAGATAAGCAGTGAAGGAAGGAGGACCAAAAGACATTACTGAGATAAAACCCACAGGATGTGACATCTCACTAGATGTTGGGGGGAGAGAGGAGAAGAGTATGATTAAGGTTTCCATGTTTGGGCAACAGGGAGAAGGTGAATGTGTATTCCAGAGGAGAGGCTGCAGCAGGGGAAGAAGCGATGAGGTCACTTTTTTTATGTGAGATTGAGGGAGCTCTGGCTGGAGACGCTCCCTGGGAAGCTAGAGGTAAGTAGGAAGCTGGTGCTTTAGATATGGTACCTGAGAATCACAAGATGGGACCCCGGGAGCTGCCTAGGGAGAATTTATACTTGATTCAGCAGGGGATATTTGTACCCCAATAACCTGTAATTCCACTGCCAGCTTTCTGTCGCAGAGAAATAAAGTCGCGCATACACGAGGTGGGTGAAGGGTGTTCAGGCAGCATTATCTGTGGCAGTGAAAGGATGGGTGAGGGGAGGAGCGAGCAAATAAACCACAAAACACCCACATTGTGCAGTGGTTAATAATTAAGTCGATTAAAAATGCTAACATGGACATATTTCCAAAACATATGGTGGATGAGGAAAGCAAATTGTAGCAAAATAATGTGTCATAATACTTACACAAAAAAGGCCACCCCCCCGAAAAAATGCGGTCACATATATATTTTAAGTGATGCATGTGTGTGTATGTAGAGAGAAAACTCTGGAAGAATAAACCAACTGCTAATTATGCTACAGGAGAAGAGTTGTGACAAAAATGGAAAGCAGAAAGGGTCGAATGGGATTGTCACCTTAGTTATCAAGTTTTAATTTTATAAGAGTGTAATCATGTATTACTTATGTGAATAAAAATTCTCAAATCTTTAAAAAATATATAGATCCAGTGGGACTAAGAGAGAATGGAAGAGACAGGACATATTCTAAGACTCAAGGTAGGGCAGTATTATTGGGAACACTGAGAGAAGTTTCTGGAGGTGCAAGGTAGAGGGGGCGGGGATCCTCCACACTCGCCGACTCCCCAGCAGCGACCAGCAGGATGAGCCCTGTGAGCTCAGCTAGTTTTCAACACCTTTCAATTATGGCCACAAGTTCTTGTGTCCTTGAAAGGTCACCACGTCCTACCATTTGCCTTGGAACTAGACGGTGTTTGTTCTGTTCTTTCTGAGTTGTAAATATCCTCAGACTTCTCATCCAGTTCTTGTGTTTGGACATACCTTCCTTTCCCAGAAATCCCACGGGGTTCTTGGTATTCTCATTCCAGTCCTCCACACTGTCTATGAAGCCTGCTTCCTCTTATTCCAGCCCCAGCACGTACCAGCCGCCTCTCTTGTGCCCCATTCAGAAATACTCCCATTCCAGGTCACTTGTGGGAGGTTTCTTGTTTCATTGTTTTTTATAAGATTACTTATTTTGAGAGAGAGAAAAAAAAAAAACCCATGAAGGCTCAGAGCTGTCAGTGCAAAGCTGGATATGGGGCTTGATTTCACAAAAAAATGAAATCATGACCTGAGCTGGCTCAGTTGGCTAAACGTCCGGCTTCAGCTCAGGTCATGATCTCACGAGTGTGGGTTCAAGCCCCGCATCGGACTCTGTGCTGACAGCTAGCTCAGAGCCCGGAGCCTGCTTCGGATTCTGTGTCTCCCTCTCTCTCTGACCCTCCCCTGCTCACACTGTCTCTCTCTGTCTCTCAAAAATAAATAAAAAACATTAAAAAAAAATTAAAAAAAAAGAGTCTGATGCTTAACCAATTCAGCCACTCAGACACCCCTGTGGCTGTGGGAGGTTTTTGATGAAATTTCCTAAGGGACACCTGGCACAGGTGTAGCTAACCCTGATTGAGCTCACGGAGGTGCCAGGCACAGCACTCAACTTCAAAGAAGTATCTCATTTAATTCTTCCAACAACCTAGTAGATGAGTACCATTAGAACCCTGGTCTCTGGTGGTAAGCACGTGGTGGGTGAGGTGTGGTGATTAGGAAGGCACAAGGGACCGGACTGGGAACAAATTCTCAAATGCTCAGGGGGGTTCAGTTTGCCAAGTGCCTTTATAGCCATTATTTCATTTGATTTCACCACAGCGCTCTAATGATGGTGGTCATTAGGGGAAATAATGAGCTGAGTCAAGCTTTAATTCCCTTAAAGTGGCAACCATTGGGCCAAGGGTTCTTAGGGCCCATTAACCCACCTTGCAGCTTAGAGCAAAAATCTACAAGGGGGTGGATGTAGACAGAATGTGTGCTCACTGTGGCTCCTTTTGACCCTGCTCTTTAAGGATCATTGAATTTCTAACCGCTGCTCCTCCTAGTCTGGAAACTCTTGGCCAGGGGCCCCCTGCTCTCCAAGCCCGCCCATCCCAGAAGATAAAGCTAAGTGGCAGAGGAGCCAGTTTCCTGGGGTTAATAAACAGGCTGTTTATAGCCAAGAGCAGTCACGGGGCAGGAACAGGCAGGCTGAGAGGTCATGCTCCTTCTGAATGTTGAGGTTTCTCATAAACATGCCCCCGTCGACCTTCTGGGATGCAAGAACAGCTCTGGACCCGTTGCCATCTCCTCCCCTCCTTCTTTCTCCTTGTGATGGCTCTCCTCCTCTTTCCTTTCTCCTCTCCTCGCCCCTTCCATCACCCCTTCTTCCATAATGAAAAGAGGATCCATTTTCACATTAGACACACTTAATAACTTTGGGCAAGTAATTCATCCCTGAGTCTCAGTTTCCTCGCTTGTAAAATGGGGGTCATAACGGGGCATCCTCAAAGAATACACAAATGAGAAGGTGCCTCGCGCTGTGTTTAGGACACACAATGGGTATTTAAAACATGTTTGCCTTTCCCTTTTCCCGCTCCACCCCATCCCTTCTCCCTAATCCTGGCCCCCACCCATGTTGTTTACATTCCACTTGGGAGGAGAATGGAATAGACCATAAATAAGTAGATAAAAAATAAATGAATGAGATCACTTAAAACTATGAAAAGAAATTAAATAATAACAAAACAAAGCGATGTGGGAAAGGAGGCTTTTTCTGTCCGATGTCCTCAGGATAAAGTCCAAGGTCATCAAAGCCCATCTCCATCCGCCCTTGGTTACCTCTCCAGCCTCACCTTGAGTCACTTTTCTCCTTGAACTCTCTGCTTTAGCTATGAAGGACACAGAGTATAGAAGCTGGAAGAGGTCCGTCAGCCTTGATCCAGTGGTTCCTTCCGCCCCAATCTCTCCCGTGTCTCACCCATGAAAGAGTCCTCCTTCTCCTGCCCAGATTACTAGTTACGTCCACCTGGGAGCCAGCCATGTGGCCACTGATCTGAGTTAGGTTTCCATCTCTGTGCTGCCACTCTCCCCTGTGACAGTATCCATCACCCTGCACCTCTGGTCTGTTTTCACGTCCCCACCAGATCGTGAGCCTCTTGCGGGCAAGAGTCTCTTCTTGTTCACTCTGAGTCGCAGAGTCCTCAGCAGTAAGCACAGTGGGTAGCACTTAGTAAGTGCTTAACAAACACCTGCTGTTTACTAACGTGCTTGGGGAATACTAAGTTTAGTAAGTTTAAGAGCTCAGTAGGATGAGGAAAACGCACTGACAAGGCATGGCTCTGGAGACAAAGAATGAATTGGAAGGGGAAAAGAAAACCCTCCTCAGTTCTTAGAGTTCACATTCTAGTTTCTTTCTGCTCCAACACTCTATCAGCGTTCCCCGAAAAGGCTTACTGAGCAAGCAGGGCTGAAAGTGTGAACCCCATTTAACATCTTCCAGGGGAATGTCACACCCTAGAGGGGTGGATCTGCTTGGGCTGAAGTTACCCAGCCAGGTGGTAGTGGAGTGTGTCTTAATAAGATGAGGGCCCCAGAGATGTGGGATGTGGATGGCAGTGGAAATAGCAGACTCTGAACTAAGTCAGAGCAAGCTGATTTCAAATCAAAATAACCGTTTGAGGGTGATGGTAGCCACAAAGAAGGAGATGATGTGATTTACCCACAGTCCACCCTCACCCTGTACCTCACCCCTGTCTGGGCAGACTCTCCTGGGCACCACCGCGTTTATCCTCATGGACTCCTCCCCCGGGGTCAGGTCTCCTCCCCTGGGGTGAGAAACTGCACCCTCATAGACTGTGTGGGATGGACAAAACCCCAGGATTCTGATTTCCTCATTTCTGAGTTGGAGGGACTGCAAGGTTGAGAGGAAAGGGACTCGTCTGTGGGACATATTAAGATAGGATCAGGACTCCAGACTCTCATTCCAAAGCCTTCTCAATTATGCCTCCCAAGCCCCTTTGGCATCCGCCTTCTGAGTTGGGGAAAGGGTAGGAATGATACAGACCTGACCTGGCCATTTGTTGGCTGTGATCACGGTGGGAGAAGAGGGAGGAGAGAGGGGAGGTGACAGGCTACCCCCCATCTTGTTCTGCTCTAGAGTTTATGAGTTCCTTCTAGTCCCTTGTGCATTGTTAGCTAACCCACAGGAAGTAGGATGTGGGCTGTTCACTGTTAAGTGACTATTTATGAAGGTTTTTTATTGCTTCTCCTGCACTCTAGTCTCCCAGCCCAACAATAACCCAGAAAGGATGGAAGTGGGTGGGGTGAGGCTGGCAGAGACATAGGTAGGGCTCACTACTACTAAGAAATGGGAGAAAGAGTTTGGGTTCTAGCAACATATAAGGACATCCAGGAGAACGGAGGGGGCATTTTGACAGAAAGCTTGGAGCTGTATTCAGCCTAGGCGTGACTCTTGCAGATGCCGGCATTTGCTGGAGGACCCTGGACAAGTCGCTCGGCCTTTCAGAGCCTTAGCTCTCAGCTGAAGGGCAGTTGAATGAGATAGTCTGGAGGGGCTCTCCATCTGTTTACAAGTCTCCCTCCACTAAGCAGGCTTTGGAGTGAGTGGCAATCATTAATTTCCGTGTCAGGTAAGCTCAACAAACCTGGTATTTGCCAGGCCGCATCCTGGTAAAGTTTAACTGGGAGATCTGCAGAAATGAGTTAACATAGCAGGATTGCTGTGCTTAGAAAAATCTGCTTGCACAGTTGGCCCTTGGGTTGGCACTTGGGAACTTCCGTTTCAGGAAGATTTCCACCATTCCCAGAACTGATAAGAGTGGGTCACTGTGCCCACACTGTTTATACAAACAATGTGGTATATGCTGAACACCTGCTTTCCTTCTGGAAGTCTGGAATTTTGGCATATGCTAAGCAGAGGATGCCTACATGGCCAGCCCCCAGTAAAAACCCTGGGCACTGAGTCTCTAATGAGCCTCCCTGGGAGAAAACATCGTACATGTGTTGTCACTGTTTATTATTAGAGAAACTAAGCACATACTCTGTGACTCAGCTGGGAGAGGACTCTTGGAAGCCTGTGCCTGGTTTCCTCCAGACTTAGTCCAGTGCACATTTTCCCTTTGCTGATTTTGCTTTGTGACTTTTCACTCTAATAAGTCATAGCATGAGTATGACTATGTGCTGAGTTCCGTGAGTCCTCTTTGTGAATCACTGAACCTGGAGGTGATCTTGGGGACCTCCGACGCGAGATAAGCCTGGATTTCTTGTCTTTCATTTTCTTTCCTTTTCTTTCCTTTTCTTTTCTCTTTCCTTCTTTTGAGAGAGAGAGAGAGAGAGAGAGAGAAGGCCCAAGTGAGAGAGGGGCAGAGAGAGAGAGAGAGAGAAGGCCCAAGTGAGAGAGAGAGAGAGAGAGAGAGAGAGAGAGAGAGAGAGAAGGCCCAAGTGAGAGAGGGGCAGAGAGAGAGCTGGGACTCACTGGAAGTGGGGCTCGAGCCCACCCCGATGCAGGACCCATCCTCAAGAACCATAAGATCGTGACCTGAGCCAAAGTCAGATGTTTAACCAGCCCAGACACCCAGGCGCCCCAGGAGATCAGCCTAGATTTCCCAGACAACCATAATGCTTTACCAATCTCTTACGATTATACAGCCTGAACCAGGACTGTCCAATAGAAATATAACACCTATAATATGTAATTTTAAATTTTCTATCACATTTTAAAATGTAAAAAGGAACAAGTGAAATTAATTTCAAGAATATATTTTCTTTAACCCAATATATAAAATATTAAAGTTTCAACATGTAATGATATAAACATGCATTGGGGTATTTTACATTCTCTTTTTCATACTGTCTTCTAAAACCAGTGTGTATTTTACACTCATAGCACATCTCAATTTGGACTAGCCACATTCCAGGCACTCACTAGCCTTGTTGGACAACACAGCCTTAGAGATTAAAGCAAGAGCTCTGGAGACAAAAATACCTGGGTCAGAATCCTCATTCTACCATCTATCAAACTGCATGACCTTAAGCAAAGTTACTTAACCTCTCTATGTATTAGTTTCTTCATCTGCAAAATGGGGATAATAATGTTACCTACTTCATGAGGTTGCAAGGATTTTTCAAAAAGTGAATACACCTAAAGCAATACCTGGTACGTACAGGATGTTGGGTAAATGCTGGCTGTTACTCTTACTGTCCAACAAGAAGATCAACTTGTCCAACTTCTTATTCCATAAATGAGGAAACTAATGCCCAGAGTTTGAACGGCCCTGGTTTCAAAAGTAGAGGCTCCAGCTACCGCTCCTCTTGAAGAGCTCCCTGTCCCTAGGCTGACTCTGAGATGGGATCAGCCAATTACTCAGGAAACCAGCAGCAAGAGGGCCACACCTGGGCTCTGCAATCCCTTCTTGATTGCAAAAGAGGGCCGCTGTTTGAAATTGGCCCTGAGGGGATGGGGGCTGAGGCTCCCCTCTGCTGCCCTCCTCGGATCCATCCGTTGGGCTGGCTGACCCCACCACCAAGCCCAGCGCTTACTCAGCAGTGATAGGGCTGACTTCCATTGTTTGGGCTTTTTACAGCCCTTTTTATTTATTAACTCATGCTCTACCTTCCTCAGAGACAGAGAGCATTAGTACTTCTCAGAAACCTTCTTTAAGTCGTCTGTAGTCCCTATCTACTCACCAAATGGTAAGCTCCCTATCTATGTCTCCAAAAAAGATGATGAAGAGTCACTGGGTGCTCACTTGTCTGGGACTCTGTAGAGCACATTCTCAGGCTGGAAACACAACTGGGCTATGATTCCTCTACAGCATCTGTTTCCACCCTTCCTTTCCTGAAACTCAATACAAATCATTTACTTTCCTGTGGTAACTCAGTAACTCCCATGTCTTAAATTGTACTAGCAGCCAGAATCAGACCAGTTTTGTCTGCTCAAACTGTTAGCACGTGTTGACCTGAAGCTTTACTTATTCCATATGCTAAGTAGCATTTTATTTAACATTCATTTATTTAATATTTACTGAGCATCTACCATATAGGAAGTCCTGTGCAAAGTTTTGGGAATGAAGCCATTGTTGACCTTGTGACCGAGTATAGAAAGTAAACAAAAAATGATGATAAAAGACAACAAAGTGTTGATCTAGAAAGTATCAGACACTCTAGGAATAATACTAAAGCAAGGGGACCTGAACAAAAGTGGAGACCTGAAACACGGCAGGAGAGAACCAGTTAAGGAGAGAATGTGGAGTGTTCCAGGCAGAGGAAACAGCCTAGACAAAACCTGGAGGTAAGAGAGAATGGCACATCGGAAGAACTGAAAACAGACTCAGTACAGAGAGAGCAGTGTGGCTGGATTTTGAGGACATTGTCTGAAGCACTAAGGAATTTGGACTTCAACCTGAGGGCAAGAGGAAACAGCTCAGTGGAGAATAACATCTTTCAAAACATAGGGTTCTGGGAACAAATCAACGAAATGAGCTAAAACTGTGGGCGGTGAAAGTCGGAGGCGTACTGTTTTTATGTTTGGCTTCATGTTCTTGGTGGGAAGTCTCAGCCATCCTTTGAAAGCAACATGCAGGCCATCCTCAGGGCCAGGCCGCGCTCCCCTGACCCCCGGCCCACTGTCCATGAAGCTAGTATTCCTGAGTTTGGTGAGGCACAGGCTTTCCTTAGACCCTCGGAACTGTAGAGACACAGGGACCATCAATGAGAGACTGCCAAACACCGGTTGAGGCCCAGAAGGAAAGTAACTTGTGTGTGGGTTCATAATAAGCCTCGGGCCTCTGGCTTCTTCTTATTTCTCCCAAAGAGGTCTGGGACTAGGATGAGGCACGGCAGGCACACAGAGTACAAAATTTAAGGAGACACTCACTCTCAGGTGCCACCTGTGTGCCTCCAAGACCCCGGGTGCCACTTGCCTCATCCCAGTTCTGGATCTGTTGGATACACCTTGAGGGCAGAGACTGTAACTTCCAGAAGACTCTCTGACATCTCTGATGGTGTTAACGTGATGCTAGGCATATATTTTTAGGGTCATCAGATGCCTACTAATGATAATGAACAATGGGTTTCTGACAGACAGACATTTTTGTATCTTTGGGTAAATATGAGATGAGGCCTGGGAATCTGTGTTGCAAGCTTCCCCGGTGACTCTGGGAGGCAGATTTGGGAATGGACTGATCCCAACACAATATGAACAGGATCATACCAAGACAGCCCAGACCTAGAGGTGCCTGACTTCATCGCCTGTTATCTCCAAGCAGAGAAATGATTTATTTGATTGATTAATGCAACAGATATTAAGCAACTGTGTTCTAGGCCCTGTGCCAGGTGGTGACTATGGCCTACTCTCAAGTTCTAGGTCTGTCACTTACTTTAGAAGCAAGTCATCTAGCCAGAACCAGAAGGTCTTCAGGAGGTCAACAACCATCATTACGCAGTTGGGTAAACCAAAGCCCAGCGGGGGGAGAGCAACACATTAAAGACTACACAGTGAGTAAACGTATTTTCTGGCCCCAAATCATCTGGGAATAGTATTCCAGTGTTCTCTCCAGGAGGGGGCCACATTCAAAAATCCGTGGGCACCCACTGTTTGCTTCTTAAGCACTAAGTCTGAATGGAGCAAATATTCCTGAAGACCCACTGCAGATCTTGCAGACATTTCTAATCCTCAACATCCCCGCAACTGGACTGGGGGAAAGATGAAAGAGGGCACACCACAGGTGTTTCAAAACCTAGGAGTATGAAATACTTCCTAGGACGGAGCCGTCTTGCATTAGTTCTTCAGTGCTATATAAAGCCCTTTCCTCTGGCTGTGCTGGAGGATATTGTGTCTGCCCCCTCCTGCACTTCAGAGCCAAAAGACGACAGGGCGCCTCATGGGTTCACCAGGACCAGCTCCCATCTCTGCCCAGGCTTGCTTATGTCACTGTCACCCGGAGTCTGGGGAGGAGAAGGAGGGTAAGTTGTGCCCGCCCCTGAAATGCCAGCCGCCCTGCGATTGGCTACAGGGACTCCGGCCCGGCCGCGGATTGGTCATCGCTGAGGGCTTGAAAGGTGGCCGAGAGCGTCGGACACCTCAGACGGCGGTGGCCCGGGATCAGACCGCGTCTCTGGCGAGCCCGAGACGCCCCCCCCACCGCCCGCCATGGCCCGCCTGTTGCGGGCGTCCTGTCTTCTCTCGCTGCTCCTGGCTGGCTTCGTCCCGCCGAGCCGGGGGCAGGAGAAGTCGAAGGTGAGTGAGCCTCCGGGGTGGGGGGCCTGGCGGGATGAGCAGAGCCCCCAGGTGTCCATTTCTCGGTGGCGAGGCACCCCTCTTCCCAGGCTCCCCTCCAGAAGGGCAACACCTAATGCGCGGACCCCTCTCCGCCGCCAGGACCCCCACCCGGAGCGCGGGGCTGCACAGTTCCATCTATGGGAGATCCGGGCACCCCCGGCGGGCAGAATAAATAGGGAGGAGGGGCATTTTCGCCGTGTTGACGCCTTCTGGCCCACAGCTGAGTCGCCTTGCTACGTGCGTGCCGCGACTGTCTTCACCTACTCTCCTCCAGTCCGGCTGTAGGGGCGGGGGCGCAGAAACTTGGGGTCTGGGTTGGCTGCGGAGGTTCCCGGGGGTGACTGACAGGCGAGGAGAAAGGGAGGGAGCTGGGTGGTCCCTGTCTCCAAGAACTGTGGTGGGGGATCTTCTAGCCCAAGAATTAACGCAGCTAGAAATGCCCACCTGATTCCAGGGCGTTGGTAGAGGATGTAGAGATTGTGACAGAAAGCCCTCTGGACTTGCAGTGCACACCACTCAGGACCCTGACTAGATCCTCCGTCCTTTCTGGGCCTCAGTTTCTCCATCTGCAGGGACGGGCGTGGGGGGTGGTCAGGGGCACAGTGAAGCTGAAGAGTTTCAGGGGATGCTTGGAGAAGCTGCAAAAACCATATGCTTGTTCCTTGAAGGCCCGGGCAGAGTCCTGGGGCAGCCTCACTAGCCACGCCCACTGCCCATGGCGGCCTGAGCAAAGCCTTAGCTAGGGTGGGGGTGCTGAGGCCAGGAGTGGGGTGACCCGGCGTCCTTATCCTTGGACAGGGGACGCCGAAGTGGGTCCAGTAGACCTTCTCCACGGTGGGAGGCTGAAACCAGGCCAAGGCATAGACCCAAAGAGAGAGATTTCTGTCTGTACCTTCCCAACATACATCTCTACATCTCTCTCTCTCTCTCTCTCTCTCTCTCTCTCTCTCACACACACACACACACACACACACACACACACACACACCTCCGACATGATTGTGTAAGCTCAAGAGCAGCTTTGAGCTTCGGTGTCTCTAAAATCTTCTGGGCCTTTATTTTAATATCTTAGGAGTTCATAATCTGTTTCCAAAGTCCTATCCACTGTTCAATTAGCCCATTCCAAGCACAGGGTTCCTTCTGTATGTTTCTATCCCCCCATCCTGTCCTCAGCTAACTCCTATTCCATCTGTTTCTCTTTGGAGTAAGCCTAGAAATTGGATGGCTATGGAGCCACCTCTCCCATGCCTCCTCCTTTGTATCCAGCCCTGTTCATTATCCCTAACTCGAAAGGCATTTTCCAGGGCAGGGATGGGACTGAGTTTCAGGATTGTGGTGAGGGGTAGAGGTAGGGATAGGCAGGCCGGCACCATGGAGTCAGTCCTTTACCCTCAGTTTGGGGAGAATATTGGGCCCTGACTCAAGAAGGCCGGGGTAAAAAATATGGGCTCCATGAATAACTCATCATAGCCGTGTGTTGTCTGCAAAACTCTGAGGAGAAATAGGTGGATTTGGAGAGAACAGGGTGGGTATGGTCTAGAGAAGTTGTAGGGTGAGGTAAGATCCTATCAGATGCAACCAGCTAGGACTTGTTGGCTAAAGACAGGCTGGACATGCACATCTCTCCTCCCAGGCCCTTAGAGAGTTGAAATGTCATAGCTCTGGATTCTAAGACTCAACCACCTACCTTACCCCCCAACTCCAGGGCCAAGGGATCGGATATAGGGCATGTGAGGAATGGGATGGGCAATAGGTGACAGTCTCAAAGGGATGTCTGCCTCCTCCCAGTTCAAAGGGAGGAGTGGATAACAAAGGGAATCCTCCTTTCCTGGCTGTGTCCCCTCTCCAGTTCAGCTTAAAGCTACCCAAGCTCCCTGTACTTGCTGTGCAGAAGGACTTTGCAGAAGCTGAAGAGGGTCACAGCTGCTGACGTGCATGGGATCCTAGTAACCGCTGGTTTCTAGGTGATTAAAGCAGGCAGAGAGAATCATGGAACCACAGGCTGACAGAGCTGACGAGCCCTTAAGACAGCACTGACTCTGAGCCTATCTGACAGGCGAGGAGCCAGAAGGGAAAGGACTGCTTACACAATACCAGAGTCGTGGCCAGGCCCAGAACTCAGGTCTCCTGCCCCCAGGCCAGGTCTCCTTTCAGAGCATCGCATTGACAGGAGGGGTAGATGGAAGAGGAGAAAGATCCAAGACCAGCAGCCCAAGCCAGCCGGCGTCCTGGCTGAGGCCCCTTCCAGGTCCCAAGCTGCCAGCATTCTCCTGTCTTGTCCAACCGTGGCAGGCCTGAGACACTTGCACTGCCTCTCCGCACCCTCTCCTCTGGCCTCCCTGTTTAGGGGGCAGGGCTCTGGAGTTCATGGGCCCAGAGGAGGGAGGGGGCTCACAGCTCACATAAGGACTTGGCAGCAGTGCTCAGTGGTGAGTACAGGCCATGGCTTCTACCACCATAGGCCACCCTCTGAGCCTCATCAGTCTGCATCCACAACCCTGGCCTCACTGCCCCCAGTAGAAAGCTTGGAAGTTTTGCCATCATCCCTTCTCCTGGAGACACCTTGCACAGTGTACCATCTTCTTTGCACTGCCTGGGGGAACATCAAAGACCTCCTCACAATAATGTAGGAACATCAGGGCCCTCCTCACCATAATGTAGGAAGGTCAGGGCCCTTTACCCTAGCTGCAGGCAGAGTAAGCAGTATCCCCTGATGTGAGGATTTCTCTCCAAGAGGCCTTCCAGCCTTCTTTGATCTGCCTCTAGATTCTCACAGCCATTTTGGGAGGCAGGTAGTAACATCCTCGCCTGTCAGTTGATGGAGGCTCAGAGAGTATATTTGGCTCACTGGCCCCGGAGCCCCAGAGCCAGCAAAAGTCTAAAACCTAGTCACAGAGGAGATTCCCCTTGCCCCACCCCCAGCCCAAAGCTGTGCCCAGAAGCCGATCCTTCTGTTGTTTACAAGCTTTCATTATTTAGACAACCTCTTGGCTTTTGTTCTCTCCATTTCCCAGAATTTGTTTTTGGAGTAGGGTGGAGTTTCGGAAGGAGGTGGAGAGGCGTGTAGGGAGGCCTTGCCTTCTGGCTGCTAGACCTCTGTGGTCAGCTGGTTGTTGTGTCTTGGTTGTCTGTATTTTGTGGTGGAACTGACCCAACTGGGGCCAAGGAGGCCCAGGGGCTAGAGGAATGTTGAGCTTAGTTCTCAAGCCTGTCTCCAGCACCCACCAGAAGTCACAGGGCATGGAATATCAGACCCACGGGAAGCAGGGAATTTGCATCGAAGCCAAAAAGAGAGCTTGCAGCTCTCAGGGATTGGCTTGTTGGAGGGAGCCCTGCCTCGTCTGGCTCAGCAGGCCTGCGGCATCTTCCGGACAGAGGGTGGCTTTTCTGTACTGTCCTCGGGCCACACCCGATGACTCCCTTTGCCCAGCTGGGCCCAGGTACCTCGACTCAACAGGAAACCTTCCTGGTTAATGGGGAGGAGAGGGTGTGGACTGGCTCCTCTAACTCCAACCAACCACCTGTCTCTCCTGGTCTACAGTGGACTATAATGGTGGTTTGCACATGATTTGTTTTATTCTCTTGCGACCCCTCTCCTATGACATCAGGGCCAGAGATTTCCTGCTACGGTGGTGGCAGCAATTTCCTTTCCCATCATGATCAGCCCCGCTGCTGATTGTGTTGTTGATGCCAAGACATCCTTTTCAAGAGTAGACCCAGATTTTCGTAGTCTGTGCCAGAGCCAGTGTGGACCCAGAGAGGAGTCTCATGCAATGTCGTGCTGGTTGGCAGGGATCCCACTCCTCCTCTCCTGATAGTGACGCTGACAAGTCATCAGGGTTGATCACAGCTGGTCCGGTTCGAGGTTCTTGTCTTATGAAAGAGGAAACTGAGACCCAGTGAAGAGAAAGGGCTAGTGCCAGACCACGCTAGGCGTTAGTGGCACCGCTGGACGGGGACTCCAGGTTCCCCATCTCAGACCCATTGTTCGCTACTTGTTCTGGAGGTTGACTGGGCTGGGGGGCAGCAAAGAGGAAGGCATAGCGGTCGTCACAACTGCACACTCGCAGGGGAACAGCTCACACGTGCCAGGCACTGCCGCTTTCCCCTTGCCACAGCGCCAGATCCTCCCAGCATGCCTTTCCCCTTCCTGGTTCCTCCTGCTTCCCTGTTTATAGCTACAGCCTCGGTTTCCCAGTCCTCCAGATCTGGGACTTCCCAGTCACCTCTCCACACTGCCACTTCCTCCTTTCTCTCCAGTCCCTCCTCCACAATGCTGTCATTCAGGCCCACATCATCACCGGCCTGGCTGGTTGCAGGGGCCACGCCAGAAGCCCCCATCAGCACCCAGTAACGCAAACAGCAGCACAGCATGGTCTCCCTCCAAGCCTGGCAAATGTTTGCGAATTGGTATGTGAGGAGCAAGTAATGGTCACAGTAATTCTCCAGGTTTCCCTTCACTCACCAGATGATTAAGTCATTGATCATTACTTTGTATAAGGAATTAGAGCTCAGTTCTGGCCCACTCTGGTCTTGGGCAAGTCACTCTCCCTCATTGGTATCTTTTATTATCTTGAAAGTGGAGATGCCAGGTTCCGTCCCAGCTCTAACCGGTCTTCCTCTGTTGCAGACGGACTGCCATGGCGGCGTGAGCGGCACTATCTATGAGTATGGAGCCCTCACCATCGATGGGGAGGAGTACATCCCTTTTAAGCAGTATGCTGGCAAATACATCCTGTTTGTCAACGTGGCCAGCTACTGAGGCCTGACAGGCCAGTACATTGGTAAGAGCCCACCTCCCCTCCCCACTCTGGGGCTGTTCCTGCCAGTTGGACACATTTCAATCACAGGAGCGTTTTTGGTGCAAGAGGAAAGGGGAATCATCAGATTCCAAACCATGTATCCCAGTTCTACTGTGTTCCATGTTTTTTTAAAAAAATTTTTAAATGTTTTCATTTACTTTTGAGAGACAGAGAGAGACAGAGCATGAGTAGGGGAGGGGCAGAGAGAGAGGGAAACACAGAATCCGAAGCAGGCTCTAGGCTCTGTGCTGAGCCCAATGCAGGGCTCCAACTCATGAACCGTGAGCTCATGACCTAAGCCAAAATCAGACGCTTAACCAACTGAGCCACCCAGGGACCCCTATGTTCCATGTTTTCGTGAAGATGATTATATAAGCCCAAGGCCTGATCACCTGCAGACATGTTCTAGAAGATTCCCAGTTATCCTTCATCCCTGGGTAACTCAGCTGCTCTGAAAGCAGAGAGATGGAAAAGATTTTCTAGCTGAAGGGTCCTTTCATTGGAGGAATGGTAGCTTTATCCTGCTGAGAATTTCCAATCTGCCCTAGTGCTTCTCTGGAAAGCAGGCAGTTGGGCTGAGGCCCCCAGTTTAGGCACATTCCTGGACGTGGAATGACAGCAGGCGCAATGGCCCAGTGGGCACTGGATGCTCTGTCTAGAATACTTCCGTCTAGCCCTTGGAATAGAGCAGAGTGTTTGTGTAAGAGACGGGCTGGGTGCTGGCCCTGCACGAGAGGCCAGGCAGGCGAGGAGGCATGCAGGGGGAACTGGGGAGCTGGGCCAGGGCCTCTCTTTGGTCCTCAAACTGCCAGAGTACAGGAGGGTTGTGATAGCCCCACCCACCACCCACCCCCTCCCCAGGAAGTCCTCTGTCTTCTGCCTGGATGTATGGCTCTTGCTCTAAGAAACCCATTCCTGACAGTCCTGCAGGAGCCCTCAGCTGACTGGCCCAGTGGCAGTGGGCAGTTGACTGACTACTGATTTGAGGAAGGGTATTGCCCTCACTGGTCCCCAAATCTCCAACCAACCGAGATTGGAGTCAGGAGGATGGGACTTGTATCCCAGCACTGCCACACTCCCTGGGCGATCTTGGGCAAGGCCCTGTCAGGCCTCAGTGATTTCAGCTATACAATGGGAGAGCAGGTGGAGTGGTACGGATGATGCGGGGCTCCTTGACAGGTTACCTTCATCTCTGCCCTCTTTTCTCCTGGCCCAGAACTGAATGCACTACAAGAAGAGCTTGCGCCATTTGGTCTGGTCATTCTGGGCTTCCCCTGCAACCAATTCGGCAAACAGGAACCAGGAGAGAACTCGGAAATCCTACCCAGCCTCAAGTGAGTGCTTGCTTGGTGTCCCGAGAAAGCACCCCCTCCCCCCATGCCTCAGCTTAGGCATCAGGCATTTCTTGCAGTGGCCCCTACTCATGACAGATGCTTAGCCACCCAGGACTGTGCTCCCTTTCCAAGAGTCCCATTCACCGGAAGGAACGGGAGAGGGGTCAGGGACAGGGAAGACCGCATGTGAGTGCAGGGTGGGATGGCAGGCGTGGGGGAGGGAAGGAGTGTAGGCAGGGACAGGGTTATGGAGGTACCACGCTGGAAAAAGCAGCCCGCAGACCCACACTATGCCTATGCCCATTCAAGATCAGCTCCAGTCGCCTGGTGTGGAATAAAACTCAGATTCCCAACACCCCTCTCCCTGTTTGGTCTCTTCTTGTCATTTCTGGGCCCTACGCCCATCTCCTTGGGACCCACATAAGAATATTTTCTGTAGGCATGTCCGACCAGGTGGGGGCTTCGTCCCCAATTTCCAGCTCTTTGAGAAAGGGGATGTGAACGGGGAGAAAGAGCAGAAGTTCTACACGTTCCTGAAGGTGAGTGTGCCACCACCCTCTGTGGGAGTGTCTCGGCCCGGCTGGCGCCAGCTCTGGACAAGGCTGCAGCCCCTCCTGCTCCAGCCCATGCAGAGACAAGGCCCATGCCACCCTCCCCTGCTTCAGGAGCTGGGGGGAATTTCTTGGCATCTATCATTCCAACCATAAGACTTTGCAGACACTAGGATCTCAACAGCCCATTTTATAGATAAGGCCCAAGCAGGGCTCCACAAGTGATCAGCTGAGAGTCTTACAACCTGCTAAAGCCAAAGCTGGCATCCCAGACTGGTGCTCTTTTCTCAGTGCCAGGCTGTTCTACCTGCCAGGGAGGCCCAGGGTGGGAGGGGGGGAAGGGCCCCACACAGGCTTGACATTCCTCTCATCGCTGCTGCAGAACTCCTGCCCACCCACCTCGGAGCTCCTGGGCTCACCCAACCGCCTCTTCTGGGAACCCATGAAGGTCCATGACATCCGCTGGAACTTTGAGAAGTTCCTGGTGGGGCCAGACGGTATACCCATCATGCGCTGGTACCACCGGACCACGGTCAGCACCGTCAAGATGGACATCCTGGCCTACATGAGGCAGCAGGCGGCCCTGACTGTCAAGGGGAAGTAAATCAGGCCTGTCCCACCCCATGTCCACCACGCAGGGGCTGGGGAGGGACTCAGTTCAGGAAGGACTCCATTTCTCCGACCCCACCACACTCCCACCATAGACCCCTTACTAATACACAAGGCCCCAACCTGACACAAACGTGTGCGTACAATCGTTGTCTGTACTGCTGCGCACGTAGGTGTCTGCACACATGCCTACAGGTGTGCGCGGCCATGTGTGTGCGGGAGTATACAGCCACCTGTGTCTACCTGCGTGAACATGGGGGACGTGAACCCTATGTGTGCCCACAGCCGTGTGCTACGGAGAGTGCTGAAGAACTCCCCTTTCTCTCCCGGTCTGTTCCAATGAGAACCATTCACTTTCAAAGGAGCCTGAGTGAAAACCAGCTCCAGATCCAACTGTTCTGCTCCAAACTGGACCTCAACCTTGGGGCCAGCATTTCCCACTGCCAAGTATCCCCACCGAAGTGCCCAGAAGTTTGTGCCCAGTCTGCCCCTCTCCATCATGCGGCCTCGCTCCTTCCTGAAGAGCCCTCCCAAGCCCCGTCCCACAGTGCTCCCTGAGAGTAGCCGAGGCGGATGTGAGAGCAAGGGCCAGGTCCCCCATGTCAGGGATGGCATCTCCATGAAGGAGGGGCCCGAAGCCCTTGCGGGCGGACCTCCCCTGAGCCTGTCTGAAGGGCCAGCCCTTAGTGCATTCAGGCTGAGGCCCCTGGGCAGGGATGCCACCCCTGCTTTTCTGGAGGATATGCCCTCTGCCCTCACCCTGGCTCTTGGTGTTAGACTCACCCATCTTCCCAGTAAAGGCCTTTCTGCAGCAGCTGAGCCTACTGTGGTGCTTCCTCCACGGGGCCTCCCTAGCTGGGGTGGGTAAGAGGGAGCAGAAGGAAGGAAGAAGAAATAGAGGGAGTGCTTTGGGCTCCTGCTGTTTGGTTTCTACCTAGGCCTACTCTATTCTCTAAGTCAGCACTGGGAGTTTATAAAAGCAGTTCACATCCTCTCTCATTCCCTCCCACAATTCACCAGGCAGCTGGAGCTGAGATGAAGTGTTCCATTTGACAGGTGAGGAGACTGAGGCTCAAAGACGGGCCAGTCATGGAAACCCAGGTCACCTGACTCTCAGCCCACATTCTGTCCACTGGCCCTGGGTGCCCACCCTTGGGGAGACGTGGGCAGGGCCCAGGGGGTATCTGCGGAGAGTCGGGGTGGTGCTCTGGGGACTAGGGGGCACGGGGCACAGAGGGAAGAGGCTGGGAAAGCAGCCCCCTCCCCTGCCCAGTCATACAAATACACAAGTCATAGAACACTGATCTTCAACTCGGATTTATGTCCAAGGTTCGTGCAAACAGCAGCCCAGGGACAGCCAGCCACTCTGATCTGGGCCTCTGACACCACAAGCCTCCAGCTGTGGGGCCAGGATTCTGGTAGCTTCACACTGGGCCCCTCAGCACATGTGGCTGGTGTGGCCTTCATCCCAGGCTGCCGTGGCACCAGCAAGGCTGCCGTGGGTGGAGGCAAAGGGCCCTGCAGTAGAACACCCCGTCTTTCTCCTCTGTGTCCAGGGGCAAACTTGCCCTTCTCGAAGCTCCTTGAGGGGAAGGGATGGGCGTGGGGGCAGGCCCTGCTACAAAGGAGCTTGAAGGAAAAATTAAAACACACACAAAAACTGAACGTGGTCCCCAGAGAGGCTGGAACCATTTCTGGGGAAGTTTTGAAAGAAGGGGTCCCAGCTGCACCCCACTCTTGAGACTGACGTCCCCCTGTGCTTCTGCAAAGCATGGTAGGTCGAAGTCGGATGAGGCCTCTCTCCACCGGGCGGCAGGGTGCTGAGTTTCTTCCGGTCACTCCACAGGAGGGCCCCAAATGGAAGCCTTCAGGGTGGAGCCTCTCCAGCCTGTAAACAGTTCAGATCGGGCTGGGGCACGAGCTGGTGGCCCATCAGCCTCCCATCCCGCCAGGGCTCTGGCTGCATGGAGAACGTGGCCTCTAGTTTTTCAGTAATCTGAGATCAGGTGGCTCTGCAAGGCGAAGGTGGAGCCAAGTGACATAATCTGGTCTCACTGAGGCCCCTGACGGTCATTTTTCGTAGACTCTAAATAAAAAAAAAATGTTAAGGACTTTAAGAGATGATGGCCTACAGTAGGTTCCAAAGGCCTACGGAAACCAGTAAGGAACGAGGAATGTAACAGCTAGAGCTTACTGAGTGCCAGGCCCTGGGCTAGTACTTCAGATCCATCTGTCACTCAGTCCTTGTCCAGCCCAGTGAAGCAGATTATTAGCCCTTTAGGGAGGAGGAAATAGGGGCACAGAGAGGTTTTTAAAAAATATGCCTGAAGTTCCAGATCTAGGATGTGTTTGAGCTTAGCCAGTCTGGCTCCAGATCCCAGAGGCAGAGAAGTTCTGGGAGAAGAGGCAGCCCGGCCCACTTGCCCCCCATCACAGCAGCCTCTGGGACTCTGTGGGGAACCATGAGCCAATGGCTGACTAGTGCAATGCCTCCTCCCAACTCCTATGTCACCCGAACCACGCTGCCTCCATGCCAGGCTGCTGTCCCCGTGAAGGGCACCTTCTGTGAGGGGCACTCTGTCTCTGCACAGCCACAACCCTTAGACAGCAGCTCTTTGTGCCGGGAAGGACTTGGCCTTGTAGAAAGTAAAGGCTGTCACTAAGAACCCGAAGTCTTCCTGTGACTAGTGAGCAAATCTCTAGTCCTCAACGGTTTATGGCAAATGCCATGACCTGATGGAGCTTTTCAAAATGCAACTCTAGGGGTACCTGGCTGGCTCAGCTGGTTGAGAGTCCGACTCTTCATTTCAGCTTGGGCCACGATCCCAGGGGTGAGAGATCAAGCCCCGTGTCAGGCTTCAAACTGAACATGGTGCCTTCTTGAGATTCTCTCTCTCTCCCTCTGCCCCTCTCTCCCCACCCTGTCTCAAATAAATTAAAAACAAAACAAAATGCAAATGTAATCTGTCATGCCACTGTACTTCAAACATGTCCAAGGAGGAGTACCTGGGTGCTCAGTCAGTTGGGCATTCAACTTTGGCTCAGGTCATGGGTTCGAGCCTCGCATCAGGCTCTGTGCTGACAGCTCAGAGCCTGGAGCCTGCTTCGGATTCTGTATTGCCCTCTCTCTCTGCCCGTTCCCTACTCGCACTCTCTCTCAAAAATAAATAAACATTAAAAAAATAATAATAAATAAGCATGTCCATGGAATCCACATCATTGTTAGAATAAAGACCAGCACCCTGCCATGGTCCGCACATCCCTGCACGGGCTGGACTTGTCTTCCTCCGGACCTTGCCTCGCCGGTCTCTCCTTCCACCCCTTGTTCTTGCCTCCTCCAGTCTTCGGCTCCTCAGTCTGCTTCCTCCCTCCCTCCCACTGAGGCCTATGTATTTATCATTTTTCTGCAAGAACATGCTGCACCATCACCTCTTCACCTAATTAACACCATGCATTCTGAGGGGCTCAACTCAAACCTCACTGCCCCCAGTCCAGGTCAGGCTCCTGTTACCTGCTCTTCTTCCTTTAGGGCACCTGAGTGCAACTGAAGGCCCATCTGTGTGATTTCTCTGGTGCGCATATTATTCCTTTTGGTCTCTCTCCCTAGACAGTAAGCCTCCCTAGACAGTAAGCTCCGGAGGAGCAGAGACTGTACCTGTTTCTACTCCCTCAGCTTCCCTAGCACCTAGCACAGAGCCAGGCGTTGAGATACCACGCTCGAATGAATGAATGACTTCAGTCTCCTCACCCTGCAGTCACCTCCCACCCTCACAACACCATTCTGGAAAGTGAGGCCTCTCTTCCACCAAGATCAGAAGGTGGTGATGTCATCCCCAAAGTGGGGCCCACCTGTAAGAAGTTCTCTGCCCATGGGGAAGACAGCACCCCATACCAGCTCACACTCACCTGGTCCCACAGGCCTGGCCGTGGGCGAGTCCATCACTTGGGAGCTCTGATTCCGCATCCCTCCACAGGGTGGCCGCCAGGTGTACTCTGGCTACAACAGAGCCGGTGCTTAGTAATCGGTAACCGTGCTCACCAGGTACGGCAGCAGCTACCCCGCCAGCGCGGCACTCAACATGCATGCATCTAACGCAGCTCAACCCTCACAACCACCCAGGCTGCCGTGTCCGTTTTACAGGTAAGGAAACCTGAGGCTCAGAGGGGGTAAGAAACGTGTCGAAGGTCATCTAGCTAAGAAAGTGGTCAATGGGGTGCCTGAGTGGCTCAGTTGGTTAAGCATCTGACTCCTGATTTCAGGCCATGATCCCCTGGTGGTGAGATTGAGCCCAGTGTCTCTCTGCACCTCCCCACCCCGCCCCCACTCTCTCTCTTAAAATAAAAATAAATACTCCCTTAAAAAAAAATGAAGTGGCGAAGCTTCAGATTTAGGTCTCTATATAAGCCCAGAGCCAGACTCTTAAGGCCCACACTAGACTCTAGGGTTTAAAGATGTGTAAGGACTGGGCATAGCAGGAGGAGTGAGAAGGCCTGCTAGACAGGAGGTCATGTCCTCATTCAGGCAGGAGAAGTGATGCCTGAGCAGGACTGTGGCAGAAGGATGGAGACAGTACGCTAGATGATGGCAGCTCTTTGGAGAATGATAAGCAGGGAAAAGGAAAGAAAGAAGAGCGTGGAAGTGGGGGGAGGGGAAGGAAGGGCAATTGAAAAGGGGAAAAGAGAAGGAAAAGCAAAGGAGAGAATGCACGGTGAGGACCTGGTATCCGGTTACATGCGCAAGTTCTAAGAAAAAGTCAAACTCAAACTGTGATACCTTTGGCCTGCTTAGCTGGAGGGAGCCCTCCTTCCTGTCCTGACTTCTGAGCCTTTCTATTAAAAACAGTGACCCTGAGCAGCTTCGGGCTGGGGAGTCCCACCAGGCTCTGGAAATCTGCCTGTACGCCACAGTGCTGTTCAGCAAAGAGCCAAGTGTGCAGGCTCTTTGACCCCCTCACTTGACCCTGCCCTTCTGGAAGGGGTGTAGGGTGGCCTCTGGGTGTGTCCTGGAGTGAAGGAGGGGCGCAGACTCACCAGATGGAAGAGGCGTGAGTTGGGGAGTGGGGGTGGGTGTTCCATGGCCATGGCGGGTGGAGGGTAGCGGATCTGGGACCAGTCCTCAAAGCCGTGGTGTGGGACCATGGCTGGCATGGGTGCGTAGGCATACGGATAGGCCCCACAGAGGTGCTCTGGGTGGGGCTCCATGTGGTAGCGCTCCGCTGAGGCCTGTAAGAAATGCTCATGTCTGACTCTGCACAGTAGGCTGCATGGGCCGTCGCCAGTGGCACTGGTCTCATCTCCCTTTCTATATCCAGAATCTTAGTTTGCTGAAGGCTGGGAGATGCGAACTGACGGCTAGTACATGGACACAGATGGCTGGTTTATGGGTATGGGAAGCTGGTACCTGGGCACAGATGACTGGGTGTATAATCACAGAAGGCTGGTATCTGGACACAGATGGCTGGTACACGAACACAGGTGACTACTATATGTGTACGGGAAGCTGGTGTACATGGGCACAGAAGGCTGGTACCTGGGACACAGATGGCTGGTACATGGGTATGGGAAGCTGGTACGGGACACAGAATAACAATGATGACATCTAAGGTGTCCTGAGCACTGACTCTGTACAGAGTGTTGTTGTAAGTGCTCTCCCTGCATCACCTCATTAACGTGTTGGACACCTGAGCAAACACTGCCTCTCCCCTCAGACTATAGGTCCCTGAAGAAGGAAAGATGAGGTAAGTGCTGCTTCCTCCCTCAAGGCTTCTCACCTTTGCTTTCCTCTTCTGCTGTTTGAGGGCTTCTTTTGTCTTCTCCTCATCTTTGAATGCTTTGAGCTGAGAGAAGGAGGGAGGGAGAGAAGACTTGGTGCAGGGGCTCCTTGGCTAGGTTGGGACCCAGGGTCTAAGCCACTCTCGGCTGCCCACCTGGCTCAGCCGCAATGAAGGGTCGGGGGGTGGGGGGGGCGGAGGGGAAGGCCCCCATAGGGCAGAGCAGAGCCCAGGTCGGTGGCTACAGGTGAGGCCTGGTCTCCATGGGTGGTCTGAACACAGGTCAGGAGAGCTCATGTGGGCCTCCCATTGCTCTGCTTTCCTGTTAGTGTTCTTTACTTCCATTCTGTGACAGAGGAAGTGGCTCTGACTGTGGAGGCCAGAGTTAGAGGTCAGAGACAGGAAGGGACTTGTTGAGGTGTGCAACTTTGGTAGCAGAGCTGGGAGAAAACCAGTGGGTGTCCTGACTTCCAGTCTCACCAGGGACCTTCCACACCCCCCTTCCCTGCCCCAGGAGGACAGACCAGTTGTCCCTCCCTCCGTCCAGCTGTTCCCACCTGGGCATTGGACAGGGTGACCTGGGCCTGTAGTTTCTCCACCTGCTTCTTCAGCTCTTCCTTCTCCTCATTCATTCGTTCTCGATCACTGCGCTCCCTCTGGAAGTCTTCCTCAAAGATCTTCACCTGCAGGGGAATGGAGGGGAGGACGGTGGAGTAGGGGGTGAGAAGGGGCTCAGACTGCTCACCCCCCTCACAGTCATCGTGAGAAGGGGAATGAGTGCACCTCTGGCTTCCCAACCCCCACTTCAGAGAGAGAGGCTCTGGGCCCGTCTATTTTATATTCTGGGCTTCAACACAGGCTTTATTTAAATAAGGTACCTGTGGCCTAAAAAAAAAAAGGAGGGGGGTCACACGCCCCCAACTAGTACAATCCCCCTCTAAGGCGCAGTCACGGGCCCGGAGCGTGGGTACAAGACTGGAGTTGGTCTCCCGGCTCTGAGAGGAGAGGACTCACAGGGCTCTCCCAAGGCTCTGCGGGCGCCTGCAGTTTCATATCCCACTGCAGACCAGTGAGACGCTGTCTGGGTTAGAGACAGTTTAGGAGCCTCTAAATCACAGCATCCAAGAGAAACATGTGGGAGAGCTCTATTCTTTCCAATTCCCTTTCAGTCCTTCTGTGCCCCGCAGGGAGAAAATGTGTTTATGCTAACATGTCTTCAACACCTTTCTAGTATTTACTAATTTCCCTTCCTTTCCCTCGAAGAGGACTCGAGTTCAGAGTCCTTAGTAGGCAAGGTTATCCAGCTCGAGGTTAAGAACACTGTTTTGCTTTTACTGTATTTATTGCTTACAGTTACTTTCTATTGGTGGCAAATAATAAAGCATTTTTCATTTATACTATCGTCATAAAGTTCCTTTCCAAATACACTTATTGAAAGTACTGTATTTAAAATTTATTTTTAAAATACTACATAAATAATAGCACAGCTCGGGTACAGAGATGGTTAAATCAAAAAGGCGGCAGTGGAGTGACCTAGTTAAGGATACAGTGCTGGGAAGGACAGACTGAGAACCAGACAGGGGTCCGGGCCATTAGCCAGAATGTGGACTACTAATTACATCTTCCAGGTGATTCCAAGCCCCTCCTGGGTCCACAGGAGTGCTCCAGCTCCCCACTCAGCACCGCCCCTACCTGACCTCCACCTCCTGGGCTCACCTGCTGTTTCAGCAATTCGTTCTGCATGACAAGCTCCTGTTTCTTTAAGAGGCCACCAGCTCCTTCTGGGCCCCCAAATGCAGCTGGTGGAGAGGAGGGGGAGGCTTGGATGCTCAGTGCTTCCTCTAGGGCCTGGAATCGGGAAGACAGGAGACGAGCCCATCAGCAGGAGTCCTGGAAGTCAGGACCCCTTGGAGACGTCATCTTCGGTGACCCCCTTCCTGATAAGAGTGACAATAATGGCCCCCCCAGTACCACTGAGTAAATGCTACCCTATTCATTTATGCTATACACACATCATTTCACTGGATCCTCTCCATAGTCCTAGGAAGAAAAGACTATGACCATCACTCCCTCTGGAAAGATGTGAAAACTAAGGTTCAGAAACCTGAAGTGATCTGTCCAAAGTCACACAGCTCACAAGAGCAGGCTAAAAGGGGGTCCTCATCTCTCCTTCCCTGGGAAGGTGCAGCCCAATTCCTAGCACCCAGACCTAGACAGAATATTAAGTTCCATGTCCTCGAAACTGCCCTGCCCTTAGACTTTTCAGCTTCCCAAATCCCTGGCTACTAAGCCAACCTTTCTGTCCCCAACTCTTCTGTAGTTAAATTAGACTGGATTTTAATTTTGACTTATTTAATATTTTGCCTTTCTGAGCCTGATAATGGGCTGAAACATCACCAAAGAACATTTTGAAAATTAAAAAAAAAAAAGCACCCTTATTCTACCATGCTTACAAAATACTTTCCTTCATGTAAACAGTGTGCTCCAACCTTCTTATAAAGGTCTCTATTAACTGACTTTCTCCCTCAGCTTGGTTAACATGTTACTTGAGAACTCGGGAACCCTGTTCAACGCCAGCCACTCTCACTGCCACCTGCACTTAGCCCCTGCGTCATCAGGGCTTCCGCTCGCCATGCATTAGCAGTGCCCACAGTGCCTCCCTAGACAGTGGGGAGGTAAAGAAGACTTCCCCCAACTTGGACTTGGGCCCCCACTCAGTCTCCTTGACTCTTCAGAAACCCGAGGAATCCGCTGAGCCAGAGTATGCCCAGGATGCTGCAAAGGGAGGTAATGACTCCACTGTATCCTCCTACTCCACCTGCCTATATTTTACTATTTTTTAATTTTTTGACATTTATTTTTGAGAGACAGAATGAGAATGGGCATGAGCAGGGGAGGAACAGAGAGAGACAGAGACACAGAATCTGGGCTGTCAGCACAGAACCTGATGTGAGGCTTGAACTCACAGGCCATGAGATCATGACCTGAGTCTAAGTCAGACGTTTGACAAAGCCACCCAGGCGCCCCTCCATCTGCCTCTATGAGAAGACTGAGGTCCAGGGACAGGGAGAGACTTGCCTGAGGTCATAAGCAAAGCACACCATTTGCCTTGCATCAGTCACCCACACCTGTGTCTCTGTCCCCAGCTATGCCAGGGAAACTTGGAAAGCAGTGATCCCGCGTGAGTCATCTCTGTGATCCACCACTGTGTACAATGCTGTGCCCGGATTTAAACCCCCAAGTCCCCCAATTCAGGACAGGTCATTCTTTCCTCTGAGAACAGGTCCCAAGGTTCCTTAGACTTGGCACAATCAATGCTTATCAAACTCCAAAACCAAATGGAAAGGGTTACTCTAACAAGGCTGGGGCCAAACTCATGCCAGAGCCACTGTGAGCACGGTCAGGCAGCAGGAGGGAAATGTATCAGCCAGGTAAGGAGGAAAAGATGAAACAGAGACACCTCCAGGTCTTTGGAGAACTTGTCTCCTCCGAAAAGAAGGGCTTCAATGCTTCCTCTGGTCCGTGCACTCCTTTAACCCACGTGCTGAAAGGTGGGTGGCCCTCAAAGGAGTCGAGCCAGGGTTTGGATGACAACTGAGACTCAGAGAGGCTGGAGTGGCTAAGCTAAAACCAGAGCCAGCCCCCTCACCCAGCCTGACCCCTGCCCACTCACCTTGGCCCGAAGCAGCCTCCACCCAGGCACTGCACCCCCTGGATCCCAATTTTCAAGGGCAGGAACCCTCGGGCTATGCTCAGCTACCTCTTTGAGCAGCCATGTCCTGACCTTGCACTTGGTGCTAGGTGCTGGGGGCACATATATGCTGGCAAAGGTGAGCACCTCCCCCCTCCGGGAGACAGATCATTAAACAGGCAATTGCAAAAAGAGGCAAGAAGGGGAATGGAAGAAAGTTCTGGTGCTTTAGGAACACAGAACAGGAGGACCTGGAGACTCCAGGGAGGCCTTGCGGAGGAAATGGTGTTAAAACTGAGCCTGAACAATAAGCGATGAGCGGGAGGTACCCTGTGAGGAAAGGGCACGTCCAAGGGCCTTGAGGTGGGAGCAAGCACAGGCACATCCAGGGCTGGCCACTGGGCATGTGGGGAGGGAAAGGCAGGGACAGTGGGAGCCATGAGGCTGCACCGAGGCCCTCAGCAACAGCTCGCTGACCCAGGAGTCACCCCTCCTGACTGGAGGGTTGGGGTACTGGCGGTGGAGGGGATGTTGCAGCTGGGCTCAGGAAGGCCTGCCTGCCCAGAGTGCCCACCTTGTTGAGCCGCTGGATCTCCTTTTCCTGGTACTCCCGCTGCCGGGTGAGTGGGCTCAGCTGATCCTGCAGGTACTTGACCTTCTGGCGCAGCTCCTTGGCCTCTGCTGTCAGCTGCTCCTTGTCAGTCTGCAGGGGACACAGGGTTGGTAAGCCGGGAACCCCTCTGGGAGGCCCACCCATGCCTCCTCTCTGCCGCTCCCTCAGCAATGCCCGCAATGCTCGTGTGAAGGCACCATGCAAGACACTGTGGTGCCCGTAAGGTCCTGTCCCCAAGGAAAAGGCAGTTCAGTTGAGTGAAAGACCCTGGGTTCTGACACCAGCTCCTCTGCCAACAAGCTTAGACCTTGGCCACTGTCACAGTACTCTCTGGTCTATGTTCACCTATCTGCCATGGGTAAGGGGTTCTTTTTTGTTTATTTAAAGAGTGGAGGGAGAAAATGTTAGCAGGGGAGGGGGAGAGAGGGGGTTGGACAGAGAATCTGAAGTAGGCTCTGTGCTGACAGCAGAGAGCCAGATGAGGGGCTTGAACTCATAGACCGTGAGATCATGACCTGAGCTGAAGTCAGATGCTTAACTGACTGAGCCATCCAGACACGCCAGGTAGGGGGATTCTTAATGTGAGTCACAGATGGGGGTCAGGTGTGTGAGCCCCAAAACGGGCCGCAATATTGTGCAATTTTCTAGGGAGAAAAGCCATAGTGTCCACAAGAGTCACACAGGGGTCTTCTATGATACACAGAAAGTGATAAACCACTGAGAATCTCTAAAAGACCTTTTAGTTCTTACAGTCTCTAAGGCTAGAGAGAGAACACTTAAAGAAATGTATCATAAAATGCAGAGAGCACTCCTCCACAGAGAAACAAAGTACTGTAAGGTTAAAAGAAAGGGCATCACAGCTGAGAAGAAAGCAGGGAAGGCTTCCAGGTGGAAGTGCTGCTCCTGCACCTACTACGGAAAAAGGAAGGCTCCTTCACTGCAGAGGGCCACAGCTGGCTTGGCCTTTAGAGAGCACCAAACCTTAGCCCCTTTGTGTGATGGGAAATGAATGTCCAGGGAAGGGAGGGGACTCACCGAAGGCCACACACAGTGAGCTGGGACCAGAACCCAGGTCTCCTAATTTCAGGGCTCCCTCTGCCTTTGGAAGTCAAAGGGAAGTGCTTGAAATAGGGGAGGTCAGCCAGAGATCAGGGAGGGCAGCGTTGGGCAGAGCTCGTGGGAGGGGTTCTGGATTCCTACCTGAGATGCACCACGGTTAGCAATGCCTCTATCACCACTCGTCCTTATCACAGGGCCATGCCCTGTCCTGCGACATCCCACCTACCCCCAGCTAAGGGGGGGAATGACCCATGCCAGGGACTTATTTCGCCTACTGATACAAGCTGGGGGAAGGGACCAAAGAGCCAGGGGTCTGGCTGACAGTCACAGACGTGACTGCATTTGGAGAAAAGACTGGCAGTGTCCTCCCTAACACATACAGTCAAGGCAATGGCTGGTCATTGAGGCAGGTGGACCCCTCAGCTAAAGCCCCTGGGTGTCACATGCTGACACAGGGAACTCTGAAATGCAATTCGTGTTGAAAACGTCTAAGCCAGGCAAAAGCTGCCTGTGCCCAGTCCCTGTGAGCAGGAGGACACTGTGATATCGAAACGATCTTCTGAGAGTCTGGGGGTCAATTGGCCTTTCCTCTTTAAGCTGTCCCAGGATCCTGGAGCGCCTCAGCTGCTGTCAGCCACACATTGACCGGCCAGATACTATTGCTCCTGGTCTCCCCGATCCCTGTAACTCCCTGCGGTATTTTAATACACCTCTATTTATTTGCTTCTGTAATGAACTGTTTAGCATTTCTTTCCCACCAAGGGCAGGACTGGTCTGTTCACCGCAGACTCTCTGTGCCCAGCACAGTGCCAAGCGCACACTGTGCTGAGAAGTCACTCGATGCGTGAAGGAGGCCCTGCCTGATGTCTTAGCTGCCCCGCCCACCAACAGCCATCACTACCCTAAACAGCAGCCCAGCCCCATCAAGTATACCAGAGCAGTCTGCGTGTATCTCTCTCAATCCACTCTGTGCTTCCTGTACGACTGCCTCGTCCATAAGATCTTAAGTGAACAAAAGGCTCTTCGGCTGGCGGGTGCCTGGGTGGCTGAGTTGGTTAAGCATCAGATTTTGGCTCAGGTCATGAACTCATGGTTTGTGAGTTTGAGCCCCGTATTGGGCTCTTCGCTGGTGTGCAGATCCTACTTGGGATTCTCTCTCTCCCTCTGCCCCTCCCCACACTCTCAAAATAAATTTTTTTAAAAAAGCACTTCTGCACGAAAACAAGAAAATATAGAAAGCAATAGCTAATCCAATCTCCTCACTTTTCAGATGGGAAACCGAGGCACAACAGAGGAAAGTGCTTTTGCCGATGGCCACATAGCTCTGAGCACTGGAGGCAGAGATGGAGCCTCCAGGTCTCCCAACTCCAGCCCCCAGCCCATTTACTTGATGGAGTTCTCGGCTAATGAGGTGGGGAGAGTGGCCTCCCAAGTGGAAGCTGTGGGGACCTGCAGTCAACTTGCCTCCTCCATTTCAATCTTGGACTTGGCCAGGAGGAGCTTTCGGTCAAAGTCACGCTGCTTCTGCTCCCGCTCAGCCTCCAGGTCAGTCACCTGCTTCTGTAGGTCCGCCAGCTTCTGGCGCAGCTCGGTGATCTGGGTTCAAAGGCAAAGAGGGGGAGTGCGTGAGAAAAGGGGTGAACCTCTCAGGTACAGAGCTCCTGAGAAGGAAGCAGCAGGCAGGAGACCCCAACACCACAGCCAGGAACCTGGGGTTCAGCCCTGAGTTCCCATGACTCCCCAGTACCTTCTGCTCATACTGCTGCTTCATAGACCGGAAATGCTGGTCCCACTGTTTGTTCACTTCAAGCAGCTGTGGGGAGAGACTGAAGTTAGCAGGAGATAGGCAGCAAAGGAACAAAGAGGGACCACTCTACGCAGACCAGCAGTGGACGGCGGCCACAGACACTGCCTCAAACCCTCCCTTCTCGGAAATTCAGGGTTCCCCAAGGAGGAAACTTTACCAACTACTATACTTTGTCCTTGCCCATTTAGCAGGACTAACAGCAAAGGAGCATTATATAATTTGGGGGTACAATTACGGAACACATGTGCAACCGTGTGTAGCATCAAGCTTCACGTTCTTGTTTTCCTTAACCTGCCGTTTCATTTTCAGAGAAATGTGTGCTTGATGCTTTCAGAATAAAGATGCCCTTGCACAAGTATGGAAGCACATAAGTACCAGGCTGGCTGCCTCAGCAATGTGTGTCTCACAGCAAACTCTAGAAGACCACCTACGCAGAGGAGGTAGGTTAAGAAAATTCTAGCACAAACGGAAAATGAGGTGCTGTGCAGCCGGTAAGAAAATCAGGCCCCTAATACACTGCCTTGTTTCTAAGATGACGCTAAATGATTTGCCGTATGCGAGAGAACAACTCCTCAGGGAAGAAAAACAATCCTACATCATTAAACACAAAAAACAATGGGAAACGGTATCCCAATTTCAGACACAGTAACATATGATAAAGAGTACTCAGAATTGGAGAAATATGTTTTATACAAAAATAAATACCCTCAAAGATATAGTTAATTTCAAAGGAAAAAAGAAAAATAGTAATCTGAGGTGAAGTATATAAAATATAATTTTTTCTGCTTATTTAAAAAAATTGTTTTAAACATTTATTTTCAAGAGAGAGAGAGACAGAGAGAGAGAGACAGAGACAGAGAGCACACGAGCAAGCAGAGGAAGGGCAGGGATAGAGGAAGACACAGAATCTGAAGCAGGCTCCAGGCTCTGAGCTGTCAGCACAGAGCCTGATGTGGGGCTTGAACTCAGAAACTGTGAGATCATGACCTGAGCCAAAGTCGGACCCTTAACCAACTGAGCCACCCAGGCGCTCCATTTTTCTACTTATTTTTAAAAACAGATTATAAACTGGTAAGTACATAATAGAACAACATAATACAACAGTAGGACTGTTGCCAACTGTGGGCATGTTTAGGCGGTGAGGTTCTCAATATTGTTTGAATAAGGGTGATATTACTTTTATAATCAGAACAAATACTTTACAGCGATACAAAAAGAAAATTAAAATTGATAGGCACATAAGCAAAAGACTGATAGAGGCCTGACCTTCAAATGTGCTGGAGGCCCAGGAGGGCAGCGAGGCCCAGGAATCTGGAAAAGAACCTGGGCTGTGTGGAGAGGAGAGGCTAAGAGAACAGACAGGAACCGGCTTCGGCCTCCAGTCTGGAAATACTGGCCTGGGGTGGGGGTGGAGGAGGGACATGCATGAGACACGAGGGCATAGCCTCAATTTTGGAGACCTCCAGCCTGTTAGAAGCAGGGCTGTAAGAAGGCTTCAGATCCGCTCCTTCTGTGACAGTCCCTTCCTGAACTGGCTACATGGTGACAGGAACCCCACGCTCCCCATTCCTGATGCTGCAACTTCCCTACTTTATCACAACCTCCTCCCACCATCCAGGGCTTACCAGGGGAACCTGCCTAAACAACCCCCACTCCCTGCCACCGACAATTTTAGGCCGAGCCTCAAATGCCACATCTTCAGAGTGACCACTGTAAGCAGGGGAACTGATCAAGAAACAAGAGCCCAGGACAAGGCAGATCTCTCCCATGTGCAGATGGTTCAGGGGTCACCATGGCATCTCGCCATGGAGATGTGAGATAAGACGGGGGCCCAGGAGGGCCTTTGTGCTGATAAGCCCGTCCCAGGAGGGGAAGAAGGTCTCCCCTGACCGCCCCTACCCCATCTCGCCCCCACCCACCCCAGGTCACCTACCTCAGTGCGCTGCTGCTCCAGCATCTTCACCTTCTTTTCGGAAGCACCCAAGGCCCCGACCTCTGGGATCTTACCTGCTGTCACACAAGCCTGGGGGGAAACACAGAGGAGCCTTCAGCAAAGCCTTGAGGAACTATTCTGTCACTCACTCAGTGCATTGTACCCAGGGACCCAGCCCTGGTTCTCCTACCTTTCTAATCCACTCACTGGCCAGGATACCTACACATCCCTGCCAAGACTAAGCCTGCTTTGTAAAGTCTGTCAAGATCACCATTCCTCCTCCCTTGCCCTCCTGCCCTCCGCTCCCCTTCCCATGGCCACTTCTGTCCCTGCTCAGACTCTGTCTCTAAGGCACTGCCACCTTCCCTCCCCTCTGCTCCCCCAACATACATCAACCAAACACCTTCTGACCTGGAAGGGAAGAACCATAGATGTTTTAACATTTTATAAAATGTTTACTTAAAGACCTTTTCAGAAAGATACAGAAATAGAGATGTATGTGTATGCATGCTTAGTACCTGTGCATGTGTTTCCTAGCTGTGTCCTCTGAGAGGCCTACAGCCATGACACTCCAGTGGTAATGAGCACACCCGGGGCCCAGATCTTGGTTTCTAATTGCCATTCTCTAACAAAAAGAAATAGGGTTCCTTGGAGAAGTGGTTGATTCCAGAAGCAAGGAAACTATAAGGACATCTTGGAATATCTTGTGCCATAAGGGAAGAAAGTGCTTGATAATAATTATAGGAAGAAGGGCATGTCTAATGCGCAAAAGAGACAACTTGAAAGACCTTCCTGTGGCCAATGCTGGAACTATTTGAACAAAAATATAAATCACAATGGTACTGGATTATATCCCAAAGAATAAAATATATGCCCTGATCCAAACTGGGAGAAAGAGACAGCTGAATAAGTAAAATAAGTGGGGGAGAAGGGGCAACTCTTCCTTACAGAAGAATTCCAATTACTGAGTATAGAGGAAGGAGACAAGTCAAAATCTCTGTGAGGACACGACAGTAATGATGATTGCTGCAGGTGAGACCCACCAGAGCATACCAAAATTGGTGAGAAGTGTAAGGAGAAATAGGAGATGTGCAGACTTAAAGTTTCTCCTCAAATATAAGTATTTATTGGGGCACCTGAGTGGCTCAGTTGGTTAAGCGTCCATCTCTTGATTTTGGCTCAGGTCATGGGTTTGAGCCCCACATCAGGCTCTGCACTGATTCTGCAGAGGATTTATTAGCCACAAAGGGAAAATCAGTCCCTGTATTACAGAGAAACCGACACATGCCCCCTTTGCCCAGCAGTCAGTGTTGACAGTAGTGAGATACACGGATATTGAATATCGTTGACATGATGCACCACGCAGGGCATGGTGCCACTCCTGGGGCGTTCTTGTGCAAATCCACACTCTTAATCTGATCACGAGAAACCATCGCTTAAACCCACCCTGAGACATACGTTACAAAATAACTGGCTGGTGTTAAGTCAGAAGCGTCAGGAGCGTGAAAGACAAGGTGCAGCTGGGAACTGTCACAGACTGGAGGAAACTGAGTGTGACAGCCAAGTGCAGCGTAGGATCCTGCACTCCTAGTGGCAGCACAGAAAGTAAGAAAGAGGACGTAATCAGGTAACCGGTGAAATCTGAACAAAGTCTGTAGTTTAGTTAATGTTTATTTTTTAGTTTTGATCATTGAACCGTGGTTATGTAACTTGATACGGAGACACAGGAGTTCTCTGGACCACTTTTGCAACTGGTTTTAGGTAAATCTAAAGTTCTCTAGAAGTTAAAAAACAATTGTTTTAGATAGGAAATGCTGAGGTGAGCAGTGGAGTACTGTCTCTACCTCCAAGGCTCTGCAGGAGGCTGAGACCCACACATTCTCCCTGGTATGAGGGAGATCACACAAGATGGGCTCTGGAGGCCCCCGTCTAACACCCGTGGGCTTGTCAGCATTTGTCCTGGGACTGCTGTCCACATTCTCTCTATGCCCTGCCTTCCCACCCCTCTGCCCTCTCCCATGGCTGTAGGGAGGTTGGGGTGTCCCTGAATGCAGGACTAGTGAGGCTGAAGTGCCCCCTGCAGGCTAATGCCTGCCAGCATACTACAGAACTGGGGAAGAAGGGCAGCAGGCTGGGGGAAGCCCTCCAAGGACGATCACCTTTAAGAGATGGGCCAGCCCCTAAAAGTCTGCTGTGTCCTCACGGGGCAAGGAGCAAGAGGGGACAGCATCTTCGGCGGGGGTGGGGGGGGAAGGTTCACCCTTAACATCTACAAAGAAGAGTTGGGGGCATCTGGGTGGCTCAGTCAGTTAGGCCTCTCACTCGGTTTCAGCTCAGGTCATGATCTCCTGGTTGGTGAGTTCAAGCCCTGCCTCAGGCTTGGCGCTGCCAGTGTGGAGGCTGTTTGGGATTCTCTCTCTCTACCTCTTGCTCTGCCCCTCTCTCAAAATATATAAGTAAACTTAGAGAAAAAAGAAGAGTCAGCCTACCAGGCTACTGGCACCAAAGTGGCCATTAAAAGCAGCAGCTAATTTCGCTGTTTCCCAAGAGCCCGGTGCCACACCTGCTTTACAGGCATCATGTCACTGAACCCTCCCACCATCCTCAGAGCTGGGTATCACAGCCTCCATTTTACAGAAGAGACTGAGGCCAGACGGCTGGTTTATGTCATTCAGCCACAGTGGCTGCGCTGGCATGAGGCAGCTCCAGGGTACAGGGTCCACCATGGCCTATAACACATGCCTCATATGGGGGCCTTCATCCCTGGCAGGACGGTAAGAAGGGCTGGACCTCTGGGGAGTCCAGTGAGATGAGCTGACCAGATGGCTCTGGAAAGCAAAGAGGCCTGCCCACAGAATCCCGTGGTGGCTCATGGAACCCGCGGGGGGCCAGGGGGCTCCCTGAGTCACTTCCGCAAGGGGATGGCCAAGGCAGGCTCTGCCCTGAGGGGTAAATGGACACAGGGAAGGGCTTCGTGGGCTGGAATTCAGAAGGCCATTTATCAGCGTTTCCCTGAGGCACCCCTCTGTCTGCCTGACATAGGGCGAGGCAGGGATCTTGATGACAGGAAGTCACATGGCCTCTCCACACCTCCTACCACGCTGTGTCATGGAGTAATCGTCCCGGCCCTGCCTCGCATACGTGTAGAATGTGTAGAGTGGAGATCCAAACAGGACGATGGAGTTGCAAGTCGCAGGTAAATGCTACATTGCCACACAGTAGTTGAGGAATTAAGTTATTAGGATAATTACTGCTATTACATAGGTGTGGGGTTTGTTAAAGATGTTGAGTCCTGCTGTGTGGCCATTAAATCCTAATAAAGGGGGAAATGTGGCAGTAAAAGGCTGGGACTCGGCTCCGCACCAAGGGGAAAGGCACAGACTAGGCAAGCGAGGAGAGTCAGCTTCTGCTTGGGAAGCGGGTACGAGGCAGAGTGGAGAGCAGCGGGGGGCGGGGGCGGGGTGGTCAGGGGCACCAGGCCACGGCAATGTCAGGTGACCCCGCTCCTGTCCAGGTCAGAGGCTCCAGGAAGCAATCCCAGGAGCTTAACAGAATCCCCTGACAGACTTTCTCGATGCAACACCCTAATTCCGCCAGGAGTATCTGAGCTGTTACACTGACTTTTGAGACCCGCCCAGAAGAGACCTTTACCCACTGGAACATGTCTAGGGAATGTGCCCAAACCGAGCGAAGGACTCAACGCCACCTTCTCTGAGCAATGACTGAAGGAAATGAAACTACATAGCCTGGAGAGAAGGCCTGTGGGGCCACAAGGCCATGGTCATGGCCAGCAGCCCGAGTGTGTGTCCCAGGGTGTAGGATGTTCCATGGGGCTCAAGGCAGAACGAGGGCTGAGGAGCGGAAGTTCTGAGGCAGGTGGGCTGTCAGGCCCAGCTGAGGAAAAGTCATTGAACGGACACCTTGTGACAGCAGAACTGGCTGCGGCAGGAGGTGGGGAGCTCACCGCCACGGGAGGTGGCTAGGCAGTGGCGGTCCAGGGCACTGTGGAAGGACTCTACGACCACGTACCTGCTGCTGTCCGGCTGCTCCCTTCTTGCCGGCACCTTCCATCTTTGGGAACCCCGGCTGCCCACAGGCGTCCTCTTTGCCGCAGCTCATCAACAACCTCTTGAGCTCCATGTTTTCTTCCCTGTGTCGGGGGCAAACAGAGGCGTCACGTTGCTGGCCCTGTGTTAAGGAGCGTGGGGTCCTCAGACCTACGACTCATCTGACGTACAGCTGAGTCCTGGGGACTCACTCCTCCCTCACCCCTGAAACCTGCCCTTGGGCAGAACAAAAGAAGGCGTCCTCCAGCCACTCTGCTGGCGATCTGGACTTCTCTGGAAGTCTCTGATCATCAACAGCTGGGTTTCCCAACTGTAGGAAGTCTGCATACAGGAGATCTCCAAGACACCCCCAAACCTGCATCAAATAACCCTGACCACACTCCAGGGGGAAAGTGACACTCTTTCCAGTCATCTTCAAACAGACCGTAGAGCATGGCGGCAGGCTCAGCTGTTGCTAACAGGTCTTGAGCACTCCTCCAGGATCTGCCGGCCTCCCTTGTTCACAGGAAAAGGGCAAGCTTCAGGCTCAGAGCTTTCAGTAGGTGGCGGCACTTTGCCAGAACTTATTAACGGCCTTCTGTGTTCGTTGTTATTTATTGTTGGGGTTGTCTGCTATTTATTAACGGTAATGCTGTTTTCCATGAACTCCAATGCAACTGCTCTTTATAATAGTTTTAAGTAAAAACATTATTCAAGTTGAAGCAAACTCTTAAATCAATAAGGTAAGTGATATAGAACATAATAAAAGTGGTGATATGGGTTCAGGGAGGACTGAAGCAGGAAAAGTATTTGTTTATGTTCTATTTGCCATGTAGTGTACATGTAGTAACAGAAAAACAAAAGTAAAGTGGCTTTCCCGAGGTCACAGCAGGGACTTGCACTCTTGCTTTCTAGTCATGAGTCGTTCCTCCAACCTGGGGTTTTGGATCCGTGGATGGAGTCAAAACGGCTCTAGAACTCCTAACTGTTTGGCCATCCAGAAGTAAATAAAAACATGCTGCCTCAAACTGGCAAAACGGCTCAGTGGTTCCTATTACACTCTCTGGGCCTCAGTCTCTCTCTGCACAATGAGGGGTCTGACCTGCATAATCTCAAAGGGCCCTTCAAACTCAGACAGTCAAGAGCAGTGTTTCTCGAGTGTGGTCCTGGGTCTACCCACACCGTGATCACAGAGGCTCCTAGGAAGATGCCTGGGTTGGCCTTACCCCCACTGAATCAGAATCTCAGCAGAGGAAGGAGTGGTGGGAGTGTGAAACTGTAATGTGCACCCTGACCCTCCGTGATCCTGAGGCACAATTAAGTGTGAGACCAGTAGGCAAATGAGGGGCCCCTGACAGTTGGCAGGAGAACAGCAGGACATGATGCTGACCAGCAGAGGGCAGCAAAGTCCTGCGTCCTCTCCCAACAGCAGCCCCCAGGCAAGTTCCCAGGGAAGTAGTGTGATTTGTACAGACCTTCTTCTGAAGCTCTCAAGGCACTTTATAAAGTTATTAAAAGGGCCAGAGAGGAAACACCAAAGTACCCAAGGAAAAGGACCAAGATACCTAACATCCAAAGCCTCAGAGCCCTTAGACCTCAGCCCAGATATTGGGGCCGCATACTATCCCTCTCCTCCTGCCCACCTGACTCCTCACTCCTGAGGAGCCTGGACTTACCGAAGCCTCTCAGCAGCCTGATCCCGCTGCTCCAGGCCCTTGTCCAGCTTGGCCTTCAGGGCTTCATTCTCCTTCCGAAGCTGCTCACACAAGGTCTGCAAGGCAGAGAGTAGGTGGGGGCAAGGTGAGGGAAGGATGCGTCCTACATGCAGCTTCATAATGGAGGACAGAGCCATGCCAGGCCCCAACACATTACCCCCTTTGTGTGGCCTCACCCAATCTGTCTCGAGACAGCTGAGAACCTGGGCACTAGGCCTATGCAGGCTCCTCTGTGTCTCCTCTCCCTCAGGAGCCAGCCATGAGGACACCTGACCAAGAATCAGGACCTTCTGGTCTTCCTGGGTGGGGAGCTCCATCCCTCCTCCTCCTGTACCGCTGTTTCTCCAGTGAAGAACACTCCTCCCCCACGGCCTTCCCCCTGCCCTCTTCTACTCCTGCTTCAGGTCTTAGTCCGAACATTACTTCCTCAGAGAAGTCCTCCCTGAACTCCCACATCTCGGGAGAGTTAGGTCACCACCATTATTATCCTTGGTCACCCTTGGTGCTTGTGATAATCACAGCAGAAGAACCACTTATGTCGTTATTTTCTTAATGTCCACCCTCTACTCTCCCCACTAGTCTGCGAGCTCCCGGAGGGCTGGGACCCCCTCCCAGGACCCCAGCCCAGCTCAGCACCTAGCACAATCAATACTGAACTCTGCTGAAGGAATGCACAACTGAATGGCCAAATGAATGAATGAAAAACTGAAGAGCTGAGTCCTAGGAGGTCCATGAGCTCAGTCAATCTGGAGAATGTTAAGAAGCTTCTAGTGCTGTCAAATGGCAAGTTGGAAAATAGGGTATGTGGTCAAGACCTCAGCAATTTCTCAGGTGTGGCTTGGGCTTGCCTCGCTGCTAAGACATGGTTCCCTCCTCTCTGGACGGGGGACAGCTGTTCCTTCTCTGCCTCCTTTACAGGGCTGCTTCGAGGACAAACAAGATGGCCAGAATAGGTGCCCTGGGACCTGCCAGTCATGTGGTGCTGACTGGCAATGTGATACACCATGTCCATACGAAGTTACTCACTTTCAACAAATACTCAGTGAGCACCTAGTACATGCCACGTCCGTGGCTAGGTGCTCTTGCACTCGCTGTCTCGCTGGGGCCTCGCTGCTTCCCCCAAGCTACGTTAAGTCATCTGGTTTAAAAGTGGGTCAGCACAGGTGAAATAATTTGCATGAGGTTGCACAGCTGCTAAGAATCGCCACTGGGACCACGCTCCACATGGCAGACCTTACACTGGTGTCTCCCCGCCGTGAGGAGAATGCACAGAGTCGGGGGAGAAGGCCTGTAGCTGGGCTGCGGCAGAGCCGGTGGTATTCAGTGCATTCCTCCTGCTCCCTTCCACGTCCTTGTCCCGGGCACTCTGTGACCATGTGATTACTTGTGGCTGGTCAAAGTGAGTGGCAGCCACCGTGTCCACTTCTGGGCTGGCCTGGGCACAATTCTTTGGTCTCTCTCCCCTGTGGCTGCGGCCGCCTCATACAGCAAAGTGCATGGACGGTGGGGTCTCTGTCAGCCTGGGCCTCTGAATCAACTGAGGCACAGAAACAAATCCCTACTGCGTGGAATCTGAGGGAAAACTATGTTAGCCAGAGAGATTTCAGAGCTGTTTGCTTCCACAGAAAACCTAGCCCTTTCTGACTAAAACAGGGAGAACTGGGAAGGCTGCATGGAGGAGACAGCCCGGAAATGAAGGCTGGGAGGAAATGAGGGATCCGAGGTTGAGAGAATGGAAAACCACGGTGACTGGTTCCAATGTCTGGCAAAGGCCTTGCACCATACCTGGCTTTGACAATGTTTGTTGATACGGAGGAACTGGATTACTGTGCCTCCACCCACAGCCTAGGCAAATACCCAGGATGCCATGGCCCTGGCTGGAAACAAAACATCCTGCTCCTGGTCACTAAGGGAAGGCCAGGACAAGGATTCATGTGCTGTCTACCCTTCTAGACAAGAGGGCAGCTTCCTCCGAGTCTCTGAGCAAATGCCCTGAGCACAAAATAGCCGACAGAGAGAGGCTGTCACAAAGGTCGTTAGCTTCCGTCAAAGGGCCCAACAGACCTTACCTGTGAGGTCATTTGATTCACTCACTCACTTAAAACTGTGCGTGAAGCCCCTATTAAGTGCTGAACACTGGGATAGGTGGTGACTATGACAGACAAGGTACCTGCCCCCCGCCCTGCCATGAGACTTACATGCTTACAGAGAGCGCAAGGAAAAAAAAAAAAAACCATACGCAAAGTGAATTAGCTACATAAGATAAAACCATTACAAACTATGATAGGAGCTAAGAAGGAAACACACACAGGAGCTCATACATGAGAAACACCATAGGCTTGCAGGACCCCTTTTATGAGGCCTGGTAACAATCCCTACTTCAAAGCCAAAATGGTGACACTCAGAGTGATCTTCCTCCAGGAACTGCACCAGGTTCACCTCCCCGGAGCTCAGCGTTGACACCCCTCAGCCCCTGACATCAGAAGGGTATCTCCCTCAGCCTGATGCCCCCAGACCCTCAATGCGTGCTGTGGTCACTCCCCTCAACATGTCCCTCCCTCGAGGTGGGATGGGAGTCCTGCCCTCTCCCCAAAGTCCTCTGCCCCTCACATCTCTCCTCACACCTGTCTCCAGCCTGTCTCCAGCCTGGATGCCCCTCCTGCTCGTCAACCCAGCCCTTCTCAAGGTCACATATGGTAGATGTTCACCCACCCCCATCAGCTGGAATATCTTGAATGTCTGCTGACATGAATAGGACACAGATCAGTGACTGACCAGTGGCTAGCACGGTCTAAGAGGGAGGGAGGAGACTTCAAGTGATGCCTTGTCTCTAAGGTGGCGGGTACTCAGGTCCTCTCCAAGCCTCAGTTTTGCCATCTGTGAACCCTTCCCTACCCAAGGCCCCTGAGGCTAAGGTCCCCTGCCCAGTACAGATGACCAATCACCATGAAACCCCAACAGTGCCCACGTGCTATGTTTGAGGCTGCTCTGGGTGCCTCTTTAATACAGCCATCCCACGAGGAAGGCATTCCCAACTCCATGTTACTGATAGGGACAGTGCAGGGTAGAGAAGACAAGTGACCCATCTGTGGTCATACAGCAAAAAAGAAGTCCCTGCTGGAGCCAAGGACCATTCTGTTCCAAGGGCTGGCCTGGCTGAGGAAGGAAATCTGACTTCATTCCAAGAGCACAGGGAAGGTTGTGAAAGAAAGCACCCCCACTGGGGAGGCAGGTTAGGATGATGGTTAAGAGCGTGGCATTTAGAATATGACAGATTGAGGTTTGAATCAACAGTATCATTCACCAGCTAGGTGACCTGAGGCAGAATAATCACCTCCCCTCTTGCCCCCCACCCCGGTGAAATGGGGGTAATGATGTTGCCACCACAGGGGGCAGGGGCAATAACACATACAGGCCGGCTTTTGTCCTTCCCCCCACCCCATGTGTGAAGACAAGAGGCAGGGCTGCCTGCCCACATCCACACCCAGAGGGTATCCCCAACCATGAAATTTGCATTGCCCACCCACATTTTCCAATTTCCTTCCTCTTCCTCCTGCCTTCCCACAACTTCCTTACCTTGCTCACCAGCCTGAACAGTAAGCCCAGAGTCAGCCCCCAGCCTCACCCTCAGATGTGCCCATGGTAGTCTTGGGTCCCCGAGATGAGCTGGAGGAGGTGGGGCGGAGGGAGCACACCTGCCATCCCAGCAGCCCTCCCACCTGCTGGCTCACCTGCAGGATGGAGGTGCGCTGCTCGTTCTTGTGCACCTTGGACGCCAGCCGGTTGAACTCGAGGGCCATGCGCCCCAGGTGGGTGAAGAGCTGGCTGTGATCCGGCTCCTCGGCACACACGCTCAGGGTGGTCTCTAGGCGCTGCAGGTGCAGCATCAGGTTGGTGTCTTCGTGGGGCAGGGGGCCCAACTCCTGGCGGGAGGTAAGGGACATGGACCACTCTTCAGTAGGGGCTGAGGAGGCACTGCTGACCATTCTCCCTCTGCTTCCCCCCCATTCCTCATGACTCAGTTTCCCCTCTGATCCCAGCTCAGCCCAGGGAAATTCTCTAGTTACGCAGGTTCCCTGTCTGGGGCTGACTCACGGGGCAGGACCTGGGGCTCCCAGGCCACAGGCTGGCTTACCAGCAGCAGAACCCTCCTCCCACTCCGGGCCTCACTGAGTGCCTGTGGGTAATGCACTTGTCCACCGGGTCTCAGAACCCTCACCTAAGTGCACACATACCCCTTCCCTTCTACCTCACCAGGTTCTCCTGAGAGTGAACTGACTTATGAAAGTGGCAAGTCCAGGAAAGGGGTGTCACTTCTTTGGCTCGGGGACTCCTGACCAGGAAGCCATGTAGAGACTAAAACTGTCTGACTCCTATGAGTGTATGTGTGTCTTCTGGGGAATGGTCCAAGCATTCATCAACTTCTCAGAGGACCCAAGAGTCAAAACAGGTTAAGAACCACTGCTCTAGATAGTTCAAAGAACCCTGATCTAGTAGAGGTTATTAAAAAATGAAGCATACTGTGGGCAAGACAGTCCAATCTCAATCAGCCTCCCTCTCTCTCCCTTAAGCCACCTCTCTTCTGTCTAGAACATTCTTAGCAAAGACAGTGCCTTAGTTACACCAACACCATGCCCAGAATCCTTACTGGCACCTGACAGCTCACTGCAGAGAGCCTGACTCCCCTGCTGGATATCTGAATCCCCACCTTCCCCTGCCTAAGCCTCCACGCACCAGGCCCTGTGCCTCCTCTGGCTTCAGTCCTGCAGTGTCCTCCCTGCTCATCCTTCCCAGCCTTGCCGACACATCAGCTCCTCTAGCAGCCTCCCCTAAACGTTTATGGGAGTCACAGATGTCAAAGTTATGGGGAGCCTCAGGGCTCAGGCTGGGAATCCATGGGATGGGGAGAAGGAACTTGCCCAAAGTTGCCCCGCAAGTCAGTAGCAGAGCCAGAACTGAACATAGGCTTCCTGGCTCTCAATCCAGTGCTCTGCCACACCGAGTTCCCATGTCTCTGGGCTCTGCAGTGCTGGAAGTGCCCCACTGCCAAACGTGGCATCCAGTGAATGCCTATGTAATGTTGTTAGCACCTTGTTCTAATAGGAGATAATGCTTCCTCTTCAATCCTGCATGAATTCCCCCACTGCCTCTTCCCACAAAGGATGTGAGGTGGCGAATGCTGCTCTAATTAAGGCTCACGAACTGTTTCATCCCTCCGGTGCCTCCAACTAGTTTGTAAGCTCCCAGGCAGTCTGGTCTTTGCTTTGCACAAACTAGGTACATGGTGGGGCTAAGGAGGAACTTATTAATAAGACAAAAGTACTGGTCCAAGGTCAGAGAGTTAAATACTCTCTGAGCATCGGGGTCTTACCTTGTGAGCCTCTCAGAGCCTTTGGGCATAGGGCAAGACAGGGGGCACAAGTTCCCAGGAGACAAAATACAGAGCCTTTCTACTACTCAGACCTGCCTGATCCGCCGAGGAGCCACTCATCACTGAAGGCATGCTACTATGAGCTGGATGACCACTCGATGGGGACCTTGCACTGGGGAATGACAGATACAACATGAACTAAAGGGCAACATCTGTCCCCTGGGCCTTGGCGAGACGAGGAAACGGACATCAAGGTGAAGAGTTAGACCACTTACTGTCTTATAACCACCGCCAAAAAAATCTCAAAGTGGAGAGGGAGGGCAAAGGAAGAAAGGACAGGACTTTAAAACTTTCAAAGAATGCTCCAGACCTTTTGCAATGGTTCTCCAAGAAATCTGCCATTTTAAGAGAGAGCAGAGGAAGACACAGGTGGAATAAAGGCAGCAATTGGGGTGAGACAGAGAAAGAGTATGCACGCCCCAGAGCTAGAGGACTCGTGTGTGTGTGTGTGTGTGTGTGTGTGTGCGCGCGCGCGTGCGCACGCGCACCTGTATGCACTGAGGGGGAGCCTGGGAGGAGCAGAGGACCTGCACAAAAGTATAAATCCCCTGCCTTATGCTTCTCTGACCCCTTCTACTCCACTCAGGCTAGGGCCCACAGGCCCCAGAGCTGAGTCATAGTGTGTAGAGGTGCCTGGCACAAGGCAGAGACCAGCAGGGCTGGCAATGTGACCAGGCTTTCTCAATGGCTGGGTGCCTGTATGGCCCAAGTCGGGAAGTCACCAGCCAGGAATTTGCATATGTGAGCGAGAAGCACCTCTTGCTCTGGCCCCCTTGTGTATATCCCCCAAGTGCCTCCAGGGAGCCCAAGGGATCTCAGTGGATCCTGTGCCTCTCAGCTAGGGTTGGGTGACTGAAACAGAGAGATGTGGGACGTGCTGGGGACCTGCCGTCCACTCACCATTGTGTTTCTGGCATGGCCACCACTCGCCGGTGGAGAATTCTGCTCCTCAGTGGGGACCACTTCAAATTCAGACGAGGTACCCTGTGCAGAAAGGGAGTTAGCGACTGCCTGAGCAAAAAGACACCTCACCCCTCCACTGGGGCCTTGAGACCGAGAACAGCAATGCATCTGGGCAGCCCCTCCGTGCAGAGGCTGAGCTCACGGGGAGGTTCCACGTGACTTCATGTGAGACCACAGAGAAGGATTCTCAGCAGGTCTGCCCACACCCCACTGTGCGATCTGAGGTCACTTTCCCCTGAGGCCAGTTTCCTCATCTGTAAAACACGGATGTGGCACTAGTGACCTTGAACAGCTAGCACTTTACAATGGCACTTTCTTTTGAAGGCCAGGCACTTTTTCTCAAAGCAACCCATAGATGTATTGGAGGGTTAACCCTCTGGACAGAAGAGGAGATGGAGAGTGTATCGTTAGTTAATGCAAAAGCAGGGACTGAACCCAAGGACTGCGAATCCAACATTCCTGCTGTGGCACCAGAGTTGTCTTCCAGGCCCAGCTGTCTCTAGCGGGTCACCCAGAGAACACAGATGGCATTTAGTATGGCTACCACCAAGGCGGTCCTGTGTGGGCCTTGCCAACCCAGTCCCAGAGATCCCAAAGGAGTGGACCAATCTGCAGGAAGTCCCAAGGATACATCAACAAATTTGGAGAGACTTTTACAGGATTCGCCCGAATCCTTGGGCCAAGGACTTTGGGACTTCTTGCACCTCAGCCACACCAAGTAGAATTTATTGGTTGTGCAAAGAGTGGAGAGGCTGATAGTTCCTCTCAATCAGGAACTGACCCTGGGATTGCTCCAAAGCCTAGTCCCGCCTTCCCTCATCCCAGGGACAGGCAGATGGGTGGAAGGACCTCTGCCCTTAGCTTCGGCTGAGCCTCACAGCCTCTAAGAGCCCAGCTCTGGATCTCAGCCCTGCTCTAGAAAGTCTCCCTTTCACCTCCATTTCCTCAGAAACACTCTTCTCTCTCTGGACCTCATTTGTGGCATGAAAACACTAATCAATATGACCACTTGGCTCCCTTCCAGGCCTGGGGATACCAAGAAAAATTTCTCATGGCAAATCTGGAGAAGATACTTTCTGGGCCCCCTTGGAGAATCTGAGTTCCATGTCACATCCATCTGTCTTTCCTGGCACTTTGCCCAGTCAACACATGCTTGGCATGATGCAACTCAGTATATGAGAGGAACGCTCTGTGCATACTGGGGTCTTCCTGATAAGTTCTAACTAGGACCTTCAGTTGAAAAGGGGGAAATCAAGGCCCCAGAGAGGCAGAGAACAACCTGCCCAATATCACCTAGTCAGTCAGAACCCAAGTTCCTTGACTTCAACCGTCTCTTATCTGTTCTTGTATCTGTCAATGAGCCTTTGAGGTCCGGACAACTTTCAGCCGTGACTCCAAATGTAACTTACACTGGATGGAGGTTTTGGGCCTGGCTCTGGCTTGCTGTTGGGGTGCACGGGGTCAGCAGGGGGTCCTGGGGCCTCAGCATTCTTCTCTAGAGAAATGAGAACACATGGATTAGCAGCAAGAAAAGGGGGAAAGCCCAGACACCATGTCCTCGAGGACAGCCCTAGCCAAAGATTCTATATGAGTCTGGGGAAACAAAGAGGTGGTCCGGCCAGGGCCAGGTAGCCTGGGAAAAACACCGGAATGATGGGGACAGAACCTGGGCACAGAAACTATCTTCTTTGGACTTGCTGAGAAAATCCCAAGGTGGCCATTTGCTCCTCGCTACCCTGGACCTGCGTCGATGATAACAAGGGTGACACTTTACAATTAAAGTATTTTTATATTTGGTCATCTCAAACAATTCTCATGGCAGCTCTCTATCTCCATTTTAAAGGAAGGGGACTGAGGCATGGAAAGGTCACCAGATGGCCCACAGTCATGCAGCCAGCAACTGCACATCTCACTCAGGGCGTGGGCCTGGCTCCAAGCTGGGACTCAGAAATCACTGCTGAACAGGCAAGCAGAGGCTAGAAATGCCCAATGACAGCAGCACAGTGGACTCTGCGATCATCACTCTCCTCCCTCTGTCCACTCAGCAAATGTAACCATGGCCAATGGAAGGCTAGCCTACTGGCAAAGACTGTAGGTGGGCAGCAGCACAGAACACTAATGTCCCCAGTGTGGGGACCTCTCCTTCCCTTGCCCCAGACCTTGCCCTGTACTTGGAGACATGCCAAGGAACGCGTGGTGGCCACACAAAGGACCGCAACCTTTCCTCGCAGTTGACGTGCTCCTTTAATAGGCAGTGTGAGTACCTTACATCTGAAGTACACCAGAGCAAGCTACCAGGAAATGCAGATTCTTCCATGGGCTGTAGCTTCCCCAGTGGTAAATGGAAAAAGTGGGGCCAGACCAGAGAGCTTTCAATTCGTGTGCCAACTCTGAGTGGCCCAAAGTAGCTGCCTGGAACGCTAGGCCTGGCACACAGTAGCTGCTCATTAAGTATCTGCTGACTAAATATGCTGATAGAGATCCTGAGGCCACATCTCAGGTGCTGTGGGTTGTTGTGATCCATCACTCATGTCTGCCATGGCCTCAGGAGTGCTGAGTCACCAGCTGTTTTTGCACAGAATTATTCTGAAGTCCCTTCCAAGTCTGACCTTCTGAGGGATGCTGTAGACAAAACATGACTAGGAGGATGGCCTGGGGCCTAAGGACAAATGGAGGAGCAGTGGGTGTCTGAATGAAAAAGGAGACAACTGGTAAGGGTCTAGGGACTTAGGAGTCTGTTAAAAGGCAGAAGACAACCCAGGCCCCCTTGTACCTGTGAGCTCAGCCAGGTGGCCAAAGGAGGCCAAAGAGGGAGATGGCGGTGGGAGCAGCTCATTGTCCTTGACCAGCTCCTCTGCCTTCTGCCGCAGCCTGGATGCTTCCATCTGGGACTCCTCCAAAAGCTCCCCTGGGGAGATGATGGGGACAGGAGAAGCAAAGGAGTTACTCAGCTCAGTGCACCGGCTCTCCGGGCCCCATGCCCCTGAACCTGCTCCTGCATGGCTTCTGATGCTACAGGTCCAGGGAGGCTGCATTCCCACCATCGCCTTGTGGGCCTAATGTGACCCACCTCATTCCAGCCCCCAGGAATAAATGGGCCAGGTAAAGAAGGGGCCTCACAATCAGGGAAAACGAGGCAGAGGGGAATCTAAAACAAACTCCTGACCTCCTGGCACCGTCCTTCTGCCCCACCCCAGCCATTCCTGGCCAAGGGCTGCCCGAAGGAAGGAGGCCCTTGATAATACCCCCACCCCTCTGGGCCTCAGTTTGCCTTCTCCTACAAGTGGAGAATGGGAAACTCCACTCCCCCTCCCCTAATCTGCCATTCCAAGCAGAGGTCTGCTAAGCAAGGATATAGTATTTAGAAAATCGGGGACCTGGGCTCACCCACAAAGCCCAAGCCCAGAGAAGATGGCAGCAAAGCAAAGGAAGAGTTTTAGGGGTGTGGAGGAAAGAGAGTCCTCTGGACAAGGTACCGATGAATCCTTCGCATGACTGGTTCAGTCATGTGAAGGTACGCGAACTTGCTCCAGGCAACGGGGACAGCTTGAGCAAAAGCCAGGAGGGGAGAAATCCAGGGACCTATTCCCGCTTTGCTTCAAGCCAAGCTCAGCTCCCTGCTCCAACACTTGGGGACCATGCCCTTGTCGCCCCTGGTGATGCCAGCTCTCGTTTCTGCACTTCTGGAAGATGAGACCATTCTGCTTCCATGTCCCCAAATTGGGCATTCCAGCTCCTCCCCCACCCCCATGCCTCCTTCTAGGTCCCTCAGGTATTCTGAGTACTGTCATCATGGATCTGGGGTGCAGGGGAATCAGGGCTGGGGATGCTGCCATCATGCTACAGAAGTGTACAAGGACACAGCTGTGGGACAGGAGCCAACGCGGGACCAGGAGGGACAGAGGGATGACTTGGGTGGAGGCACATGCCAGCTGGCATTGTAGGCTGCAGGGAGGAGGCGTGCAGGGAGAGCGCAGGGTCTGTTTTACCTAACATCTTTATCCCTTGCATTTTTTCCTTCAGCCGGGAATTCTCCTCCACTAGGCGCTCAAAAGCTGCGGAAGCCTCTCCCGGAGGCACGCCGCCCCCAGGGTCGTAGATCCGGTATGGTCCTCTCCCTTCCATGAGGCTGGCACCACCCCTGCCGTGGTGCCCACTTGGCTGTAAGGACAACAGCAGTATATCAGGGGGCGGGCCAGGCCACTGAGGCATCCTAGGCAATCGGTGCCGCCAGAAGGCAATCACCATAGCCCAGAAGAGAACATAGCACTTGAGGCTGGTCTGGCCACAGTACAGCCAAGCAGGATGGTCACCTCCTTTGATCTGGACACTGAGTCTCTATTAAGAGACAAGTAAGAGTGGCATCAGTTCCTTTGGGCAGCCTCACTGCACTGCTGGTACATTTGGAATCGTAATCCAATGTGGAGTCCAAGAGAGAGCAATGGACTTGGGAGTCAAAAAGCCTGAGTTCATGTCCCATCGGTGGGGTCCAGAAGGACAGGGACCCTGCATCATGGCAGCCCCAGGGCCCAGTTCAGTATAGCGATCAGGTGAATGCCCAGTGAACACTCAATGACTGAACAAACAGTGGAGCCATTAACTCACTGTGGGATTGTGGGTAGTCCCCATTCCTTTCTGAGGGGAAATGAGAGTCTTACACTAAATCAGTGATCTTTACAGTAAAACGAATGGGCCCTCAGGAATAAGCAAGTCAACCCAATCCAAAGTTTCATTCATATGTACACTATCTTTTCTAAAAGAAAGAAGAAGAAGAAACCCTGACTAATATTTAATACACTAAATTGACACCATCAGTCTCTTCCTTCAGTCTCATATTATGCATGGTCTGTCCCTTACAGTTCTAATGTACAGATAAATTTTCCATCAAACTTCTATCTACTTGTGCGACAAGGATTTTGTGTCAATCTGTTCATCAGCTTCACTTCATTTTAAACCTCCCTGCAAAGTGACTTCAGAATCCTAGTTCTATAAGTTAGCAAAGAAACTTCTTCCTTCCATTCATTCATTCATTCATTCACTCAGCAGTTATTAACTAAGCATCTACTCTGTGCTAGGTACCAGTCTGGGTGCTGGGAAATTATCAGCAAATAAAACAGACAAAAAAAAAAAACAAACCCTCCTTCAGAGAGCTTACATTCTGGTGGTCAAAATAGATAGACAGCTAGATGATAGGCAGATAAACATGGTATTAGGGGTGATTAAAACATCAATGGACAGGGCACCTGGGTGGCTCAGTTGGTTAAGTGTCCAACTTCGGCTCAGGTCATGATCTCACGGTTTGTGAATTCCAGCCCTGCGTTGGGCTCTGTGCTGACAGCCTAGAGCCTGGAGCCTCCTTCAGATTTGGTGTCTCCCCCCTCTCTGCCTTTCCCATGCTCATGCTCTGTCTCTCTCTCTCAATAATAAATATAAATGTTAAAAAAAATTTTTTTTAATCTATGGACAGGGGTGCCTGGGTGGCTCAGTCAGTTAAGAGTCCAACTTCAGCTAAGGTCATGATCTCACGGTTTGTGAGTTTGAGCCCCACGGTGGGCTCTGTGCTGACAGCTCAGAGCCTGGAGCCTGCTTTGGATTCTGTCTCCCACTCTTTCTGCCCCTCCCTTGCTCATGCTCTGTCTCTCCCTCTCTCAAAAATAAATAAACATTAAAAAACATTTTTTTAAACAAAAAACATCCATGGACAACAGTTAGGCAGGGGTGTATGAGGTAGGGACCTTACTCTTAAGTGGAGTTGTCAGGAAAGGCCTCACAGAGGAGGAGGCATTTTAGCAAAGACCTGAAGGAGGTGAGGGAACTAGCCACACGGGTATCTGAGGGAAGAGTATTCTGGGCCGAGAGAATAGTTAAGTGCAAAGGGCCAGAGCCTGATAAACGGATGCAGCTTCCAGCCCTGCAAAGGGCTTGCTACCAAGAAAGAGCTCCAAAGGGCTGGCTCCACTGGCAACCTCAGAAGGACTTGGGGCCCCAAAACCTCCTTCTCAAGATCATCACCCCCCCAGGGCAGGAATCCTCAAAGGCCCTTTGAGCACCCACAAAGGGCTCACTGAAAGAAAGAGTGAGCAAGAGCTAATAACGACAGCCCCATTCATTACTCATCTACTCGCCAAGCACTGCATGTACCGCTGAGGGTACACTATCTCAGGCAAGCTCTGCAACAACCCTAAGATAACCAGCTATATTATCCTCACTGCGTAAGGGAGGCTCTGGCAGCCAGGATTACAGGGCCAGGCCAGGCCAGCACGTAAGAGTCAAGATGCAAACCCAGCCCTGCTGAGGAAAATGAGTTAACCCCTGCTACACCAGCTCCACTCTCCCATTTAAGACTGAGGCCCAAGGGGCTGACAGCGAGTTCCAGCCTGTGGGGTAACACCTGCCTGGCTATCAGGTGCCCTCTGAGCTATTTCCCCTGCCTTGCAGCACAGGAAGGAACAAGCATGTTGACCAGAGGGTCCATATCGCCACAGAATGACATGGGCCAGAAAGAAAGAATTCTGGCGAGTGGGACCCCTCCCCCAAAGACTGACAAACAGAAGATGAACATGTATTTCGAGAGGCACCCACGCCCTGCTGGGCCCCACAGACGCAAAGGACAGCTGCCCACACACCCAACACTACAGTCATCACAGAGTTTAGGGGGGACTTGTTTTCATCGTGAAAGGTCAGAGTTACATGGCAGAGCATTAAAACACCCAAGTGCTCACCGAGCTAAGAGACAAGGTGGGGAAGGCACTTAGCACAGTGACTGGCGTCTAGCAAGGTGCTCAAAAATGTTGGTAGACGCGGTGGGGGAGTCCCTCCTCTGTGCTCCCCACTCTCCTCGTGTGCCTCTCCAGCAAAACACGTACCATCCAGTATGCAACTTATGTGACTGGTGAAAGCATTTGTGCATTTGACTGAAGACTTCCTGGAGGCAGGAGCGTGCTCAAATTATCTGTCACCAGCACAGGTCTGGCACGTGAAGGTGTGTGTGACTGAGAGTTGAAGGGAGCTCACAAATGGGAGGACCGAAGGCTTGGGACAGGCCTGTAGCCACTTTTGGTGATAAGCGGCCCCATGTGTCCTGGGTCCCACTCACCACTCTAGGCTCACCCTAAACGGAACTTACAGCTGACATTCTGTGATGATTTGGGTATGATTTTTCACTCTGCATCTGGCTTGTCCAGTAGACCAGAAGCTCTGTAAGAGTAGGGGTCAAGTCCACCTTGTCTACCAGCGTACCTTCAGAGTGGTCCACAATAAAGCCTCGGTAAGTGTCTCATCAGAGCCGAGAGAGCTGTGACCTGCCTCTGCCTCCTGAGACGCCAACCGAAAACATCCCGAGAGCCTGGCTGTGCCCCACCACTGGCCAGCGGTACTCTGATGGCCATACACTTCTGAGACCAGGGCCGGCACAGCCGTGCTCCCTCAGATGCCCGGATGTCAGGCCAAGTGACAGAGCAGGATGTGGGATACCGGAACTGAAACCTCATCTCCGTGTCCTCCAAACTGCACGACACGCGGGCTCTCCCTCAGTATCGGGGAGCCGACATGGAAGGGGGTTCGGGGAAGCCAAGGGAGGGGTCAGCGGGGCTATTCTCCCAGACTCCAGCCTCGCAGGCAGCCCCCCCCCGAAGGGGGTAGGGCAAGCCAACGCAAGCCAACGGGGTGCCTGGCAAGGGGCCAAAGGAGCCCACAGGCACAGAAGCCTGAAGTGAGAAAACCCTCTCCGGAGACAAGGGGAGCCACCCAGGGGAGGGCCTGGACCTCTAGACGGAAGAAACGCCTAAGAGAAACAGGGAATTTCCACATCCTGCTGACCTCATGCCCAGATGGTCAGCGGCAGTTCCAGGGTGACTGCCGGGCGGACGGGAACTCTCCTGTCACTGGTTTTGGTAACCTTTCCTGAAGAGGGGAATCATTCCCAGGATGACGGAGATGGAAGGGAATCTCCAAGGCGAATGGGATGACCCGTTAGCAGGCACCTGGGGGTCCTCCGAGGGAGGGGATGCCCTCTCTCCTGTCTCCCGTGGGCGGCCGGCTCGTCTTCCCTGGTCCCAGACTGAAGGGCGCGTGCGGAGGGGCAAGGAGGGCCGGCGCCGAGGCTGCCTGGACATCGGCTCACCTGACAGCTAGTCAGCACCCAGAACACGAAGACCAAGGTCACCCAGCAAGATGGAGCTGGAACCAGAGGGTCCTCGCTCTCTCCGGAGTCTACCGTTGGCCCTCGCCCGCCATTTCCGTGTGGCACTAAGATGGCGCCGAGATCCCACGGCAGTCCCGCGCACTAAGATGGCGCCGAGATCCCGCGGCGGCCCCGCGCACTAAGATGGCGCCGAGATCCCGCGGCGGCAAAGCAGAGGCCCCGCCCCACGTTGGTACAGGACCTGGCGCAATCCACGTGCATCTGGGCCTGGTGTCAGCAGCTACAGAGGAGCAAGTGCCACACCACCAGTGCGACCTCCCCCTTCCGAACACAGAAACAGCCGGTAACGAAGTGGCAGCTGCCCACACCTTCCTCCTAAATGAGAGCTCAACTGAGGGGTGGCCAGCGCTCCGACAGCTGGTCCCAAGGGCCTGGGGGTACCCGCTGGGGGTGCCACAAGGTCCCGTCTGGGGGCAGACAGGGGCCTAGACAGATGGGAGGCCAGGCGGCAACCGCACAGTGTGAGGATTGAAAAGATGCTGTTGAACCTGAAGCAGCCACCAGCCCCAAAGAGGGAGACATGGCATGACAAGGTGACAGGAGAGCAGCTGAGTGGGTGTGGTGGTTGGTGGGGGAGGAGGGGGGATAGAAGTGTGGGCCCAAATCACAGCCTCCATCGGAGAAGAAAAGAACTGAAAGAGGTTGGAGTTGGAATTGAACCTGCATCTGAGACTGTCTTGTGATGAGCCACGCACTGACTGGTGCGGGGAGGGGGCATGCAGGCCCTCCAAAGGACATGAGCTTGCCTACCCTGTAACATCTGCAGGATACCTAGGAGTTCCCCAGGCTTTGTTTTTCCATCTGATTGTCACAAACAGCCTTGGGAAGATGACAGGGCTGGTGTCTGTTTGCCAGACAAGGAAACTGAGGCCCACTTGGGACCTTTAATAAGTTCAATCTAAGGCTGGTGGGCACTGGCTGCATGCTCGGGGAAGTGAGGTTCTCCCTGCCCCTGAGGGGAAAGCCCAAGTGGATCTCTGGTCCTGGGAGTCAGGAGGTCCCAGTAGCCAACGGCAGAGGCAGGGGCTCCCAGGGATGCCAGTGGGAAGGGGTACCAGGGGGCCGAAGAGGAGTATCTTCGAAGGATGGCACAGGGCAGAAAGTTAGAAGGTGCAAACATCTACTCTGCTTCCCGCATTCATGGCTATCGGCAAGCCTGTCCACTCTCCGCACGCCAGTTCCGCATGTGTACAGGGAGGAGCTGGGACTAGAGAGAAACCGGGTGGTGTCGTAGGGCTGGCCTAAGGATCAACAGAGCCCCAAGCCCTGGGAGCCAGCAGCAAGGCAAGGAAAGAGAGGGGACCCGACTCAACACACTGGAGGTACCACAGCCATGGAGTCAAGAAGAAAGGGTCCCAACACGGGCTCCAGGCTGGTGTAGGGGAGGCACACAGCATGTAACACTCAAAGGGGTGCTCAAGTGCAAACCTGGGGCCCGGGAGCAGGAGCCCGCCCCCCCTCAGGTGCTGCACCAGGGGGGCCTCACCTGCGATGGCCTCTCCCAAGTCCCAGCCCTATCTACCCCTGCAGGCCGTGTGCCTTTTCTGAGCCTCAGCTACCTCTGGGGCACAACAGGAATAACAAGAGAACCTACCTGCTGTCAGATTAAAGACATTAAGTGCAACAATATGTGTACAGTTAGAAGGGAGCTCTCACTTTCTACTTCGTACTTCCTGATTGCTTGATTTACTCAACAAGAAACATTCATTTTATAATAAAATTTCCAAAGTAATAATGATGTGTATATAGCACCTAGTTAAGTGCCCGCATGCGGTGGGTTCTTAGTAAAAGGTTGGGGCAGCCCCATAACTCTGCCCCACTGATTTAGGGCCAAGTCTCCCCCACTCCCATATACTCCCCCTTTTAACGGAGTTTTTAGGTTCCTCTGCCGGCTCAGTAAGCTAGGTCGTGACACCCACTTAATTTCTGGTAACTGCAAAAAAAAAAATTGTTGATGGGACGCCTGGGTGGCTCAGTCAGTTAAGTGTCCGACTCTGGCTCAAGTCATGATCTCACGGTTAGTGGGTTCGAGCCCCGTGTTGGGCTTTGTGCTGACAGCTAGCTCAGAGCCTGGAGCCTGTCTTCGGATTCTGTTTCTCCCTCTCTCTGACCCTCCCCTGCTGTATCTCTCTCAAAAATAGATTGACAAAAAATTTTAAAAATTAAAAAAAAATCATTGAACAGAGACACTGGTACAATCATGGCTAATGGAGACGCAGCTCTGAAAAGCCGATGGTATCATTCATTCTCATGAAAGGCTGGGAAACATTTGAGTCTCCCTTTCCTCAACTGTAAATGGGAATAGCCTGCAATTTGCCCCGTGGGATGAGAGGGAGTCATGAAAGCACCTTGCAAACTAAAGCAAAAAATCTCTTCATGGTCCTACTTTATGATGATCTCTAGTCTTCCCCACTCATTTCACCATCAGGGAAACTATAGACCCACGGCCATCTATCAAAGCGCAGGCTGTGCCCTCTTAATGACCATTGGCAAGGATGCAGCACCTACTTTAGAGGGCGTGTACTTGGGAGCACACCCTGGCATCAGTGAGCACCTATGCAGTCTTTGCAACAATTCAGTAATAAAGAGCCTGCAGGCGTAGAATGTAAAACAAGGAACTGGGCCCAGAAGTCATGGGACCTAGGCAGCATCCACCGGAACAAAGATCTTCCCCTCGCTGGGCTTCAATTTTCTAAAAGGGGAGGGGCTTGATCTGTAACACTAGCAATAATGTAAGGGATTGACTAGACGATCTTTGAGGACCCTTCTAGTTCTGACATTCCAGGACTTACAATTTATCATCACCCCTTTCTGTAACCTTCTGACCTTGAGGAGGCTGCTCTTCTCAGCTCCAAGCCCTCCTAATTCCCAAGTGGAGTTCCCTGAACCAAGAGTCTTCCCACGAGTGCTACCAGGGTGACTCTGACGCCCCCAAGAGCAATCAGAAAGCCCCAAATGATGTCTGCAGCCCTTCGCCGGCTCCTCCTAGGCTCCCTAGCATGCACCCAGGCTCCAGCCAACCTTGAGGACTGTGTCCCTCAAACACAGCACACATCTCCTCTGTGTTCTCCTTCCTCCCGCCCCCTGTGCTGCCTCACCCACAGAGGGAGCCCCAATGGCTCTACTCAGCCTCCCAGATGCAGGCTCCCCATCAGGAGCCTGGGGACAAGACCGGGGACCAGAACCATCAGCTGGCTGGAAGCACTGCAAAAGGAGGAGAAGAAACATATGACACAAGCTGGGAGAGGCCCTGGCACTTATGTGCTACCAAATGCCAGGCACTGGGCTGCATCATTACCCACATTGCTTCATTTTCTTCTCACCATAGAGATAAAAGGATCCCTGCGTTCCAGCAAGGAAACCAATCCTCTCAGCTAGATAGTTTTTTCTCTGTTTTCCAGATAAGGGAGCCAGTCTCAGAGAGGTTAAGTCACTTGCCTAAAAACACACAGCTGGTGAGTGGCAGAACAAATAAACCAGGCTCAATCTGTCAGACTCCAACACTGGGTGCTCTTTCTACCGGCCCGCACCACCTGGGAGACAATGGGCTGAAGCACAGTGGGAGGAAACCAGTCCTGCCATCTGAACCACGCTCCCAAGTTCCCAGCACCTGCCTCTATGCACCTCTAATTTCGTATACAACCAGGTCCCAGTCTGCCCTTGATCATCTGCAATCACCATGGCTTAGAATCTCAGGCTGGAAGGAAGCTCAGGGGAAATTCAGTCCTGTACTTTTCCAGTCCCCAGGGGAACCAAGGGACTCCGGATGACCATCTTAGTGACCCAACTTCCTAAGGACCCTAAGGTAACCAACACTGGCTGTAGTTAGATTACTCCTAGTTCTACTTCTACCAGTCCTTACTCTGCCCTCAGGTATACTCTAGAATAAGGAACAAGATGCCCCTCTTCTCCAGTTTAGCCCTGAAGAGATCTGGAACCTGCAGCATTCTCTTGAAGCTGATTGGACCCTGTTCCCAGTGCTGCTCCTTGAGGGACTGGGTTCTAGACCCCTCCCAATGCACCTCCCTCAACCCTCTACCCCTACGCCTATCAGTAGCTGGTTCTGAAATTGAACACAACTCTCCAGGTGTGGTTTACCTGACCAAACAGAGAACTTTCACCTCCACATTTTTAGGTATTATGTTTCTCTCGATATAGCCATGTGTACATTTGTTTTTCTTATAGCTGGGGCACCCACAGCAAGGAATGTTGTTTCTCAACGATGTCAACACCTGTTTGTTGATTAACTGAGAACAAAGTTCTCTTACAGAAAAGTGTGCTTGAGGTTTCAATGATCTACAGGGCTAGAGGTAACTGATTACATCTGTAATCCTCTATATTTTTGCGTCACTGCCCATGGGAGCTGAACAAAAATGTGCATGCCACATGCTCTGTAATAGCAAGATGTTCTAAATGTCCACCAGGGAGGCAGTGGTTTTTTAAACTCAGGGGCATTCACTCACTGGAGTACTATGCAGTCATCAAAAAGAAAGGGGCAGACTGATTTGCAAAAGATGTTCATAAAATATCATTAGGGATAAAAAGCAAAGTATAATAGGATACTATTTTTGTATTTATTTTTAAAGTTTTTTTTTTTTTTTTTTTTTTTTTTTTTAGTAATTCCTACATCCAATGTGGAGCTCCAACCGATGACCCTGAGATCAAGAGAGCGTGAGATCCAGAGTTATATCTGACTGAGCCAGCCAGGCACTCCAGGATACTACTTTAAAAAAAAATACAACTGCATATGTGTCTATATGTGCGGGTGTATATAAAATCTTAAATGCACATAGAAAAAGGTTTGGAAAGATACACACCAAACTGCTACTAGTTGACACCTCTAGCAAGGGACTTGGGATAGGGACTAGAAACAAAAGAAACTTTTATGTTACCTATAAGACTGAAACTCTTTTCAAGGGAAATCTAGTCCTGTTCTATTTGAAAACTTAATTTAAAAGTACAGTTGGGGGGCTCCTGGGTGGCTCAGTAGGTTGAGTGTCTTACTCTTGACTTTGGCTCAAGTCATGATCTCGGCATCATGGGACTGAGCTCCACGTCAGGCTCTGTGCTGAGTGCAGAGCCTGCTTAGGATTTTCTCTCTCTCTCTCTCTCTCTCTCTCTCTCTCTCTCTCTCTCTCTCTCTCTCTCCCCCCTCTGCCCTTCTCTTGCACATATGTGAGCAGACTCTATATATAAAAAATAAAAATAGAGTGGGAATAGGGGCAGGGGAGGAGAGAGAAGACACCTTTAATTTTTTACTTTATACTGTTTGTATTGCTTGAGTTCGGGGGGGGGGGGTCCTCCAATGAGAATGTTACCGTAACTTTTTTAAAGGGATATTTTAAAATAAGTTTTAAAATTTAAGTGTCTTGAGGCGCCTGGGTGGTTCAGTCAGTTGAGCGTCCAACTTCGGCTCAGGTCTGATCTCGTGATTCGTGAGTTCAAGCGTCCTATCAGGCTCTCTGCTGTCAGCACAGAGCCTACTTTGGATCCTCTCTCCCACTCTCTCTTTGCCTCTCTCCCTCTCTCTCTCTCTCTCAAAAATAAATAAATATTAAAAAAAAATTTTTAATGTAAGAATCTTGACAAGGTCAGAACAATAGGGAAGGCCCATTCTTCTGGCACCAAATGAGGCTTGAGGGGCTGCGGGCAGGGGTAAGAGCTCATTATGCACCTGCTTCATATGGACAAATAAGGCCACAGGGATCTGATCACAGATAGGGAAGAAAATTCCAGGACCAAGCTTTCTAGTCAGGGAAGTCTGTGAATGGAGAGTTGGCAACCGTAGAGGTGGAGAGTTTCAACCTGGAAGCTACCGGAAAGGATCCAGCTTCAGGAAGGCCAGGGCTGACCTAGAGGTGACAAAGGCAGGTAGAGAAGCAGCAGACTTTGGAGAACCACCCTCAGCTGGGAACAGTGCAAGGCTCCCCGCCCACCGCCTGTGGGTCCTCACACCAGGGACACCTGCTTTGCTGGAGAGGAAGCAGAGTCCAGACAGGTGCAGAGCTTGGCTCAAGTCCACACGATTGCCAAAGGACGAAGCAGAACTCACACCTGATCATCATGTCATTGGTGCCACCCTATACTCCTCGCTGCCAAAAGCTTCCTAAGAAGAGGTGAGAGGGCAGCCCCGGCAACCCCAGCCCATCTTCCTTCCACCCCATGCATGCCTTTTCTTGGCTCCTGGGGTCCACAGGTCCCCATACATACCATGCCTAGAAGCCGGCTTCCATCCCAGCAGCTGGGAACCTCACTTAGCCCGGAAGGAGTGCCTCAACTATCAGCCATGGGGACAAAGGGCACTAGGTCCACTTTTAGACAAAATGGACTTGGCTCTCCTTCTGTCTCCCAGTCTCCAAAATGCCCAAAGCTGGTTAGCCAATGAAGACTTTCTCCAACCCTATAACTAGCCCTCCAAGGGAAAAGAGGACAACCTTTAAGAATTTCCCCTTTTGGGGGGCACCTGGGTAGTTCAGTCAGTTAAACATCCGACTTTGACTCACGTTATGATCTCACAGCTTGTGGGTTCGAGCCCCAAGTGGGGCTCTGTGCTGACAGTTCAGAGTCTGGAGCCTGGTTCCGATTCTGTGTCTCCCCTCCTCTCTCTCTGCCTCTCCCTTGCTTGTGCTCTCTCTCTCAAAAAAAAAGAAAAAAAAAAAGAATTTCTCTTCTCTACATACGGTGGAAAGAGGGCTCAAACCTTGGCTCAGCTCCTTGCTAGGTGACCCTGAGCACACTGCCCTTGTTCCTCCCCGTGGAAATGCTGGGAGGACCAACTAGGAGCCACAGAGTTCCCTGTCAACTTTAAAGTACAACCCCAGCAGAAGCCACAAGGACTAGGAAGGGGACAGCTGGACAGGGGACAGCTGGACAGGGGCAAGAACACTCCTCCGATAAGAGCTAAAGGTCTCTTGCTCCAGAAGCAAAGGCTGGAAGCTACCTTATGAAGAAAATGAATACACTGGGGCAAATTCATACTAGGGAATATAATACAGCCATGAAAATGAATGAACTACAGCCAGAGATACAAACATGAACGAATCTCACAAACACAATGTAGGCAAAACACAGTATTAGGCAAAACAACGCATAGGGACAGTATGATAATATCTGAATAGCATTTTTAAACATATGAAATTACTACATATTGTTTAAGGGTGTCTATATTTATACTAAAACTATAGAGAAATAAACTCTGAGTCAGAACACTTGCTACTTTCAGAAAGGGGATGATCAAGGGAAATCTGGATCCCTTAAGCTGGATGGGTGGGCGCCCGGTGTGTGCAAGTTACCTTCTGTGTCTGAAAGATCCTTTTGTATTTTCAAAATGTCAGTGTTGCCATGCTTAGACCTCTGTTCTTCCTGGGGGGTGGGGTGTGAGCGAGCACGTGCAGAGGCAGAAGTGGGGACAGAGGGACCAGCGTTCCTCAGACCACTGTGAAGCTGGCCATAATGAAGGCACAGGACAATGGCCTGTCAGGCAGTGGAAAGTGGAGCCAGTACTCTCCAATGTGGGTGGAGACCAAACCAAAGGCCCCTGACTCATGGGGCACCCCCCCCACGCCCGCCCTAAAAATACCAGCTCTGGCCTCTAAGTATGACTCCTTGGTGACACAACTCCTACAGCACCCCCGCCCTCCTCCACCCCTCCCCCACATCTGCTGGGCCACCCGGTTTGTCCACCCTGTAGGTGTTAAAGAACACAGGGAACAGCTTCAGGGCGAGGTCCCTGGGGAGAGAGGAGCTCAGCCCTGCCTGAGGACAAAGAGCCAGCTGCTCCTCAGGCCAGTCATCTGTTCCTTTCAGAAGAGTGACTGTCCTGGGCCAGTCATGGGGGAAAAACATCAAAAACTTCCTGCAACTAATTGGCCACGGTGGCTGCCAAGGTCTGCCTCTGGAGGTTGGGGAGCTCTGCTCAGCGGAACCAGGGGGGCTGCTCCCTACTTCCCTGAGCCCCTCTTTGGGGAACTCTCCAGAGGGCCCCAGACACCCTCCCATCAAAGAAGGACCGGGTGAAGAGAAGCAGGCACTTCGGGCAGACAGGGGTGCAGCAAGGAGAAGTGGGCAGGGTGGGCACAGAAAGGCCCGGCCCCTCGGGAATACCCCAAGAGAGGGCAGGCAGCCCTGTCACTGGGCTGCAGAGTTTTTAGGGCTGAAAGAACATTCTAAGACACTGGTCAGTGGACTCCCTTCATTTTGCAGCTAACACCAAAGCCAGCAAAAAAGACCTGCCCAAGGCTGCACAGGATGGTGGTGACGGGGGAGGGAGAAGGCAGACCTAGGCTTTCTAGGGCCAGCTGCGCATCCTCTTCCCACGTGGCACCATGCCCGCCCTCCTTCAATATGGTCAGGTGGGCAATGCAGGAAAAGGGAGGTGGGGGGGGGCATGAAAGCAAACCATCCATAACGTGGGAAGAGGCTGCCTACAAGGTAGTAGTGCACCCCCCGACCCTAGGGATGAGGGTCACGCTGAGGCTTGAGGATCATCTGCTGGGGTGCTAGGTGTTGCTGAGGGATTTCAGGCCAGAAGTGTGCTGTGTGGACATGTGAGTGTGCACTATTCCAAACAGGGATGGAAAGAACATCTGACACAGAGCAAAGGACGACCCATCCAGACAGAACACAGTACGGTCCACAAGTGGCAGAGGGGTGAGGCAGGTTATCCCCAAGGAGAGAGTATCGGACCATCTATCTCCATCATCTCCTACTGAAATCCCTTCAATGTCCTCATGATGATCATCGCTAACAAGATCAGCGGCTGGCATTGACGGATCACTTAGCCCGTACCAGCCCTGGGCTGTCCCATTAATTCGAAGCACTGGAGAAGCCAGTACGCACATCAGAGAGCCTTACAGATGAGGAGGCAGGGGCTGCACCCTCTCAGGTGCACCAAGCTCTGTAGCACACGCTCTCCACCAGGGGTTCCCATAGTGCACCACACCAGGCATAGGCACGGCCCACTGGATCGGCCCCTCTGGACACACAGACCAGTATGTGTCTACCAAGCCACCCAGGTGCTTCACAAGCATGCTTGCAGTTTGCCAATCAACTGCTCTAATAACTTCCCAATGCTGCCAACAGGGAGAAGCCACCACTTCTCTGCCTGGCAGTCAAGACCTTTAGGGTTTCTCCTGGTCCAGTTGGTCAGCTCCCCCAACCCAGCAAAGCCTTACTCCAAATCCTCTACCCGGTCTGCTAAGCTGCAGAGGGGGCTCAGACCTCACTCTGCTCTCACCGTCTTTCTAGAGCCTGGCCTTGAAGCCCCCTGACCACCTGGTGCCCCCAATCTGCCCTGCACTCCGGTTCAGACTTCTGCCAGGCCCTGGGAGGCTCGTGCTCAGAGCACATTTCTCCCCATTCCACTACAAGTTCCCTGAGAGCCAAGCTAGCTCCTTATGAACGTGAGCATCACGTCTCTTTGCAAGCACTGGGCACAAAGGTGGTCAGGAAAAGTTTGCTGACTATCAGAGAGAGAAAAAAATCCCTCAGGGAGTAAGTTCTGGTTCTCCGCCTGACGCTGCCACTACCCTTCTGGGAAAAGTGCCTTCCCATCTCCCCGCCTCAGTGAAATGCACCATTATTCTAGTTTCCTTTATTCTACGCATCCATTGAACACATCCAGCAGAGCCTCACCCCAGACACTCTTATCCAGTACCAAGGATGTACATGCATTAAAGTGGTCCCTGCTCTCAGCTTCTCTCCCAGGAAAAGAGAAAGACAACAGACAAGTGAACACTAAAAATTATATTCTAGATACTAAGTTCTATACGTATACTTTCTCATTCGCAAATAAACAAGATTATTTCAGAGTATGATGAAGGTATAAAAACTCAATAGTAATATGACAGAAAGTGAAAAAAGGGACTACTTTGCATAGAACAAGCAGGGAAGGCCCCTCTAAGGAGGTGACATTTGAGCTGAGCCTTGGCAGATAAGGAAGAACCAACCATGTAAAAAAATGGGGAAAGGTTTTCCAGGCAGAAGGAACAGTACATACAAAGGCCTCAAGTCAAGAACAAGTTTGGTATGTTGAAGGGAAGAAAAGCAGGGGGCCGTGGCTAAATTGCAATGTAAGCAGAAGTAATACCAAGCAGTACTCAGAGACAGAGGCAGACAGATGACCTCCTACAACTCTGAGGTGCTCAAATCAGGTCGGCCCGATCCACCCAAAGCATCCGGGCCCTAACTCACAGGCATTAGGAGTAAGGGTATGAGTCAGACCCCACGGCTTCCTGGGGCCCCAAAAGACCTGGTGTGGGCATAGGGGCAGGCACCACCCCTCAGCACGAGAGCCTCACAAGTACCCACAGGACACTCTAGGGTGGGGGGAAACAGGATCAGAGAAGTATGTAGGATACAGGACACTCACAACTGCAGCTTCTAAGGGGGACATGATCAAGTGCTTCCATGAAGTTCAAGTTCCTGATTACGCTATTTTCCCAGGACACAGAGAGGACAGAAACCTTGGTCAGTGGAAAGAGAACAGGGCTATACTGTTCAAGGCTTACTGGTCTTGGCCAAGTCTTAACCTTGGGGGGGGGGGGCCTCAATTTCCTCATTTGAAAATTGAGGCTACTATCAACCTACTATCTCCTAGGGCTGTTGAAAAGATTAAATGAGATACTGAATGTGAAGCGCTGTGCCCAGCACATGGCAAGTGTTCATAAATGTACACTGTCTTCATTACTGCTATTGGTTTTTCACTGCCTCAGTTCTCTCTGCTGTAAAATAAGGAGATGAACCACAATATTCCTGTGAGTTTGTACTAGCCTCCTAATGCAATATCTGTTGTCAGGAATAAAAAAAATAAAACAAAAAACACTGAGAGTCCTCTTTCCTGACCTCTCATTAGATGCTGAATTCCCCTCTACCACACCCTGTTTGGAAAATAGATGTTGATTGAATTCTATTTTTATGATGCTGTGAAATCAAACTGATGCATTGGGAATCCACAGATTTCTCTGTGCTGTCATTCTGCAAGGAAGTGGGGATGGATGTTGCTGATTCTTCTGTATCTCCCCACCCCATCTAAAACACAATCTCTCACCCAGTGGCACAAAAAACACACCCACTTCCACACACGCAATTAATTAATGTATAAGGCGATCACTTCCATCACACCATCTCACACACAAATGTCCTACAGTGGAAAACTCACCCACACGTAGAAACACATCCATAATCACACCCAGAAACTCACTACGGCTACCCTGCAAATGCACACAAATGTTGCTTCCAACAGTGTGCAAAATTCGTTCGAAAGAAACTGTATAGCAGGGTCTGTGGAACCAAAGGCCCGGGTTCTTGCAACTCCCTAGCTGTATGACCCCAATCTCCAAGTGCCTCGGTTTCCTAAACTGTAAGATGGGGATATTAATAATATTCGTTTTAAGGAAAAATGTGACAATTACATGAGTTTACAGCATGTAAACGGTTTAAATCAGCACCTGGAAGGCGCCCAATAACTTCGCCCAATTACTTATTTTCCTCTTCATTACATTTGCGCACTGCTCCCAAGCTGGTCTCGCACACTGTAAACTGACCCACGCCAGCCCACTGCCCCTACCCCGCGTGTCTGCACACCCCGCACAGCCACTACACGCCGTTCCCAGGCGGCGATCACACACGCAGTGCGCAGGCGCGCCCACCGCCCTCCGTGCCCTGCAGGGATTCGCCACCGCCCGACCCCAACCGCTCGGACCTCACGCTCCGGGGCCCACGAGCCGAGGAGCCCAGGCCACCGAGTCAGGCCTGACCTCCCCCTCCGTGCCGGGTCACTACCGAAGCTCTGAACCGCCGGGTCCCGGACTCCTTCCGCTCCATCCTCGCTCCGCCCGGCCGGCTTACCTGAGGGTGGGGGCTCCTGGGACACAGCGCCCCGCTTTCCGCGCCCAGCCCCGGGTCCAGGGACAGGTTATCGGCCGCGGCCAGGATCTGGCCCTCCAGAACTCAGCGGGCTCCCGGCCGGGCGGAGGACCGCACCGGGGACGAGGAAGTGTCGGGGGCTGGGCCACCCAACCCCTGGGAAAGTCCCTGGAGATTGACAGACAGCTCGCCCAATCGCGCTACGCCGCCGGGGCGGGGCCCGCGGCCGCGAGGGTGGGAAAAAACTAGGTAAACAGCGGCCGCCCTGGGAGGTCCGGGGCGGGGACCAGCGAAGCAGCAGTCGGCGCCGGCTCCCGCCGGCCCGCCTCTCGGACTGTGACCTCCGGAACCTGGGCAGCCCCGCGCGGCGGTCCCCGCGCCGGAAGCTCAGGAGCCCGGCATAGGGCCGGAATTTCAGAGCGGAGACTAGCCGCGGAGACCACCCCACCCCTTCCTTGCTGCGGAGGGGCACACGGACCAGAGCTGGGAGGCGACTTGCCGAAAGGCACGTAAGCATCTGGAGCTGAGCCAGAGCTAGAGCTCAGGGCCTCGGAGTTGCGTTCAGGGCGCTCCTAGACAATTTCATAGAGCTCCCAGAAATTCGAGGACCCCTAAAGAAGATTTTTTTTTTTTGCATACTTACTGCTCCAGAGATTGTAAGCACTTTGCATGCATTACTTGTTTTCTTTCGCACGCCACCGTAGTGAGATGGGTTTTAGTCCCTTATTTACCGTAAATAAATTAGTAGAACAGCCACAAGAGGTTAGATGACGCTAAGTGACTGAACCAAGATTCAAACCCAAGTGAGCAAATCCTGAGCCCGCCTCCCACCCTGCCTACATATAAGTGGGTCAGATCATCCAGAGAGCTGTGGGATTTCCCAGACCCTTAAGGAGCAGCTTGGTTTAACGGTGGGAACACTATTTTGTTGTTTCTTTTTAAGCCCATAATTTTACTTAAAAGAGAGTCTTAATTTCACAAAGTGGAAGAACCTAAACGTGGGATAAAAGACAGCTCTTTCAATGAGGTAAATATAGCTTTATGAAGAACCTATTGCAAAAGACTCATTTCCCCGGAACTGATGAAAACTTAGTCATTGACAGGCCCTCATCCTCAGAAAGGATATGGGGAGGTATTTCATATGGGGCTTCATTTTCGGGAAGGAGAGATCTGTCAATCAATTGTGACTGTGAGAGCATACACACACACACACACACACACACACACACACACACACACACACACACACAGGCCTTCCCAAGTATAAACCTAATGCAAGGATTCTCCTTTCTAAGAGCTTTGTAATTTCAGTTACCTCAAAGGTCTTTTCAAATTCTATGATGCCTTTAGTTACTTCAAATGTGTTATCAACTTCTCCAAACAATATTCTGGTTCATTTTAATTATGAAAATACTCAGATAGTCTGATTTTAAAGGGGTGGGGGGGGAGAAAGGATACAAATGCCAAACAAAGCACCAGGGGGTGTCACCAATGTGGGGGGGTATGGGGGACTGGAGTCTCCACCCCATGATGTATCAGCAGCTCTCAGGCAACACCACTCCCCATTAGGCTTCCCCAAACTGGTTTTCTTCTTGCTGTCTGTCTACACTTCCCAATTCACCTCCTCCTGGAATATTGTCTTTCTAATCTCAACCCAACCCAAGTCTTCTCATGAACACCAAAATTTACTCTAAAAAACCAAGAGTCTCCAACTATTTGCATTTAGTTTCCAAAGCATTTCAGCTGTTTTTGTAAAATATCTGACCTTGGAGAGTTAGACAAATAGTTTCATGCCTTAAAGTGCCTGACGACACCTAGGTGGACTTGTTGTACGGTGCTCTGGTACTACATAAAAAGATCATAGGGTCATTGTTTTGCCTGATTTCCTATTTTTGGGGATGATTTTTAACACTTACAATATGTGAGAAAACTTCCTTCTTCAAAGTCATGAGCACACTTACCCATTCCATCCTTTCAGATCTTAGTTTGAATTCAAAACATCCCACCATGTTAGCCAGGGAGACCATTGTTCACAATCCCCTATTTGACAGGTAAACTGAGGCCTCAGTGTCAAAAAGGACTTGTTCAGGGCCACATCCATTGAATGATGCTTCACGGTTAGAACCCAAGACCCTGGTTTCCAGTCATATGTGCTTTTTCCACTGCACCATGTTGTTTTTCCAGTATCTTGATTTTTCTTACACAGACTCAATGTTCATTATGACCATAGGCTATGAATTTAACTAATTGGGTTCTAACCCCTACTCAACCACTTGCTACCTAGGGCCTCCCTAAGCCTCAGTCACTCCCTAAAAAATAATTTTACCTTATCCCTAAGGTGATCATGGAAATAAATGAGATAATGCAAGTAAAGCCCAAAGCTTGGCACACATTAGGCACTCAAGAAATGACAGTGGCAATTTTACAGAAAGCAAAATCAGGGCATGTGGGAGGCTCAGTTTGTTGAGCGTCCGACTCTTGATTTCGGTTCAGGTCATGATCCCCCAGTCATGAGTTCAAGCCCTGAGTTAGCTCTGTGCTAAGCAAGGAGTCAGCTTGGAGTTCTCTCTCTCTCCCTCTCTTTCTGCTCTTCCCCCCACTTGTTCTCTCTCTCTCTCTCTTTCTCTCAGAATAAACATTTTTTTAAAGTAAAAAAAAAGTGATGGTGGCATATAGACATGGATTGCCAACACTGGACAGAATTTCACTGTTAAACCCAGGAATGCACCCTCCCCAAGTTCCATGTCACCAACTACATCCTCTATGGGACCCTAGCCCCTAGGCAGAGTGGGAAATCAGACCCACTGGCTCCCCCTTTCACCCTCAGAGATGTCCAAGCTGGAAGCTGAGTGACAGAGTGACAACAATTATCTGCACAAAGCCCTACCTCGGAGGAGAATCAAGGCCTGTGTTTTGCTTCATTTTCTTTTGTTTTAAAACACAAAACTTCCCAATCTCCTTTCTGCCACTCCCTACCCCTGCACCACTTCCAGTAAGGCTGCCCTGAAGAAAGACCTAAGTCCACGTTTGAGGGAAATAAAAAACATACCAAAAAACTCACCTATAACTAAATACGCTCCAAATCAAGTTTCTAAAGAAGAGTGGAGGTGGCAAATTAAAAACGTTAAGAGGTAGCATTTATGGAGTATTTGCTATGTGCTAGGTCTGCACTTTGACACAACAGGGTATCTCCCAACCACCATGAGGTTATTACCACTGTCATCCCCACTTCACAGATGAAACTGGGGCTTTGAGGTGTTAGATGACTTGTCCAAGGTCTTATACAGCAACAGGTAACTGGAGCCCAAAGATCCACGTTCCTAAACTCTTACACTCTGAAGCATTATGTCAGAGTCTTGCCAACTAAGAGAGCTCAAAATGCCAGTCCTTAAAGGGTTGTTTAGAAACGATCAGACCTTTTTCTCATAGGGATGAAGCCTCTGAAGGCCAGAGAAGGGTAGGGACTTGCTGGCGGTCTTACAGCAGGTTTGTGATTCGTAGTCGGGGCTAAAAGCCTCGCTCCAGCTCCTAGAGCAATGCTAGTTCCACCCCCCCTCCCCCCCCCCCCCCCCCCCCCCCCCCCCCCCCCCCCCCCCCCCCGAGATAAATGAAAGTCAAGGTGAGCAGCTAATGAACTAGGAAAGGAGCAATCCTGAGTCTGGGTCCCTTCCTTCCATCCCGTCTCCTGTGTACTCAGCCTGAGGCAAACTCGGGAATATAAAACCTGTGGTGGATTCTAGGTGCTTTTGGTCCTGGGTGTGTGCACACGAGAGAGAGATTTTAGTGATAGCTAAATGAGAAATGCACACCAAGCACGTGATGTTGACTGAAATTGTCATAGGTAATCTTTTTTTTTTTTGGTAAGAAATAAATAAGTGGGCAGTACCTACAGTTCCTACTTCCCACCCTCGGCTGGCCTAAGAAGTGTTTTTAATTCTGTCTACCTCCCAATAACTGCAAGATGGATGGATAGGACGGCTTTAAGATATCCATGATTTTTCACTTTCATTATGCACCCTAAGGTGAACTAAAGCATATCATACTCCTGATTTGCCCCTCCTCCAAGAGCATGCATGCCATGCAAGGGTTAGGGTCCAGGCTCTGGAGTCCAACAGACCTGGGTTTAGGTCACAGCCCTGCCCTTAACACCTTGTGATTGCTCTCTGCCTATTTCCTCACCAATAACCTGAAGTGTAAAGCAGAGTCCAATGCATAGAGTACAGAAAGAATGAAAAAAAAAAAAGAAAGAAAGAATGAGATGCCACAGGGCCTGTCATGAGTTAAAGGCAGCAATGCCCAGGCCCCAGAGCTGAGGATGAACTTGCCCTAGACCTCACAAAGCATTCTGGGAAGCACTAGGCCTAGAAGGCATTTCTCCTGACTTTTTCTCCACGGTCTTTCCTGTTTTCCTCTTTCTCCCTCCCGGCTGTTTCCACTGTGGCCCTGGGCCTGCCAGTCACACTGGGGTTTCTAGGACACCACTGGCAGAGAGGAAAGAGCCAAGTGACATTGGGGGAAATTCCCGGCCTCAGAGCATATGTGGGCTAACCAGGCACCTCCTACAGTTCCCAGGAGCCCCAGGCTTCCCCTAGTCCACCTCCTCTCCCTCAGGCCTCCCTGTCTTCAGGTCAGCCTGTCAAGCCAGATCTGGATTTGGATCCAAGCTTGCTCCTTGTCATCCTCCTACAAGTGCGGAGAGGTCAGCCCAGTCCAGCCCCCGAGGGAGGCAGCCTCATGGGAACCAGACATTTCCTAATCCTGGGAAGCCCTGACAGGGCCCAGAGAGCAACGCTCCTTCAGCCTCATCCCACGGCCTCTCTCATACTCCGTCTTCCAGGGTTCCTCCCGCTTCTCCCTCCATTGTTCTCCAGCCCAGAAGCAGTTGTGACAGGGACTTGGTCTCCGCTTCTCACTCCTCTTAGCAAGGGACTTCCCTGGGCTGGGCCTCTGACTAGCTCTGGAAAATCTGGACTGTTTGGGATTTAAAGGGGAGGCCGTATTGCCGCTGTCTGCCAGCTCCCAGTGCCTGAGGCCCTCTGTTAAAGGTTCAGCTGCAGAAGGGTCCAGCCAACGCTAGGAGGAAAGCAAGTGGCAGAGTCCTCCGGAGATCCATTTCCCCCAGTGCTAAGGAGGGTCCCAGCCTTCCACCGTGTTCCCAAGGGAGGCAGGGCTAGGCTCCCACCTAGTCTCTTCTCACCTAGTTGTAGACCACTAAAGTGCCCGATACACACACCCACGCCCACCCTCCCAAACTCACATTCACACACAGACACACACATTCACATAATGTCCCAGACGCTCACCAACACATAGACATGCTTGTGAACTTGCACTCAGACACATACATATAATCCCTCAATAGATCCGACACATGCTCGCAAACATGAACACCCATTCTCACACCAACACAAATCCACACCCACGATGGGGAAGGTAAGGTACCTGGAAGGAAAGGTAAGACAAAAAAGAGACTTTTCCTTCCATTTGGAAGAACTAGCAGAACTAGCAGTGACTAGAGAGAAAAACACTGGCTGAAGAGGGGGCAAGAAGAGGAGGGCAGGAAGAGGAAATAAGAAATGGAGGGAGAGAAGCAAGAGGAGAATGAGGCCAGGCAAGGAGGTAGAGAGGCCCAGCACCCAAGCCTTGACAGGGGGAAGAGGGAGCTGGCCCAGGGGACCAGCCCACCCCAGCTGGCAGGAAAGTAGGAGGCCAAGTGGCTCTTGGCGCAGGGCTGGGGGGTGGTCTGGTGGTCCCAGCAGCCTTGTGCAGTGAGCCCTCACCCCTGTCTTGGCTCACAGACACCCAGGCTGGGTCACTCACCTGGGGCAGGAGAAGACGAGGGTGGGTGCAGCGGGGGCTGCCGCCCTGTGAAGGCTTCTCTGCTCACTGTGCTTCTGCAGGAAGGAGGGCTGGGCTGGGTTGACTTTTAGGCAGGAGGGGAATTCCCCGAGATGGAGGAGCCAGCCACCAGGCAGCCTGAAAAGGCCCAGCAGAGGCCCCATCCTGCCCCCTGGCAGAACACAGGGCCCTTCTTTGTCGGTTCCCCACCTGTCACTTCCCAGACTGGCTATCACTTGCCAAACATTCCAGGGAGGGGAGGGAGTCCTGGAGAGGAGCTGGAGGCCTGATGATTCTGTGGCTGGACCCGGAACGGGCAGGGGGTGGGGGTGGGGGGCAGGGGCGACCTGGTCTGCCCACACTACCCTGACCCTGGGTTCTCCCCTGGACCACTAATTCCTCCTTTGCCTGTGGTAGGGGATTCCAGCCCCCAGAGGGTCAGAAAACCTCCAGATGCCCAGCCCACATTCTCCTCCCCCCCCCCCCCATTCCTATTCCATCTGTTTCCATTTATTGTCTGTGGATGCTCCACAGGGAAGGAAAAGCTCACTCCTTCCCTCTGTGCTGGCTCTCATTTTGATGTCAAGTGGGACCTTAGAGACCAACCTACCACGGAGCAGCCCAGCTCCTAACTAACCAGCTGGTTCTCCAGAGCCTCACTTCCCCATCCAAAGCCTCAGTGATCCCCTGCTGTAAAATGGGGGAAATGAGTCCTGCTGGGTCTGCCTCTTGTGATGGTAATTAAGATAAAATGGTTCACTGATGTCCTTTGTAAACCCTTAAGTACTTCACAAACTCGAGATCTCCGTTCATTAGCCACTGAAAGGATGCTTTCAGAAGGGATGGGTTGGCTCTGGGTCATTTCTGGTTTCTTGATAATTTCAGGTTCGGGAATTTCTTCATTCTTAATGGCAACATTATAGACCACCGAGGACACAAGACTGGACAAGTCAGACCCACTTCCTGCCTACTCAGAGATCACAGACTGTGGGGCTGCTCTGTCCAATACAATAGCTGTTAGCCATACATGGCTATTTGAATATAAATTAGTTAAAATTAAATAAGTTAATAACTCAGTTCCTCAGGGAGCACTAGCCACATTTCAAATCCTCAGCAGCCAGCCACATGTGGCTCGCACGATGGACTGCACATGTATAGAACATTTCCATCATCACAGAAAGTCCTACTGGATAGCATTCCTCTGGGGGCTGGGGGCTGGGGGCTAATAGGTAATGATAATGAAGTGTGGTAGAGATGTGTTTTGGAAGGAGAAATACAGGCGGCTACAGGAGCCTGGACAGGGGAGCATCTAGTCAGGATTTGGGGACCTGGGATGTCTTCCTGGAGGAAGTGACATGTCAGCTGAGACCTGAAAATGGCCACGGCGAGAGCACAGGGAAGGGTGTTCTTAGGAAAGGGAATAGAATATGCAAAGAGAGAATACATTCAGGGAACTGAAAATTGTTCACTCTGAGTGGAGCACGGAGTTTGAAGCGGGCAAGGGGGAAGTAACAGAGATGGGCCTAGGGAAATAAACAGGGCCAGGTCTCATGGGGCCACATTCAGCCTAAGCAGGGGGGCAGGAAATGGAGGAGAGGGGGCAAGGGATGGGGAGAGTCCACTGAATCCAGTTCTCTGCTCCTTCTGTGTCCCTTGGATTGGGATTCCATGGGGAATGCTGGAGACACCTCCTGGCCCAACAGCCTCACTTTACAGATAAGGAAGTGAAGGCCAGACAGGGGAAGTGACTTTCCAAGTGAGTAAATGAAGGGACTTCCTGACTCCTAGTCTAGTGCTCTTTCCCACACTGCCCTCAGTCCCTTGGTCTCACTGGCCACTTCTTAAATGTTCAACAGCCATATGTGGCAAGCGGCCCCCATACCAGACTGTGCGGATGTATCCATCATCACAGAAAGTTCTATAGGACGAATAACACCAATCCCTAAGCTAGACCAGGTGCAAAGGATAATACACATCCCTGCACACAGACCCTTTTCTCTGCAGGGAGTAAAAATACACCTCTGATGCTCCCCTCTCTGCCCTCTGATACCAACTTGCAGGGCGTCCCTCACCTATGTCCCCAACTGGGACTAAGGATGGTGGCAGAACTCAGCATCAGAGAGAGAGATCTTGTCCCTGGCTCCCTTTGAGAAGCCTCCTGGTGGCTTGTGGCCAGCCATCTGGGTCAGCCAGAGCCTTCTGTGAAATTGAGGAATGTCCCTTCCTTGAGGAATTCTGGTTTCAGATTCCTCATCAGTGTCATGTATAATTCAGCCCTGACATTCCTGGATTGCAATGTTTCCTCTAAACATGATCTTTTCTCTCCACACGCCACAACAGTCATCGGTCCTCTGTGAAGTCACAAAGCCTTGCTTGGACGGGTTCCTGCTCATGGCGTCATAAATGCTGGCGGGACCTTGAAGAGCTAAGGAGGTAGGCCCACGGGAACTGGAATCTTCTGTTAGGCACACGTCTTGCACATCCTGGGGGAAGATTAGCTCTGGGCTCTCCTTACTGGAAGGCTGAACACACTCAGCTTCCCCTACCTTCTCTCTCACCTCTTCTTTGTCCAGCCATGGATTCCCTGAAATTGCCTTCTTTGTTGAGGCCACAGGATGGACATCAAGGAAGAAGAGGCCCTTGGACTGGGCATCAGAGGAATTAAGTTTGAGTCCTGGCTCTGCTGTGTGGCTCTGGGCAAGTCCCTTTCCTTCTCTGATATTCAGCTTCCCCTTCTAGAATGTGAAGGAATCAGACTAGATGATCACTAAGGGACCTTCCATTTTGACACCGTAAGGAAGTCCAAAAGTTCAGAGAAAGGAGAAATCAGGGCTGGCCGAGATGATCAGGAAATATTATCACTAATAGCTAATATTTAAGATTAACATGTACCTGGCTGGCGTGATGCTAAGGGCTCTTAAATAGACTGTTCCATGCATTCCTCATCAGAACCCTGTGAGGTTGACATCACTGTTTTATGGATGAGGAAATTAATATATGCCACGGCTGGAGTTCAAACTCAGGTCCTATCTACAGAGCTCACCTGAAGGAGACGAGGCCTGAGCTGGACCTCCAAAGATGGGTGAAATGTGCATACACACAGGCCCCTCTCCTTTGATAGCTTATCACCCAATCCCACCTCTCTAACCCTGACGTCTCTGGTCTCTGGTCTTACTAATGTTGTGGGAACAGCACTGGGCTAGTCTCATAATAGGCAATCAATATTTATCTAGCAAACACTAAATTTGACTCCTGGGGTTTCCTGATTCACCAAGTCTGTTGCATGCTCCCCAAGAATAGGAATTCCTCATGCCATTGGGACCTAGCCCAGGACTCTGGGCAGATTTCTGGGTCCCACCACAGACCTAAGAAATCATACTCTCTGGGAGGCAGGACCCTACTGGCAGCATTTTTAGTAAGCTCCCAGGGGGTTATCCCCATACTTAGTTTGAAATGTCTAAGATCCCTAACTGGGTCTTCTGACTCCAAAGAATTACCTGCTAATATAAAGGCAGCCAAGAACTCACTGTCACAGACCAGTGGGACTAGCGTGCTAGTACTTCTCCGGGTCACCCATGCAACAAATCCATGACTTTTGAAAAAAAAAAAAAAAACACACAAACCCTTTTTAAATGAATTTCTAAAGGTTTTTTTTTTTTTTTTTTTTACTTATTTTTGAGAGAGAGAGAAAGAGAGCATGGAAGAGAGAGAGGGAGAGAGAGAATCCTAAACAGGCTCTGCACTGCAAGATGTGGGGCTTGCACTCACAAACCATGAGATCATGACCTGAGCCAAAATCAAGAGTCAGACACTTAACCAACTGAGCCCAACCAAAAAGCTTCCTCTAGGTACCAGGTCCATTACTGTTACTAACTCTGTATTACCTAAGCAGCAATTTCCTCTCTGTCCCCCACCTTCCTCATCTGTGAAAGGGAGTCAATTCTTTTTGCCCCTCTATAATCTTGGGAGTACCTGTGTGCATAGAAGTGCCTATTACGGGGCTCCTGGGCGGCTCAGTCAGTTAAGCATCTGGCTTTGGCTCAGGTCATGATCTCATGGTTTGTGGGTTCGAGCCCCACATAAGGGCTCTGTGCTGCGAGCTAGCTCAGAGTCTGGAGCCTGCTTCAGATTCTGTGTCTCTCCCTCTCTCTCTGACCCTCCCCTGTTCATGCTGTCTCTCTCTGTCTCTCAAAAAAAATAAATTAAAAAAAAAAGAAGTGCCCATTAAGATCATTTCAGGGTGCCTGGGTGGTTCAGTCGGTTGAGCATTCAACTTCAGCTCAGGTCATGATCTTGCGTTCTTGGGTTTGAGCCCTGCATTGGGCTTTGTGCTGACAGCTAAGAGCCTAGAGTCTGCTTCTGATTCTACATCTCCCCACTCTCTGTCTTTCCCCTGCTCACTCTCTCTCTCTCTCTTTCAAAAAATTAAAAATAAATAAACATAAGAAAACTTTATAAAGAATATCCTAAGTCAAGGGTTCATCAGCTTAGCATCTGCCAGACTCTTCTGATCCATTTGTCTTGGGTGGGTCCTTAGGTCAGTGTTTCTCAATCCTGACTGGACATTAGAATCATCTGAGGAGCTTTGTAAAAACACAGATACTTAGGGCTTTTATGTGGCTCAGTCATATGAGCGCCTGATTTCAGCTCGGGTCATGATCGCAGGGGTGTGGGATTGAGTCCCTAGTCAGGCTCTGTGCTGGGTATAGAGCTTGCTTGAGATTCTCTCCCGCTGCCCCCTCCCCTATGTGCACTCTCTCTAAAAATAAAAAAATTTGGGGTGCCTGGGTGGCTCAGTCGGTTAAGCCTCCGACTTTGGCTCAGGTCAGATCTCACGTTTGTGAGTTCGAGCCCCGCATCAGGCTCTGTGCTGACAGCTAACTCAGAGCCTGGAGCCTGCTTCAGATTCTGTGTCTCCCTCTCTCTCTGACCCTCCCCCTCTCATGCTCTGTCTCTCTCTGTATCAAAAATAAATAAAACATTTAAAAAATATATTTTAAAAAATAAAATAAAATAAAATAAAAATAAAAAAATTTTAATGCATTACAGATGCCCAGGCCCTACTTACTCCAGACTAATTATATCATAATTATATCAGGATCCTAAGGCGGGGTGGCCTGGGACTGGTATTTAAAAGCCCCCCGACTGGGGCGCCTGGGTGGCTGAGTTGGTTAGGCATCCAACTTTGGCTCAGGTCATGATCTCCTGGTTTGTAGGTTCAAGCTCCGCGTCGGGCTCTGTGCTGACACTCTGTGCTGACAGCTCGGAGTCTGGAGCCTGTTTCAGATTCTTTGTCTTCTCTCTCTCTCTGCCCTTCTCCTGCTCATGCTCTGTCTCTGTCTCAAAAATAAACAAAAATTTAAAAGTTAATAATAATAAAATAAATAAATAAAAGGCTCCCAGGTGATTCCAAGTTGTGACCCCCTCTCTCATAGCTACCGTTCCAGGAGTTGGTTCTGATGCAAGTTGTCCCAGGACCTCACTGTTCCCCTTTTTGTTCCAGGGCAAGTGCCTTCTTGGCACCAGCGTCAGAGACCAAAAGGACAACTGATCTTAGACTCCAGAGAGAAGAGAGCTCTAGTCCACTTTTTGTGGCCACAGGACATTCTTACACAGTGGATGTGAAAGGAACAATTAAACCTCAAACCAAGTCACTCTGAGGAGAGGAGGTACATGTCATTCTGTCAGCATCTGAAAAATGGGATTCAGAAATGTGTTTTGCAAAATTGTGCTTTCCAAGGAAAGGAAAGAAAAACACACACAGGGCAGTGTGTTGCAAGGTTCTTGTCAAAGGAAGAAGATCCAAGGATGAATGTTGCAAGACTGTGCTGCTAAAGGAAGTGGCTTCTTAGCTCATTTGATCTGGAACAAAGCTTAGAGATGACCTTGGCCACTCCTCTGGCTGGACAGAAGGAGAAACTAAGACCTGGGGAGGGGAAGGCATGTGCCCAAGGCCAAGCAGGGAGTTCCTGATGAGCTGGCAGGTGTTACTAGGCTTCTTGACCCCCTGCTGCCTGCCACCTTTCCTCTAGTCCTAAAGCATGGATCATGATGATCACTTCTGATTTTGCTCCACGTCCCCAGCCCACCCTCCACACTCACATTCCCTTGGACAGCACCCCAGGGTCACAAGATGGGACTACATCTGTGAACCTGGATCTGCACCTGCCAGATGCAAGGGGCCTAAGCCAGCAAGAGGCTGGGGTGAGCTGGAGAGGAAGGAGCAGAGTCTGATGATGTGGCCTGACCTCAGAAAGGAAGCCTGGTCACCAGGGGGAATTTCCCCGGGGGTGAGGTCTCATGTCTATGCAAATAGTGCACTCCAATTAACCTGGACCCCAGAACAGGAGAGGGCAAAGGGAGACGGCGGGAGGAGACAGGGAAATGGGGAAGGCAGGTGGTAGAGCTTGACAACAGAGCACCATACCAGGCTCCTCCTATGCTCCATCTCATTTTGTCCCTGAAACAGCCACCCAAGTAGGAAAGCGGAGGCCTCAGGCCCAGTGAGGGGATGGCAGGTTTGCCCAAGAGAACGCAGTGCAACCCCAAGGGGACACCAGACCTTGGACACCAGCTGGGGACACCAGCAATGCTGACGGGGGAGTTGGAGCTGCTGCTGTTGTTGCTGACCAGTGTGAGTGACAAGGCTCCTGTCAGAGAAGCCTAGCAGTTTCATTTTGGGTTTCCATCTCACTCACCTGGGGACTTTTATCCTGGGGACCGCTAGAAGACAAACCGGGAGGTTGGGACCCTGACTTCCCTTGGGCAAATCCCCGCACTCAGGTTTCCCGGAGGAGCCTGAAGGTGGGGCATGCAGGCAGTGATGCTGTTAACCCTTTAACTCCCATCTTCTAAGACACTCCTTGAAAAGTGGACAGAGTGGGATGGGGGCTGTTGATAATCTCTTCCTCCTGCCTCTTTACATTTCACTCTGTTGAGCCTTACTCCTCCACAAAGACTTCCCTAGGGGTTTCTGAGCCTCACTCCTCCACAAAGACTTCCCCAGGGGTTTTGTCCCTTTCGAAGGTGGATCCCACTTGCTGCCTGGTTCTCCAAGGAGCCCTCTTGCCTCCCAGGAGCTGGGCTGCAAACAAGAGCAGAGCTCAAGTTCAGAGCATGTGGGTGCAGTCTGCCCTCCATAGAGCCTGGTTGTTTGTTCTGCTATTGAAGAACATACTCGAAAGCAGGCAGGCCACTGATTCCTGGAGTTGTGTGCCGCACGCTGGGGCCATGTGCCAAGGAAAGTATGAGTGCATTCGCGCCCTAGTGAGCGTGTGTGAAAGGCAAGTCTAGCTACTTGTGTGAGGAGTTTCACGTATGGCCAGTGGTGCACACGTAGACAACAGTATTTATTTCTGAGCAGCGTATTTGTGGGCTTGATCATTTTATTTACCACTTATATTTCCATTTACATATTTATATTTCCATTTCTGTGTGTGTTCCCAGCAGTGTGTGTCTGGTCCTGAACATACTTGGTGTGTGCCCATGGGTTTGACTGGCAGTGACTTGGAATTGTGTGTGTGTGTGTGTGTGTGATACATGGTATTTGGGGGCTTTGAGTGGACACCAGCTGCGTGGGAGAACAGAAACCACTAGCTCAGCACAGGCTTGGGATCTTGAGATCCATTTCTCACCCTCCCCACTCACCCATCAGGCCCTCCCATCCCCGCCCATGGCTATCTCCAGGTCAAGGTCCACGCCAGGAGGTGGTTCTGGCTGCAGTTGGAAGCACACTGGCAGATGGGGGTAGCTGAGAGGGAGGGGTGACACTGTCCCACAGGAGGAAATGCATGTTCTGCAAACTCGTTCCCTGACAACTCTAGTTTAGGGCTTCTCGGGTCCTCACTGGAGAGGCAGGCAGTGGCATGGCCTGCACTGCACCGGGGCCTCACATCCTGCTTTTTTTTTTTTTTTTAATGTTTTATTTATTTAGACATTACCTCTGGCTTTGTATCTCCTTCCCTCTCTGATTTCCCATAGCAGATGGGGCAGCTTCCTTGATTTCTCACACCCCTTAAGGCTTAAGGCTCTTTTCTCCCTGTCTGCTTTTCCGCCCTGGCTCCTGTTCCCATCCTTCCACATGGGAGGGACACTGCCAGTCCGGTGGTCTCCCAGATGGTTTCCTTCTTTACACTGGCCACAGAGATGTCTTTCTAAAGGACATCTCTGCTCCTGCTACTCCTGTCCCTTGCACCTTTGGGTCCAGGGTCTGGAGGGTAAGGTCCACTCTTTAGCCTGGACTCCCCCTCTGAGTTCTTCTCTATGAATTGGAATCCAGCTTGTGTATTAACACCAAAGAGCTGTATTTATTGAGTTCTTATGTCCCAGATAGTGTGCTCAGAGATCTGCATGCACTGGCTTCTTTGATCTTTACAACCTTGTGAAATAGCAACCTTTGTCATTCCTATTTTACAGATGAGGAAATAAAGGCATAGGGAGACCAAGTGACTTCTCTACTTGTAAGTGGTTGGCTGGGATTTGATCCAGCCAGCCTGCCTGCCAGAGGTTAACCTCTGAGTGAAGGGCTGAGAACTGGACTTTCCTGCTTGCCTAACCCAGCTGAAAAGTGAGGAAGTCTGCCTGGGGAAACCTGAGGTCTACGAGGCCTGTTAGAACACCGATGTGCTGCTTTGGGGTTCTGAAATTCGGGTTGAGCAACTTGACACTTCTCCCTCCTATTCTCAGCTCAACCTGGCTTCCGTGATCAAGAGGAGGAGGACATGTGCTGAGCAGAGCAGGAATTGGGAGACCCAGATGCTAACCCCAGACCTAGCCTTTAGTGATACTATGGTCACTGCACCTGGATTGTCGAACTCATGAAAGAAGAGCATTGGTTTGGAGGGATTCTAAGACCATCTCCAGCTCGATTCATGAGGTATTGCCTGTACCTTCAGGCAGTTTGAACACTTGGACCCTCGGTTTCCTTATTAGTGGAATAAGGGTGATGGCCACTGCTCTCCTCCCGTGCGATTACTCATTACTCTCAGCAAGGCTGGGGCACAGGTAAACATTAGAGGGTTCCAAATAGCCAGCACAGCCCTCCCCACACTGCTCTCCCGCTGTTGGAGCACTTCAGACGGTTCCTTATGGTCCCAAAGACGGAGGTTGAGGCTTCCCAGGGTGAAGCTTCTGAGAAGGGTTCACTCTGCAGGGAACGTGGAGGGCTGGGGGCAGGAGGCGGGGCCAGGGGGAAGGGGCGGAGCTGGGGAGAGGCAGACCGAGAATAGCCCCGTGGCAGAAGGGGAAGAAGGAAGACAGTGGGAGAAGATGGGGGGGGGGGGGGGGGGGGGGGGGGGGGGGGGGGGGGGGGGGGGGGGGGGGGGGGGGGGGGGGGGGGGGAGCGTCTGAAATCACCGGATGCAGGGGACTGCAGGGGTCCAGTTCTATCTGCCCCTGAAATGCTAAGTGCCTTTGGGACGGTCGTCTGTGCGAGGGAGAGGGAGGTGAGACTTTCCGAGGGCCCCTTCCACACTTAAAACGTCACCACCATCCTCCTTTTCTCCCACTTTGAGACAGCAGTGGTTTGGGCTTCTGCTTTCTCTTTCCTTTTAGTTTTAATTTAGTCCTCTGCCACTTCTCTCCATTGAACTTTGGCCACAGAAGCAATCTCCGGTGTCATTGAACAGCGGGTTTTGGAGAAAGCTGGGTGATAGGGGACACTCAAATGTCAGCGCTCAAGGATTAGGAGGCCACAGTCTAACTTTTGACATGGTTAGTATCCAGCACATAGCGCGGCATATGGGAAGCTTTCCAGAAGTGTAAGCTGCAGGAGTGAATGAATGAATGAGCTACAGGGATTCGGAATAGAGGCTGCTCCCTCCTCTGCCACAGCTCCAAGAAAAAAACGTGATCTGTTCTGCAGGCACCTGCGTCCTAAGTGGGATTGGCGATTTAGCCTCCCAACTGGCCACCTTTCTCTCACATGGTTTTTCTCAAGTGCGTGGCTAGATGCATATACCTTCCCTCTAAGGTCCCCCAAAAGCTCGCACTGTGGTGTAAGATAAAATCCCGACATCCCCCATAGTTGGGTGCAAACTCCCATTTCTAATGTCATCTGCCTCACCCTACAGGCCCCGAGGGCCTCCCTCCTACTAGAGACCAATCCCAGAACTCAACCCGCCATAACTGAAAAGCAAGTAGAAATGCATGTTGAGGAATCACAGGAGGCTTGTACATTGTGAGTGCTCAATTTCAGCTATCCCCATTTCTGGTTTCTGGGAATTTGAGACATTCCTGGCCTTTCTGCTTGTGTTCCCCTTGACCTCAGGCCCGCCCCCCCCCAGCTTCTATTTCCTGATTCCATCACTCTTTCCTTGCCACTCCCAGAACTATTCTTCCTTCGGCACATTTTTTAAAACATTTTCTGTGTTATTTATTTTTGAGAGACAGCGTGAGCATGGTCAATTATCGGCTCCACAGCGTCTGACCACTTTGTTAATTTATCTTTTGATAATAGTTGCATTAAGATGGGTAAATACCCAAAAAAGCTCTCAGCTGACTCTTCTGGGGTGTGGGTTCAGCCTGGTGGAGGGAAGAAAGGGGAGGACAGAGCAAGGTAAATCGTCTTGCTTTCAGACTCATTACAGCAGAGGTGAAGACAGGGCTCTTTAAAATGGTTGGGACTCAGCACGCCTGGGTGGTTCAGTTGGTTAAGCATATGACTTCGGCTCAGGTCATGATCTCATGGTCTGTGGGTTCAAGCCCTGTGTCAGGCTCTGTGCTGACAGCTCAGAGCCTGGAGCCTGCTTCAGATTCTATGTCTCCCTCTCTCTCTACCCCTCTCTACCCCTTCCCTGCTCATGCTCTATCTCTTTCTCTTTCTCTCTCTAAAAAAATAATAAACACTTTTTAAAAATTAAAAAAAACAAACCTGTTGGGTCCAACCCCTCACTGTACAAATGTAGAAACTGAGGCCCAGGAAGGGCAGTGGCAGGCCCAGGGTCACACACGTTTCCCAGACCCCACATCCCCTGTGCAGGTCCTACAACAGACACACTTTGATTTGCCTAAGTAGGTCAGGCCAGTCAGGATAGGGAGCTGGCCCCCCAGCCAGCAGGCGCCCTTGCCCCTCTGTCACCATCATCGGACAACTTCAGACCCAAGTCTCAGAGCAGAAGTGCATCTGATGGGAGACAGAGAAGCTGCTGCTTATCAGCGATCTTCACAAAGTAGAAACTTTCCACGGGCCTCCCTAGATCACGATCACATCTGGTGCCCTTGAAAAGCTCAAAAGAGGAAGTTTGGGTTTGGTTGTAATGAATGAAGAATGTACAGAGACACGTCCAGGCAGCAGAGGGAGGAGAGGGTATCTGAGACCTGCAGGGGCTGAGGCAGCTTTTCCAGGCTAGAGGTTCGCTCAGACTCTCCTTCAGATTCCCAGTCAAGAGCCTGAGGGTAGAACTTTCTTCCAGGGCGGTGAATACCTCAAGTGGTCATGAGGACAACCCAGCTGCAGGTCTAGGTCAAAAACACAGACCCCATGGGAAATGTGTGTGTGTCTGTATGTCTGTTTCTGTTTAAAGAGGGAAGTGGAAAGAGAATGATTTGGGGGCACATCCTACACTGTCAATGTTAGAGAAGGCCAACATCCTTTGGTCCAACTCTCACTTTGTAGATAAGAGAGTAGAGACTTAGGCAGGGACAGAGGTTGGCCTGAAGCTAGAAAGCACACACGTGGCAGGTGCAAATTTGAACCCTGGTATCCAGACTCCTGGTTCCATCTCTTGCACAAAAATCTGGATGGGGCCAGGTGGTGAAACAGTGGGAGGAGACTGGCATTTGGCTGGAAGACATTGATCCGACCCTCCTCTACCCCACACAACACGTACTCGGCACCTCCCCCACACCCTACCATTCAAAGCACACACTCCACTCAATTCACAGACAGAGGCTCAGTATGTTTTTGGATTTGACAAAGCCCAAACCAGGGCAAGGGCTGCAGCAAGGGATGGAAGCCGGGAAGAGCTGAGGAGGAAGAGGGGGAGTGGAGATGGACGGGATTTGTGGCTACGGTTCTTCAGCCGCTCACATGTGAGCAGGAGTGACCATGCTGGGCCTTCAGTGGCCCATGGGAGTGGGAGCCTTTCCTTAACCCCAGTTGAAGACAAGAGCCCACCCCTGACCCCCTCCCCCCACCCCTGTCCCTTCCTTAGTCTCTGGAGCTGGAGCAATCAGGCTCAGTCACGGTGGCTGGTGCTGCTGACCATTTCTTGGCAGAAGTGCCGGCCAACGCTGGTGGCCCTAGTCCTCGCCTCCACAGATAGCCAGCAAGGCCTTCAGGAAGTCTCCAGAGGTGTCACCCTGGCAGGAGCAGAGGAAGAGCGAAGAGTTAAAGCAGTCCTGATGGCCTCTCAATGCCCCTTCCTCCCAGCTGCTGTCAGCCTAATGTCTCCCAAACATATAAACGTGCCCGTGTCCCTTCTGTGGCTCCCCATTACCCTCAGGAAAATGTCCAAGCTCTCAGCCTGGACTCAAGGCCCTTTTGTGGTCTGACTCCCATGGAGCTTGGTGGCTTCACCTCGCCCCTCCCTTCTGGGAGCGTCTTGGTTCATCTTCCTACTTTAATGCCTACCACTCCTCCGTCAAGCATGCCCTCTGCACACCCCCAAATCCTGCCTGCCCTGTGATGCCTCTGCTGCTGTGAAGTGTGCCTTCCCTCTGTTCTCCCCTCCTCCTCCACAGCCATTAACACATGTGCAAATGAGAGTCCTTACTTGAACAGATACTTGGGAGCACCTACCGAGTACCAGGCCCTTGCAGGAATCTATGTGAACGTCATTGCGTTTGTGACACATTGTAACGTCTGCCCCCCAGCAGAACTATGGGAAGCCAGACTCTCCCTCCATTTAGAGTGGCTCCTGTCATTTTTATTTTGACGATATATGCTTTTCTTCCTTTTTGGGATAATTTTTGGTATTTTATTTAAAACATCATCATTGTAAACAATGTAAGTCAACGGAAAGATCATACATGAAAATCTCCCATTCCTGACCCCTCTTTCCCCCAAATCAAGAGAGAGCCACAATTACTGTTTTCTCGTCCATTTTCCTAGAAACAGTCTGGGCACATACTAACATGTATATATGTAGAGTGTCCCTTTTCTACACAAATGGACACACAGCACTCACACTATTCTGGGCTATATTTTTTTGACTTAGAGGAGATCCGAAACCAGCAGATAGAGCCTCCTCATGCTTTTTCATGGTCTTGTGGGTCTGATTGCACAAGATTACCATGCTTTCTGTAACCAGCTCTGTACGGAGGTTTTCCAATTTTTTGCTACTATAAAGGATGCTGGCATAAATATTCTCTTGTGCATCTTTGGGAACACATGTAGCTGGGTCTATAGGGTCAATTCCCACATGCAGAATCAGTAAGTCGAAAGTGTACACATTTAAAATTTTGAAAATTGCCAGGCTCCTCTTCAAAGATATGCTACCAGTGTACATCCCCCCCAAGTCTGTGTGACACTGCTGTAAGATTTTCCACAGTCTTGTTGGCCAAGCCCAGTATCAAACTTTAAGATCTTGGCCAACTTCAAAGACAAAAAACAGGGCTCTGTAAGTGAAAGAAGTCAGACACAAAAGATATCACATCACATGGTTCTATTTCTATGAAATAGCCAGAAAAGGCAAATCTAGAGAGATAGAAAGCTGCCTGATGGGCAGGGGTGGGAATAAATAAGCAGGTACAAGGGATCTTAGTGGGGTGATGGAAATATTCAAAAACTGGATTGTGGTGAGGTGCACAACTCATTAAGTTTGCTAAAAAATATTGGGGCACCTAGGTGGTTCAGTTGGTTGAGGGTCCAACTTTGGCTCAGGTCATGATCTCACAATCTGTGAGTTGGAGCCCCGATTTGGGCTTTCTGTTATCAGCACAGAGCCTGCTTTGGATCTTCTGTCCTCCTCTTTCTACCCTTCCCCTGCTCTCTCTCTCAAAAATAAACATTTTAAACAGGTGCACTTTATGGTTTATAAATAATACTTCAATAAAGGCATCTTTAAAAAGCAAAAAAAAAAAAAAAACCACATGGGCTGTTTTATCTGGAAATCCTTCCTCATAAACCTTTAAGCCGTCTGGAATTTATTTAGGTATACACAATGAAGTAGGGCTTTCATTTATTAATATCCTGCCTGGGAACTCCTTGAGAAAAAGACTATGGGAACAGAAAGAACTTGTAATCTCATGGTCAGGGATCTGACACTCGCGCCCCCCCGCCCACTGGTCTCTACCCCCTCCCCCTTACTTCAATGGCCTGGTGGAGAGACTTGTCGTATTTCTCAATGAACTCCCGCCGGATGTTGAGCAGGTCGATCTCACTCCGGGAGATCATGATCCTGGTGAGGGTCTTCTCATCCGTGCCAGCACCCTGGTGGAGCCAGGTGAGAGGGAGACACAGGGCAGGAGAAGCAGGGGGGGTCAGGTCAGGCAAGAACTCATGGGTGTCCAGCTGCCTGTCTCTCTTTCCCTCCAAAGCAGGGTGGGATAGTCTGCCTCTCTCTTCCACAAATAGTTCTGACCCAGCTTCCCTTGTGCCTAGGACTGGCCAGACAGGCAAAAACAACTTGTATGAAGCGAATGATGTGCCCCCCAAATTCATATCCACCTGGAATCTTACACCATGACCTCATTTGGAAATAGGGTCTTTGCACATGTAATGAGTTGAGGTCACACCGGATGAGGGCGGGCCCCAGATCCAACAACTCGAGTCCTCCTAAGAGAGGACACATGGATGCACACACAGAGAAGGCCACGCAAAGATAAGGACAGGGTCTGGAAACACCAGGATTCCCCGCGACCACCAGGAGCTAGGAGAGGCGTAGGGGACAGTATTCCCTTAGAGCCTCTCAAAGGAACCTAACACACTCATTTTTCACTGCTGGCCTCTTGAACCATAAGAAAATAAAACCTCTGCTGTCATTCAATTTGTGGTGATTTGATAAGGAGCCATGGGAAACTAAGAGGGGTCCGCTGGAGCAGGCACGTGACATGGGATGTGTGGGCAGCTAAGCCCCAACTTCTACCCCCACGCGGCTCAGCAACACCAATTTAGGAGTCAGAACTGGCAGGTGGTGAGCGTTCAATAAATGGCTGTCATGTTTGGGGACTGTAGGCCAAGAGGGGTCTCAGGCTCACACCCACCAAACAGCCTGGCCAGGCTCTGTCAGCAGCCAAGACTCCATGTGCTGGACTGTGAAGGTGGCCAGAGTGGCCTGGGTTTTCCGGAAGCTGGGGCAAGTCCCAGAGCCCAGCTCTTGCTACCCTTGCAATTATTTGTTACAGGAGGAGACAGTGTCACCTACTGGAAGGTGAGCTCCAAAAGGGCAGAGACAGAGCCCTACTCAGCCCTGTGTTCCCAGAGCATGTTTCTCAACCTTGGCCTTTGGGGCCATGTCACCCTTCGTTGTGGGTTTCTGTCCTGTGCATCACAGGCTATCCAGTGGCAGCCCTGCTCCCATCTCACCAGATGACAGCAACACTCCCCAAGTTGCGTCTGGACATTGACAAATGTTCCCCAGGGGACAAAATCACTCCCACTTGAGAGCTCCTGCCCTGGAGCCAGACAGAGGGCAGATGCTGGCAAACCCCAAGTGGGTGGAAACAGTTGCCATGAGTCCCGACCCGGGGCGCTGAACACACCTGGGTTTGTGGGTGGGCACAAGGGCTGGAGGGGAAAGGAACAAACACACAAGTTTGTTTACCTTCATGGATTTGTACAGCTTGTCAGCAAAGAAGAGAGGCTTGTTCTTGACACTTTGAACTGGTAGGAAGAGGAGAGAGATGCAGGAAACTTGGTCAGAGGTGGTGTGCCCAGACTCTGGGCCCAAGGTGTATCCTTCCACCTCCAACCTGCAGGGCACTGCCAACCCCAGGCTCATCCTCAGGGACTGACACCTTCCCTCTTCCCTCCGGAACGCCTTCCTCCCACTCATCCTAGACCTGGCTCTCACAGGCATTGCGGCTCACTTCCTGCTGAGGTGCCTGCTGCTAACCAAAATGAGTGGAGAACTCAGAGGGAAGAAACCCCTCAGAAGCTCAAGGCATGGGTCTCCAACTTCTAAGTGCATCACAATCACTGGAGAGCTTGTTGAAAACCTGGGTTCTAGACTCCACCCTACAGGCTCAGATTCAAGACATATTTTGAGCTGCAGTTCTCAAAGGATGGTTCCCGGACAGCTAAAGCAGCAGCATCTGGGAACCTGGTGGAAATGCAAATTCTCATGGCCCTCCTCAGATGTGCTGAGAATACAACTCTGAAGGGAGGTGACCAACCTGTCTCACTTTGCTACTTCGTGGTGTTCGTGCAAAGCAGGATGGTTGGCCTCCCTAGTCCGGTGCAGCCCAATGTTTGAGAACTACTGACTGAGACAAATACTATGCGAATCCTGGGGGCTGACTGTTGCCCTAGAGCCTACACTCTCTAGCTGCTTTGGGCTTTTGCTCCCCACCCATCGTGGGGTGCTCCCCACCCAGATGACGTCTGCCTGGCTGTGCCAGTCCCAGCCCTTTTGCAAGCCCCGGGGAGGTCTCTAGCCCTCAGCAGCTGCTGGATTTCAGGTTCCAGAGCCCACCCAGGGGTGTCTAAGGCAGCTTAGCGGGGAATCAGACCTGAGTGCCAGAAAGCCAGAATGACTCTGGCTATAAAAGTATCTCTGGGAGCAGGGCAGGGGGCAAGAGGCTGGAGCTGCTACCCCAAGGCATGGGCACTCAAGATATGGCCATGCACTGGCTCAGGAACCCACGGGAAAGATCACATTGGATACTAACCTTCCCAGCTCCTCGTGTGTAGTGTGCAAGTGTGTGAGTGTACACACCGTAGTCTTGCAGATGCTGTGCCCCTACCTGACCTTGCCATGACCCACCCCCCCATTGCCTCCCCGGGAAAGCAGTTCTGTCATCCTGCCCTGCAGCCTGGAACAAGTCCTCATGCTACCCCACCAACCACACACTGGCAGGACCCTCATAGCAGCAGGGGTTATTTTCCAGTAGTAGTAGCTTAGGAAGTTGCCAAGGCCACACAGGGAATCCGGCCATGTTCCCACCGCTCCCAGCACCTTCCCAGGACATCCATCCCCTTTCTTTGGTCCCCATCAGTTACCAATGGCCACAAACGCATCCCTGACATCCCCCGACATCTCCTTCTTGATGGTGTGCTCCACGTCGTAGTTGGTCATCTTGACAAACTCCTGGAAGACTGGCCCCAAGAAAAGCCCCACAGATGGGGGGTGAGCTTCAGTTCAGAGGGAGAGGGGAGATCAACCCTCTCTTCCCCCCAGGCCATGTCCCATGAGAGGGGGAAGAGGCAGCAGGTACGGACCAGTCCAGGCCTTCGTGCACTGGGCAGGTCTGTCGTGGAAGGCAAATTCTGACCTCAAGGCTGCCTTGGGTTCAGAGCCAAATCTGTGTCAAGTCAGACACTGCCCCAGAGCCTTAGACCAATTCTCCCCAGGCCGAGGTAGCAAAAGGAGCCTTGGGTCCTAGCAAAGGCTCTGCCCCGAGCTCAGTGAATGACCTTGGGTTATTCGTCTCCCCTTCTAGGCCTCCCCTTCCTCCTGTGTCATGTTGGGATAGGGATTAATGTAAGTAATCATCATGATGACATCAAGGAAGTTACTATGTGCCTGGCATTGCGCTAAGTGCTTTTCATGCGTTATATTTTTTTGTATCCTCACAACAACTGGGTAAAGAAGAAAACCCCAATTTATAGATAAGGAAATTAAGGCACAGATATTCACTACCTTGCCCAAGGTCACACAGCTCATGGGAGATTCAAATCGAGGCAATCTGGCTCCCAAGTCCATTCTTTTAGCCACTAAGCTAAAGCCCCTTAAGTGCCAGACAAATGCATCTTAAGAGAGAAATGTCTTAGTGGACGGGGCACTTCACTGAGTACCTAATGTCAGGGCCACCATGTACTGGTGTGCCCTGTGCACGTGGCAGCCCGGGGCCCAACGATGTGCAGGTGGTCCATGTGCCATCAGCACCCTCATTGCCTGGCTCCCGGGAGACATCAGCAAAGGTTCATGGCACTTAACCTTCGAATCTTCCACACAGTATTCTAGGCAGCCGCCACCAATCACTGGAGTGGCCTTGGAGGCGGACACCACCTGCCATCCCTTATCCTAGACACCTCACCTGCTTCCCTAAAGAGGTGAAGGGGGTTGGCCCGGGGCTAAATGTTAGCAGTAGAGCCAGGACTCAACTCCCCACCAGCCACCATATTCCGTTGCTGGGGTAAGGAGTGGGGGGGCAACCAGCTCCCCTTGTCTTAGAGAGTGGAGAGGCTCCCCTCAGATCTGGGAAGGAAAGGGACTGAGACCTCACCTCTCCGGAGATGCTGATAGCTACGTGTGCACAGGATCGTCATGAAACGTGTCTCCAGGGAAGTTTTGTCTCCACTGGGCTTGTCTGCGATTTCCTACAGAGCCCAGGTGGGGGCAAGGATTCGGGAGGGAAGACACCAGAAGGCCTTGGTTATTATCCACTTTCACGTCTTTGCCTGGGCTGAGGGCAAGGGCCTAAGGAGGCTGATACTGGTCCATTCTTCTTTCCTCAGCCTCCACGTTCCCCACTGCCAGTTCCCAGGCACCCTCTGGACTGACATGGAGGGGCTTAGCACTGGGCACTTCCATTCTGGCCTCAGGACTTCGAGGCTGGGACCCAGGGGAGGGCAAACAGGCACTAGGCATGGGGACTCTGAATTCTTCTGTCCTTAAGCTCTTCTGAAAGCCCCTCTGGGAAAGTGTGTCTGTCCATGTGCAAGGAAAATAGCCTAGCCAGTGTTTCCCTAAGTGTGGTAAATGGGCAATATATTTTAACACACCACATAGATATGTTCCCACAATGATCATCCAGCCAGCCACCAGTTCCCTTTATGTTGACATTAAATTTCCCTCTAAAAGAATTCATTTCAGATTAAAAAGGGTCCATTTAAAGAAAACTACTCACAGCTGGTGGTGTGTGGCACAAGTCATGTGGGAGGTGAGTGGCTGAAATGTGGGAAACCCTTGCCTGGCCCATGTTTTTACCCAGTGGGGCTCTTAAGAGGCCCTGAAGGGGAGAGAGAGAACCTGGGGGCAGCCCCCAGCCACTGCCTGATGGGCCGCTCAGCCTTCACTCAGAGAAGCCATGAAAATCCCCGCGAAGTACAGGACACTCACCAAGATTTCAGCAGCCACCTGAGAGCGGGGAGGAGAGAGAGGAGGGAGAGAGGGAAGGCTTGAGTCAGAGGAGGCTGGGAGAGGGTGGCTCTGGGGCCCTGGGGCCAGGGGCAGGGAGGAGGGAAAACGCTCTTCCCTGATCTTTGGGCCGGGAGCCCACAATGGGGAGAGGCCTGGGAACTAAATTTGAAGTGTTTTCACCTAAGGGGTCGGGGAGGACACAGCACGGGCACTCTACTTGTCACTCCCGCCGCCTAGGGTGACGCTAGGGTGACTCCAGCCCTCAGCGTGCTTGTCTCCACAGAGCCGTTGGGAAGTTAGAGCAAGAGAAGCACCGAATTCCCCACACCCTTGACCACAAGGGGATCTGAGACCCGTCATTTTACTCCCTTCAGTTGTAGCAGGAGAGACACGAAAGCTGAGGCCGGGAGGGGACTGTGGGAGGAGGGCGCAAAGCCAAAATCAGGTGGGACGGTGCCAGCTGTCCAGTCATTTTACAAGGGTGACTTTTAATCACTGCGCTACGCTGAGTCATTAGGGCACTCTTTCGTTAGGCAAGCAGCAGCGCCTGGAGGGCCTGGGAACCAAACACAGCCAGCCCTGTGTGCCCTCGACTGGCCTTTGCCTCGCCTGTTACCCCGAAACTCCGCGGACCACTTTTTTTCTATTGGGCAGACCAAAACCATCCTCTATAAACTTCGCAAAAGTCTTATGCTTTAGAAACTTCTTTGGCATATCAATGGGCCATGTCTTTCAAATTTTAAATGCACCTGCCACTTGATCAAGCAATTATATGGCAGATCTGCCAAAGCCATTTAAGATGTAATACAAGGGTGTTCACTGCAGCACAACTTTGTGACAGAGAAAAACTGGAAACCACTAATAGCCCTGACAATTTGTTAAACACACTATGCTACCCAATAATGGAAATCCATGCAGTTATTAAAAAGAATATTAGTTAAAGGGAAATTCTCTTTATCAGCACTGTAGACCGATAAGGAGAATTTCCCTTTAAATTAAGCAAGAAAAGTAAGGGAGAGCATATTGTATATAATAGTATTCCTTTTATCTAGCTAAGAAAAGGGGGTGCCTGGATGGTTCAGGTGGTTAGGCGTCCAGCTCTCGGTTTGGGCTCAGGTCGTGAGCTCACAGTTTGTGGGATCAAGTCCCGCATCGGGTTCTGCACTGACAACGTGGAGCCTGCTTGGGATCCTCTCTCTCCCTCTCTCTCTGCCTCTCCCTCACTCATGTTCTTGCTCTCAAAATAAACAAATATACTTAGGGGGAAAAAAGGCCTGGAAAGCCACTCTTTAAGAAAAACAAAACAAAGAAAAAGAAACAGTCTATCTAAGAAAGGATAAATGCACAGTCGCGCTTACATATGTGGTGGGAAGTCAAGCTAGAGGCAGAGTCAAGATGGACAGTGGTTACTTTTGAGAAGGATGGGGAAAGCTTTTGCATTTTATTTTTCCTGAGATTTTATGTTTACATCTTCTCAACGTGCAAATACATTTTTTTAATGTTTTATTTTAATGTCAGATAGGTGTTGTTGGGGCTCCTGGAATGATGGGATACTTCTGGTTTTATTAATCCCTTTTAATATCAAAAGCTTGGTTGAAACACAAGCACATTACGGTAAGTGACACGAGCCAGTTACAAACAGGGAAATAATGTATGATTGCAATTGCACGCGGTCCCCCGCGTACTGTGATTCACAGGGACAGAAGGAAGAATGGTGGTTGCTGGGGACGGGAGGGGGGTGGGCAGTTACTGTTTAATGAGTACACAGTTTCAACTTTACAAGATAAAAAGAGCTCTGGAGATGGCTAGTGGTGATGGTTGCGCAACCTTGGATGTACTTGACGTCACTTAACTGCACACTGAAAAATGGTGGAGATGGCAACTTTTACTATGTGTTATGTTTTATTATGTGTCTTTCACCACACTTTTAAAAAGTGGTGCTAAAAATGCTAGTATTTTTTTTTTTTATTGTCTTTGAGAGACAGAGACAGAGAGTGAGCCAGGGAGGGGCAGAGAGAGGGAGACACATAATCTGAAGCAGGCTCCAGGTTCTGAGCTGTCAGCACAAAGCCTGACGTGGGGCTTGAACCCATGGACTGTAAGCTCATGACCTGAGCTGAAGTCGGATGCTTAACCAACTGAGCCACCCAGGTGTCCCAGCTAGTAATTTTTTTAAAAAGACGGAGATATTTTAAATTATTCTGGGAGCGCACTAGAAGTCCAATGCGCTATCCATTGCACCACAGAGCCTGCACAGATGGAGATATTTTAAAAAGCAAACAAAAAAGAATCTAACATGTCATTTTTCATTTACCTTGGCCACAGAACCCCAGACATATTTTTTTTCAAGTGTCTTTAAGACAATTATATGTGTAATATGAAAAATGCAGTGGGCTACCAAAATAATTTTCCAAACATTCAACACAAAGGCTTTTCCTTATTAGCCTAGCTACTTCAGGTAAAAAGCAGTCTGGGAAGTTCCTCCAAAAGTTAAACATAGAGTTACCATAGGACCCAGCAATTCCACTCCTATGTACGCAAGAGACATGAAAATATATGCACATACAAGCATGTACACATGTTGGGTGTCTGGGTGGCTCAGTCAGTAAGCGTCCGACTTTGGCCCAGGTCATGATCTCATGATTCGTGAGTTCGAGTCCCTCATCAGGCTCTGTGCTGACAGCTCAGAGCCTGGAGCCTGCTTCAGATTCTGTGTCTCCTTCTCTTTCTGTCACTCCCTCACTCGTGCTCTGTCTCTGTCTCTCTCTCAAAAATAAACTTAAAAAAATTTTTTTAAAAACAAACATGTACACATGTTTATAGCAAGCAGCGTTATTCTGAACAGCCCCAAAGTGGAAATAACTGAAGTGTCAGTTAGCTGATGAATGGATTAAAAAAAAAAAAAAAAAACCAAAAAACGATGGGGCATCTGGATGGCTTAGTTAGTTTAGTGTCTGACTCAGGATCTTGGCTCAGGTTAGGATCTCATGGTTCGACACAGGGGCAGTGTCTGTGCAACTTGGAGCCTGCTTGGGATTCTCCTTCTCTCTGCCCCTCCCCAACACGCATGCTCTTTTTCTCTCCCTCTCTCAAAATAAACAAATAAACTTTTAAAAAGGTGACATATACATACAATGGAACATTATTTGGCAGTGGGAAGGAATAAAGTACTGATATATGATAAATATAAACACTGAATATACTAAGTGAAAGACACCAGTCACAAAAGGCCACATATTATATACCAGCATTTATATGAAATGTCCAGAATAGGTGAATCTATAGAAACAGAAAGTGAAGTAGTGGTTACTCAGGGCTGGAGGGTTGGGAGGAAACGAGAAATAACTACAAATGTGCAGAATTTCTTTGGGGGTGAGGAAATGTCCTGAAACTGATAGCGGTGATGGTCACATTAAGTCTGTGAAGATGCTAAAAGCCATTGAACCATATGCTTTAAATGGGTCAAGAGTATAGTGTATGAATTATATTTCAATAAAACTGTTCTATTACAAATAATAGCCTGGGGATTGAGTTATCCCCAACTGGCCCCAATTCTTCACCTCACTCTGGGTCTACGTTAGATTGCCTCTATTATTTGTTGCTCAAACTGGAACACGTGGAGGGTGGAAGGGAAGCTATCGGCAATCCCTGTGGGGCGACAGGTGAACACTGTACGCATATACACACCGTAAGAACAGACCTGGACTTGCAAGAGCTTGGGGGTGTGCCAGTGCCCAGGGTGGAGTGTGGGAAGGAGGGGGAATAAAACGAACCATGCCAAATACTAATGTGCATTATCTTTCTAGGAGGAACCTGGCTCTGGATGTCAAATGCCTTCAAGTTTTGTTGTTGTTTTTTTTAAATGTTTATTTATCTATTTTGAGACAAAGAGAGAGAAAGAGAGAGTGAGCGGGTGAGCAAGAGCGGGGAAGGTGAAGAGAAAGAGAATCCTAAGCAGGTTCGGTGCTGTCAGCCCAGAGCCTGATGCAGGGCTCAATCTCATGAACCATGAGATCATGACCTGAGCTGAAATCGAGTCGGACGCTCAAGCGACTGAGCCACCCAGGCGCCCCTCTGCAGACCAAATGCCTTCAATTTTTTTATACATTTTTGTCTGCCTTTACCATTTTGCCTCCAGAAACCTATTTAAGGAAAATTTTCCTGCGTATGATGGAAGAGTTGGTGACCAGGAAGAGGGTGGGTTAAATAAAGCTTGGTAGCTTCTTCAGTGGAACAGAACATGCCCATGAAGCAACATCAGTTTTTAAAAATATATGAACAGCACTTACAGAATATTACTTTTTAACTGTTATAAAAGATGCATTTTTACATATATATAAAAAGACAACTAGAGTGATATATCCTAAAATATGAATAATGGCTATTACTAGTAGGTTATGGATTTATTTATTTATTTATTTAGGTTCATCTTTATTTTCTAGAGGTTCTACAAAAGAATGTTACTACGTTTGAAACCAAGCACCCTAGCTCTATGAACATGAGCCCACACGAAGACTGCTCAGGGTCTAGCATCTGTGAATCTGGACAGGCGGCTGAGTTGGGCAGGGCTCCCGTTTCCACCCAGGTTCTCTCTCACCCCTTCGCCCCTGCGGTGTTTGCCAGTGCGGCCCACTACTGCCCCCTCCTGGCGACAACGGGAAGCACAGGGGCTGGGTTCCCAGGCTAGTCCATAAATATACCTACTTACAGCTGGAAAACCAGCTCTGACACCTGCATTCCAAACCAGGGGCCACTCAACTGGAAAGCAGCAGCGACCTGGTCTGGAAGCTGCAGGGAAATTGCCATACCGGGTCCTGTATTAGCATGAACTTGGGAATCAGGCGGGCCTGGGTTCAAATCACACCACAGCCACTTAGAAACCACATGCTTAGATAGGAGCTTCATTTTCCTCCAGTACAAAAGGGAGCATAATAAAGCATAAATCAGTCTTAGCATCATGCTTCGTTCTTAGTTTGCATTTTATAGTTTTGTAACTGTCGGGGTATAGCTAAGGCTTCTTCCAGCCCAGATACTACTAAACCACTCCCCCCTTCTCTGTTGGCCGAGCAGGGGTCAGAGCTGCTGCCTCTACCCCCAATCCATCAGGGTTCTTTTCAGCCACCACTCTAAAGGAAGGGGGCCAGATCCGCAGTCTGTGGTGTCTCTGCCTGATGCCTGGACCAGGGCCAGGCACAGGCGAGTGGGGACAGTGCACATGGCCTCAGGAGGGACTTCCCAACCATAAGGCCGTTCAGGGATGATGGATTTGGGGTTGTCCAGCTTCCAGACCTCAGGCTCCCCAGCCTCAGGAGCAGGACAGAAGCAGAGCAGCTACGAACCCCAGAGAACCCTTGACTCCTTTGTTCATTGAATATTAAATATTTACTGAGTTCCGACCATGTGCCGCCATGGATACATCAGTGAGCAGGACAAAGATCTGAGCCCTTGATGAACTCACTTTCTAAGTTTTCCCAGGACACTTCCTTCAATTTTGGTCCCATTTCATAGATAATAAACTGAGGCCATTAGCACTCAGGACCCCTTCCCAGCAAGCTTCCGGACCTGCTCTCTCTGGGTCAGTTCTACCTGGACCATTGATGTGCTGTGTGACTTTCAGAAGTTATTCACCCTCTCTGGGCCTCCATTTTCCCAGTGTAACACAAGGTTTTGGCCCAGATGATCTACAAGTCCCTCTCAGTGCTGAAGGTCTGGGGGCCCTAAGCCATTACTCTTCACCCAGGAAATGCCAGTAGGACCTGCACCAAAGTCATGAGCATCCCTCTGGAAGTTGTGAAAACACTCAAAGTCTTGCTCCTAAGGGGTAGAGAGGTGTAAGGGGTCCATGAGTCTAAGCATCCACCAAATAATCAGCCATGTCCCTGCCAGGAGCCTTTCCCACCCCGCCAGAGAGCCAGGGGCTGGCATGGGCAGACATCAGCTGGAGCAGACGGGGGAGGGGGGGGTTCCTACCTGGGCATCTTCCCGGGCCTGGTCCCGGTCTTCGCCTCCCTCCTCACGGTTCCCCTGCAGCAAGACCAGTGAGAAAGGTCAGTCCCCACACATTCACCCTCTTTGCCCCTCAGCGGCCACAGGACGTTGGCTCAGCCACTCTACTTCTCCGAACCCTTTCCCTCAGCTATCACATGGGGACAATAATCCTGTCTTCATAGGGAGGCTGTTGTGAACATTAAATCTGAAGGCAATTAGCTCAGGGCGACTCAGACACAGTGAGTCTGCAGCACTGTGTGTCAGGGCCTGGTGACTGGGTTGCAGGAACTCGGACGACGGTGAAGGAAGCTTGTGGGTAACACGCAGGTGGCCCACACGGCTTTGTGCTATCAGCTGGGGGGCCCAAAAGCCGGGCTGAGGGCCACTGGGGAGGGCTTGCCTGGAGAAGGTGTGAACAAACCAGCTTTGAAAAGTGAACGGTGAGGGGCTCCTGGGTAGCTCAATCAGTTAAGCATCTGACTCTTGGCAGCTCAGGTCATAATCTCAAAGTTCATGGGCTCAAGCCCCACACTTGGCTCTGTGCTAACAGTGCAGAGCCTACTTGGGATTCTCTCTCGCTGTCTCTCTCTGCCCTTCCTCTGCTTGTGAGCTTTCTCTAAATAAATAAACTTTATTAAAAAAGAAAGGAAAGTGAACAGTGAGAGAAGGCCTTACATGAGGCAGTCCTGGCCTCAGCAGTGGGACTGAAAAGGGACGTGGGGGAGACACCCTTTCTTCATCAGTAGTGGGCTCCTAGTTCCCTGCCATCCTCCCGGGCCCCCAGGGGGCCAGGCAGGCCCTGGGCCATGAACTCGCTCACCGTGGCCAGAGAGATGAGGATCCTCTTGAAGTGTCCAGATGTGTCGGAGCTCAGAGCATCCTCTAGGGACTTGTGATAGTCTGAGACAGAGAGAGGGTGTGTGGGCAGCTGCTGGGCAAGGATGGGGAGCTGCTTCTAGAAGCTCAGCCAGAGCACATTGGCAGGCATGGTGGGGTGGTTCTTGGGAACATCCAGCCACTGAACTGTGGATCTCGACACGGAAGCCCCCAGTCCGTCACCTCCCCGCCCCCATCCCAGCCAAAGGCTCCCGGAATCCTGCCTCTCCTGCTTCACAGCCTCCCTGCCTCCCCTCTGGCAGGACAGATTCCGGACCCACAGCACGGCTCTGGCCGGGTCCCTCCCCTGCTCAAAATTTCCACCATGTTAAAGCTGCTGACAAGGGGGTGGGTACTTAAGATTCTTCAAAATAGTATTTTGGCCAAGCACAGGCAACCCACCCCGGAGGCTGCCCTCCTGTCCCCGCCGCGGCCTGGACACTCTCTCCTCTCACTGTTTCCTCCAGGTCTTCATCCAGCTGGGACTCTCTGCCTGGGGCACCCTTTCCTCAGACACAGGGCTGGGCACACCCAGGGGCTTCTCAGAGCAGAGCAGGGGGATGACGTCAGAGCTGGAGAGGTGGCTCCTCCCCCACCAGGGGGCCGAAGGCTTCCCACACTCACCTTCCTTATAGGCCTCACAGATGGCCCGGATTTCCGCGTTGGTCCGAGTGGCGAGGATTTCGATGAGAGTCTTTTCGTCGGTGCCAGCTCCCTAGAACGTGGAGACGAAGAACACCTGAGCCACAGCCCTGACCCTGTCTGAGGCCCGAGGGGCCCCGGCCAAGGAGGCCCCAGGTCCACACCACCACCCAGGAAGCAATCACGCAGACCACAAGCTTCCTGGATTTTCTCCTGACCCCCAGACCAGAGAGAGCACAGTCAGGGTGGGACACGCCAGCTTGTCAAGATTTCCAGAACCTCCCATGAGAATTTCTTTGGACCAAAATTTAGAAGAAAAGAATATGTGCTGTATGGGTATGTACATATAAATAGGCGTCTACACATATGAATCTGAATATAAATATTTATATGTAAGTATATAAAAAATAGAGGACGTGCATTACAGTGTAACAGTGATTATGGTCTCTGGGTAAGCGAAGGATCACAGGTGATTTCTAGTTTCTTCTATTTTTGCTGTGTGTATTTTCTCACATATAATTTTGTCAGAAAAAAAAGTTTTGTGCTTGAAGGAAAAAACACGCTGTATTTGTTTATATTTGGATTTGATGAGTGATCTATGGACAGATACATTAGGTTCTCTGGGCTAAGGTAGCTTGGGGGAATGTGCTACTCAGAGGTCCCCACAACTATAAAAAAAAAAAAAAAAGGTAAGGCACATTCGTTGCCCTTGGAGGTTACTGCCTGCCGGTCGGCCAGTCCGTGGCTTCTCTGACCTCAAGGAGACCGAGGCTGAGGAGATCCTTACAGGCTCTTTATTAAAAGCAGGCATGAGAGGAAGACAGCTCGACCCTCAGAGCATCCTAAGCCCCAGGGTCTAGCCCCTCCCTTCCCCAAGCTCACAGACGTGCTGAGCCTCTTTCAGTTTCCCATTTGTAAACTGTGGGAATGGAAAGGGTTGGGTCAGGTTAGCTCACTGGTCCCTTCAACGTCCAAACTCCACGTTTTCAGGGGCGCCTGGGTGGCTCAGTTGGTTGAGCTTCTGACTTTGCCTCAGGTCATGATCTCGTGGTTTGTGGGCTCGAGCCCCTCATCGGGCTCTGTGCTGACAGCTCAGAGCCTGGAGCCTGCTTCAGATTCTCTTTGCCTCTTCCTTGCACTCTGTCTCTGTCTCTCTCTCGAAAATAAACATTAAAAAAAATTAAAATAAATAAAAAATAAACTCCACGTTTTCAAATCATTTGCTTTTCTTGTCTGGGCATTTTATAATTTTTTTAAATGTTTATTTTTGAGAGACAGAGACAGAGTGTGAGTGGAGAGGGGCAGAGAGAGAGGGAGACACAGAATCTGAAACAGGCTCCAGGCTTTGAGCTGACAGCACAGAGCCCAACACAAGGCTCAGACTCACGAACCATGAGATGATGACCTGAGCCGAAGTTGGCGCTTGACCAACTGAGCCACCCAGACGCCCCTGTCTGAGCATTTTAAATGGACAATAAACTCAATTTGCTTTTGCCCATGGAATGTCTGTTTTTTTCTCTTAATCCTCAACGGACCAAAAGCCCTGGTGGTTTCATGGGATTGTAGGGTCAGGCTCTAGAGTCAGACAGAGTTGTTGTGAATCCCTGCTCTGTTACTTCACAGTGCTGTGACTTTGATCAAGTCACTTGCCCTCTGAGACTGAGTTTCCTCATTTGTAAAATGGGGACAAAGTGAAAGCCTTGCCTTGTGGGTTGAGACAAGTGGCTGAGCTAGTCCACGGCGCCCAGGACAGGTTACTGGGCGCTCCCAGGAAAGGAGAGCCGGCGCTGGTAGAGCTGCTGCCCCGGGAAGCAAAGCAGCCCAGCAACAGCCGGCCCGGGACATAACACCCTTTCCTGCTAATCAATCACAAGGTCAGGTCTTCAGACTGAATCGTGCCCTCTGTACCCATGACCTCGCCTGACCCACTCTGATGTTTGCAGGGCAGGGACAACAGCTCCCATTTCACAGCTGAAGGTATGGAAGCTTCGCAAGTGTTAAGTGGCCCAACATCACACAGTGAGTTTAGTGGCAGGGCCGGACTGGAATGCAGACTCCCACTGCTGCTCTTTTCCTTCCAGATCCTTCCTGCTTCCTCTACTGCTCCTTGAGATCCCGCTGACACCACTGATACTGGACATGTGACCTCACTTGCATCAACCAGAGTGGAACTCCTGGCAAGAAGGAACAGAGGTGCTAGCTGGTAGGACAGACACAGCCATCCTACTATCTGTACAAGGAGAAACGGGCTCGGGGAGAGAAGCTACCACAGAAGGGAGAAAAGCAAGGTAGGGGAGAGATAAGAGTCCATATAACATGATTTGAGTCCCTGGACTCAGCCATGTCTAAAACCAGATGGCACCCCCTACCTTTCCGTTACAGGAGCCAACATCCCCTTCGGTATTTGCGCTAGTTTGAACTGGGTGTGGGAAGGGCTCTGTCAAGGAGGTGCAGCCAATCCATGTGGGCTTCTAAGGAGCATGTCCCCCCACCACCTGCAGACTAGACCCCGTCCCTTTGGTGTTCACATCATACCTCCATGGCCTTCTTCAATTGCTTGGCATCGTAATGGGCCGGTGGCATCATGAGCCCCAGAATCAGCCTCGCCAGGTCTCCAGAGATCTCAGACTTCAGGTCGGCCATCAGGTCCTACAAATGGCAGGGGTGAGGTCATGCCAACATCAGCACTTGCTCACATGTGACCCAGGATAGGGAGGAGCATGGAATGAGGAAATGGGGGCTCCATGTGAATGCAGGGGATGGAGGGAGACTGTGTCTGTCTTTGCTGCTGTGTTTGTCTTTGTTTACTATTTAGAGGACGCCAAAGAGGGCAGGATTAAATAAAAAACAACAAACAAGCAGAGGGAAGACCCATTCTCCATGGAGGCAAGGAGGCGGGCAAGGAAAGGGGCAGTGCCAAGGGAGATCGTTTCCATCCTAGGGGAAAGCCGCCAGCTGGACACCAAGGCACAACCATCACTGACGCTCAGCCTTGGGGCCTGAAGCCTCTGAAACTCCGAGATCCAGAAAATGCTACATGAAAACAACTCGTGTCTTTCATCTCTGCCCCCAGCTGAGCCATTCCCACAGGTACTGATCACAAGGAACCGGGGGATGGAGAGAGTGTGTTGAGGCAGCCCGAAACCAACGTGGGAGGTACTCCAAGAACATGTGACCACAGGAGCCCCACTGCCATGACGGCCCAGGCACCCAACTGTGTGGAGCTGGCAGTAGCAGGCCGAGCCCTGGGAGGAGGGTGTGTGTGGGGCCTGGGCCCCGGGCAGAAGCCTCACCCGGCCAAAGTGTGACTTGAAGGTCTGGCGGATCTGCTGCCGCTGGGCGTTGCTGCGGTGCGTGATGATGTCGATGATGGTGTCCTCATCAGTTCCTGAATCAGCCAAGCCACACGGCTCAGAGGAGGGCCTGTGGCCGGGCTTCCCCACATCCCCCCACTGATGGGCTCTATCAATCTTAGGGTAGAAGCACCCGCAGGAGCCCACACCGCTGACTTCCCCAGGGTCCCTCCCTGCATTCCCATCTGTCCAGTCACGGGCTGAGAAGACCCCCAGAGGAGCAGGCAGCCCTGGGGTGAGACTCAGGGCCTCTGAGTTCTAGCCCGGGTTCTGGCAATGGCTTAGCAAGTCCTGGCCACTTTCTCAGACTCGATTTCCACACATATCCCCTGAAGAGGCCTGAATAGTTACCAAGGGATCCTTCTAACCTGGCAATCTAAATCCCACAGGAACCCTATGTTCTTCCTCTTCAACCCCCTAGAAACTGGAGCCCAGATCCTTCTAACCACAGCCCGTCGACTCTGGGGACATCAGGATACCACTTCCAGCCTCTCAGCTTAATGCCTTGGACCTCAGACCTGGCACAGACCCCTCCTTTCAAAAGCACTTTTACCCCTGTTATTTTATAGTCCTAGATATGCTCGGTAGATATTACCATTCCTGGGAAACAAATGAAGATAAGGCCCAGAAGGGACAGCACTTAAGCCAAGGTCCCTGGGAGGTGCCGTTAGACGGATGAGGGGAGAAAGGATGATGGCAGCCAAATGCTGGCTGCTGTCCCTGCTGGCCTTTCTGAGAAGAGGGCATCTGTCCACAGAGTGGTTCTTCCCACTCGTTCCAAATGGAGGATGCGATGTGATAACCAGCAGGGGGCGCTCCTAGCCCCGAACTGGGGCTCTTGGATCAATGGGTCCACATCTCTTCTTTTACACACCCGGGGAAATGGACACTTGGAAGGGTTGAAGGACTTGCCTAAAGTCACACAGTGAGCCTAAGGCAAAGCTGGCAGGAGAACCCAGGCCTTATGACCTAGTACTTCCTTCTGCAGTAGGACAGCTCTAGAAAGGGCTTGGGCCAAGTTCCTTACAAGCCTTCCTTTACTCCCTTTCTATACTCAGGGAGCCAGGAGCCTCCTTGGGAGGGTGGAGACTTATGTAAAATCTGCCTCATTCTACCGACCCTCCTTTGAGGCCTGAGCTCTTACTCCTGCCTGGCGCACTGCCAAACCTGCCACACCTGCTACCCCAGAGGCCAACCCGCCCCCTTCGTGTCCCCTTACCAAGTCCCTTCATGGCCTTCCTCAGCGCTTTGGCATCGGCGTCAGGGTTGAAGTTATCAGCTGGACGCACTGTTCCCTTCAGCTGCAAGAAGCAGGAAGAGACTCAGCAGGTGCCTGCGGGCCCCCCTGGGGGCCAAGCCATGAGAGGAGCATGCAAGGGAGGGGGTGCTTTCCCCACGAGCCCCAAACCAAGCAGCTTGGGGGGAGGGAGGCAGGAGTGAAGGCACAGCAGACAGGCCCCTGCCCTACAGCTGAGAAAGGGAGAGGAGGAGAGACAGACCCAGGCCTGGGAGCAGGGCAAGTGCTGGTCAGGGGAGAAGTGGGCAGCTTCCTGCCCCAGGAAGTTGCTCTGTCCTAGCTCCACTGGAGCCTCCCAGTCCCTCAGAACTGTGCCCTGTCCCCAAGGCCCTCCTGCCTCTTCAGGAGCCCCTCCCTGTGACAAGGCAACCAAATTATCCTGAAATACCAGAACAGAATCTCCCAAATTTCAGTCACTCCTAAGTGAGGTCCCTAATGTTGCCATATCTGCATAACATCCTATGCTCTTCCTTCATATTTTTACGTAATTCAACTTCTTTTCTGTTTTATGTTAAGTGCATCCATTTTTAAGTATATTTAAATACTCCTAAAGGGCAAGGGGTTTTGTTCATTATGTCCTTGGACATATCCAAAGGATCTACAACACAAGTAAGCACCCAAAAAATATTTGCCTAATGAATGAAAATAACTTTTCATCACTCTCATGAAGAGAAAATTGGTATGATGTGCCATAAACAGATGATAACCCATGAAAACAAATGTAAGAAGGAGAAAAAAAAAACCCACGTTGTGTCAAATATCACCAGATTTAACAAGATGCCGTTGCTCAGTGCTCGGAACTTGAAGCCAGCCCTCTCGGCTCTGTCTGTGAAAAAGGAAACGGCACCCAATGGGGACTCTCTCTTTGACAAAATGAGTCGGGTTGATGGAATCGAAAAGGAGAAATGCTCTCACTCTGTGAGTTCAGTTATTTAATGCCGCGGAGGCTCCCCTCTCCCACACCAATTCATTTCTTCTATAATCTAAGGTCATTTACAATGATGGTTCTTGTCTTGTAATTTGGGAAATGCTGTTCTAGAACATCAGAGCTCAAGAGCCCTCGGAAGGCACTGAGCTTGGCGTGTGTAACACCTCATGGTAATCATGGAGACAGAGGCCCAGAAAGAGGTGGCTCAGTAAGTAACAGAGAGATTGCCAGGTTCCAAACATTTCCACGTAAACCAAGTGCTACCAGTGCCTGGAATGGTTTGTCCCAAGTACTTCTGTGGACCTTGGGTCTCTGGATGGCCAGAACAACCTCAAATCGTGCTGTGCACCTCTGGGTGCCCATCTGTTCTGTTTTCATGCCTCCAAAGGCCACTGTCTCCCCAGGATGAGACAGGCCTCTCCATAGAACCAGACATGTCTCCATTCAGCAAGTCCCGTTAGTGGTTAGTGGGCCAGAACGCCTCCCAGTGTGTTAGAAGTTAATGCAGGAATCAGATGCCCACACCAGAAATCACTCCTAGAAGACAAGTAAGCTTCAGACGTGGGAAACCAATGTCTCCGGTTGGCCACCAGGGGGCAGCTGGGTGCCAAACAGAGCAGCAGGAAGGTGCCAGCAGAAGAGTCCAAGCTTGTGGTCAAGAGGTCAAGCAGGAGGCGGGGAGGGTCTGACCTCTACTCGGGCCACTGCACTAAGCTCCCACATCTGATAGGCCACCTGCGCTGCTTCCGGGAAGAACTGGCCAGCAGCACTGGAATGGAGGGGGTTGGGGAGAGGATAGGAGGGAAGGTCACCGTGGGCAAGGCCTACACACACAACACACAGCCACGTACACGCACACGTAAACACACGCTTGAGGTACATCTGTTTGGCTCTACCTTCTTTCTAGCTCCATACATTCAGTCGTCTCACCCATTTCTGACAACCTTCTACCCTCTCTTGAGACCCCTTGCAATGCTGGCTCTGCCCAGCAGCCTTCCTGGCCCCAAGTGCCCAGCAGGATAGGATTTCTTGAACCCCCGGACCTTCCTTTCTTCCTTATAATGTGAGTGATTTCTATCCACGTGTCCCCTCTCAAACAAGTCCATGAGCAGCTTATAGGAGTGTTACCTCTTTATTGCCTCCTATAAAGTACCTGGGTATATCAAGTGCTCAGTAAATGTCTGTTGAACCGAAATCAGCCCCCGAGGCACCTGTCAGAGGTTAGTAGGAGGTTCTATTCCTTACTTAACTGGATCATTATAAACTGTAGGAGGGAAAATCAGGGTACCTACAGTTCCCTTCCTAGCACACAAATCTGGTCAAGCAAGCCCAATTTAATCTCTTCTTCAATGGCTTCCCACCACCCCTGGGAGACGTTCCTATGCCAGGAGGTGGTCCTCACCTCTTGGCCTCCTCTGTCCCCTGGTATTCCAAAAGTGCAGCCTCAGTTACAGAAATGAACCAGGCAGGCTATCGCTGCACATTGCTAGGCCTCTCCTTCAGACCGTCTTCACCTCCTCCTCTTCCTTGCCTTCCTCCTGGGGCCTCTGCCTCACTACCTCCGGGAGCCTCCTCCAGAATGGGACAGTGCCCTGATCTGTGCAGTCACAGACACACACACTTTCCCCAGCCCAGGACCACCCTGCCCTGGTCTGTGTTTGTGGCCCGACTGTGGGTCTCACCAGTGCTTCCCCGCAGTGCCTGCTCACAGAGGGTACTTGTCACAAACACGGTGACTAAATGAGTATGCAGAGCAGGCACCTGCATGTTTTCCATTTAACAGCTGATGAAATAGGAAAGCGGCTATGAAGTAGCAGGGCCTGGACCCTCACCTTCTAATTCCCAGTCCACACCCCCAGATGGACTTTCCAAGGTCACCAGAGCAGACACCTTGACGTCTGGGAGAGCACATTCATGTTCTCTCTCTCTCTCACACACACACACACACACACACACACACACACACACACACACACACACACTTTCACCTGCGTGCTGCTCCCAGCACCGAGGGAGCCCCAAGCTCATCCAGTCCATCCATCCACCAGGATGCGTCCTGAGGAGGCCAGGCCTGCCACCCCTCAAGGCCACTCCCGCCAGCCTGGGGCCAAGGAGCCACTTACTCATCGTCACCCCCACATAGCTTCAGCAGAGCCCTCTTGTACTCGCCAGAGGTATCGTTCTGGGGAGAGAGGGAGAAAGGTTACCTCTCACTCATCCCTAGGCTCCCCTCAGCCCTGAACAGGGGAAGGCAGAACACTTATTCAGAGCAGCCCTGACGCTCCCCCTGTCTTGGGGTGCTAAGGCCACCAAACAGTGGTAATGCTGGCAGGAATTTCACGACCAACTCTCTGGGAACAGAAGCAAAAAAGCCCCGATTCGTAACATTTGCCAATTTCTGTAGTGTAAATACTTCCAACAAGTTACACTTTCGAGCTGTCCAAGTGTATTTCACGGACCGTGAAGATGCTCGCTGCTCTCCCAAGCCGGTGCGAACCGGCCCCAGAGCACCCCCATCTCCAGATAACCCCCATCCCAGCCCTCCCAGCTGAAATATTCTGTGAAAACAGGACTCTATGAGCAAAAACACCAGGAAATGCCCACACTGGACAAATATATGTAGGCTATTTTACATCCCTCTTAGTTTCTTTTTTTTTTTTTTAATTTTTATTTATTTTTTTGAGAGAGAGAGACACACACACAGAGTGTGAGCAGGGGAGGGTCAGAGAAAGGGAGACACAGAATCTGAAGCAGGCTCCAGGCTCTGAGCTAGCTGTCAGCACAGAGCCTGACACGGGGCTCGAACCCACAAACTGTGAGATCATGACCTGAGCTGAAGTTGGACGCTCACCCGACTGAGCCACCCAGGCACCCCTCTTAGAGTTTCTTAACAGACTTAACATAGGAAAGGCTGTGAGAAGTTCCCAAATAAACAAATGGGCTTATCTTTACTTAAACTAGTTTTTTCTGAATGTTTCTCATGAAACATTTTTGCCCGTTTTTTTTGCCCCCAAAAGGAAAAAAAAACCCAGCTCTCTGTCTCTTGGCCAGGTCTCATGGGCTGGAACCCCAATCATTACAAATCACCTGGCTTGGGGCCAAGGGTTCTCCCCCCTTGAAGCCTGACCTCTCCCTGCCTTTGGGATGGATTCACCACCTTTAATTCGGCCTGCGCGCCCTTCCTGACCCAGCACCACCTTCCTCTTGAGCTTCATGACTCAAGTGCCACCAAATACTTGCTTCTCTATGGAACTGCCTTAAATTCCCTGACTGCACCATGAGGCAGGGGCTCCTGGAATTCCCAAGAGACTCCTAGCTCTCTGGGGACAGTTCTTTGCCCCTGGGAGTGGCTTGCATGTCCTCTGCCCCTCTCTGTCCCCCCTTCCCCCCTTTAGCTCCGCTCACCTTGATCATGCTATACAGGGACTTTTCGTACTTGGTCCGGAATATCTCCCGAATATCCAGCATGTCCAGCTCACTGCGGGAGACCATGATGCGGATCAGGGTGTTGTCCCGAGTTCCCAGGCCCTGGAAAACAAATGGGTTTGGGGGACAGGGACGTGAGAGGAGGCTCAAGGGCTGACAGCCCCCAGCTTAGGCGAAAACACAGTTGTTACAATAAAATATCAAAATTAAGGACAAAAGAAACAGGATAGTGCCATTCCCCCTGAAGCTCCCGGGGTGTCCCTCCGGCTCTGATTTCCTTCCTTCCCTCTCAAACGTCAGTCCATCTTCGGTTTCCCTTACAATCTTATGACAACTTTGGAACTCTAGGCATATATGGTTTGGGTTTGTACATCTTGGAGTTACATAAACACACCATGGCCATTCATTTCTCCTGCTACTCCTAATGGACACTGGGGTCTTTCTAATTCTTTCCTCGAGCAGAGGGCACTGCCACAGACATTCTAGAAACACAGGCGCACAGGAGCCGCCTCTCACCAGCTGAGCTCCCAGGCATCACCCTGACACAATGAAAGACCGTGAATGGGCTATAGTTCACTTGCCCTTGTGGGCTGGCCACACAGGGCCAGGAAGGCCTGGGCTCCCGGGGCCCTGGGTCCATGGCATCTGGCAACAAATGAGTGCATTCACGTATCCTGTTGTGCTATGGAATTATCATCGGTTTCCATGTGTCTTATGTGCAAACTGGTGCAGAGCAGAATTGCTGGGTCACAGAGCTTTAGCAGACAGTAACGAGTATCTTCCACAGGGGTCTAGCCTACGTACACCGTACAGAGACATTCTGGCTAATTAACATTTTTTTAAAAGTGTGGGCCTCCAGGCCACCTGACTGATGGATCAGGTGCAGGCTGTCATGACACCCTGTGGTCAATCAGGAGGTCAGAGTAGGTATTTGGGAGGGAAGGTGTGTGATCAGACAGTGTCCCAGGTTCAGAGCTCACCTGGGAACCGTGCCCATCACTCTCCTGTGGCCAATCTCCTGAAGGCTCTCTCTGGCTGGTGGGCCCCAAAGACTTGTCAAAGAGTGTTTATAGTCCCGTGGCGAAGGGCATGGACACCCCCACCCCCCGGGCTCCTTTCCACCAACCCCGCCACACACCTTCATGGCTTTGAAGAGCCTTTCAGCAAAATACTCTGGGGTGCTCCGGATACACTTCACTGAGAAGAGGGGGGAAGAGGTAGAGTTATTCTGGCTGCCTCGGGGATGGAGCGACCTAACCCCCTCTTTGTTTTAACTCCTTGGGGACCACCAGGTGCCAACCCGGGAAGAACAAGGCTCTGATAACCGGAGGCTCCACCCACTTTTAACTCAAACCCAGAGCATAAAGCAATCAGGAAACAGGGGCTGTTGAAATGTGGGCTGTACATCTTAAAAACCCACTTCATCTTTCTAGTCCTCTGAGGCTTTTTGCAGGGAACTGGGCCAGGGGCGGCGGGGGGGGGGTGGTTAGCATCTAGGGTGGAACTGGGAAAGGTGTTTCTTTAGTCTCTGCTGTAGAGACGTACTGGCAGCTCTTGCTGGCAGAGCAGGCTAGAGGCCGACGGGCTGAAACAGACTTGGTAGGGGCCAGCTCCGTGCAAGGGAGAGCCTGGGGCTCCAGCTCCCCGCCCGCCCCCGCACCGAACACACATACCACCACCCCAGGCTTAGACATTACTGACTCCTGGAATGTCCAATTTCTTTTCTTTTTTTTTCCTTTTAATTTTTTTATGTTTATTTATTTTTGAGAGAGAGAGAGACAGAGTGTGAGAGCAGGGGAGGGGCAGAGAGGGGGAGGGATGGAGACACAGAATCCGAAGCAGGCTCCAGGCTCTAAGTTGTCAGCACAGAGCCCAAGGGGGGCTCAAACCCATAAACTGTGAGACCATGAACTGACCTGAACTTGGATGCTTAACTGACTGAGCCACCCAGGTGCCCCTAGAATGTCCAGCTTCTAAGGGCCTCTGGATCAGGCAGTCCATCCCCTCTGCCCCCATTTTTCAGACAGGGAAACTGAAGCTCAGAGAGAACAAGTCAGCAGCAGACTTGGGAGAAGCCCTGGGTTTGAATCTTGACTCCACCACCGACTAGTTGGCTCCGGGCACGCCCCATGCTCAGAGTACCCCCAAGTCATTACAAAACTCCTCCCTGGCAAGTGACACAGCAAGTGAGATGTGGTTTCCTCACTTATGAAATGGAGACAATGCCCACTCCTGGGTCTTTTTTAAAGATTAAACACTCGGGGCCTCTGGGTGGCTCAGTCAGTTGTGTGTCCGACTTCAGCTCAGGTCATGATCTCACAGTTCGTGAGTTTGAGCCCCACATAGGGCTCTGTGCTGACAGCTCAGAGCCTGGAGCCTGCTTTGGATTCTCTGTCTCCCCCTCTCTCTGCCCCTCTACCACTAGCATTCTCTTTCTCTCTTTCTCAAAAATAAATAAATGTTAAAAAAAAAAAACCACTCAGTGCAGTGCCCAGCACACAGCATATGCTTGACACAAGCCCGCTCTCCCTCTGGTCATTTCTCCACCCCTGGCTCAGCACTCTCTCTCACCCCACCACACACACTGGGGGAGGGAGAGGCAGGAAGTCCGTGCCTGAGGCTCGTCTCCCTGGCCTCCCTGCTGCTCTGGCCAACCTTCAGAATCCACTGCCCATCTGGCTTTCTCCTTCCTACTCTAGACCACATAATCCCCCTTTTCCATTCTTGGCCCCTTGTTCCTGGGCCAGAATCCCAGAATCCAGCAAAGCCCCCTGGAACACAAGGTCAGGACGTACCCACAGCCAGCATCAGCTTCTCAAAGTCCCCGGACAGCTCGCCTCGGATGCTGGCTTCGATCGGCTTCCCCGTGGTCTTCAGATACTCATCAAACACTGAGTCAGAGAGACAGGGATGTTGAGGGTGCCCCATGACCCCGAGGAGAACCCAAGACCTCAGGAGGGGAGGGCATGGTGGCCAGGACTAGTGTGCCCAGCATGAGGGTAGGGCCGGTGTTTGAGGGGCTGGCTGGCAGGAGGCCAGGCACATCACCAGCCACTGTGCAGTCGTGAGCAGGAGGACAGGCCTGGTACTCGGAAGGAAAGGCTGAGCCTCCTGTTAAGGACTTTGCGGAGGGACTATACAAACCACCATCCAATAAAACCAGGACTAGTACTTGAGTTGTAGATGAACTAGCTATCATGCTCTAGTAGTGGAAAAGTAGTAAAGAATGGAATCGCTGGCACAACCCCAAGGGACCAGCTGTAGGTCTTTCATCTCTGGAACTTACCCAAACGGAGATGCTGCTTGCTGCGATTTCCCAAAATGTAAATGAACTGGGCTTCATCTGTTCCCCATTTCAGTTCCCCTGCCTCGTACAGGTCCTGAAGGGAAAGAGGAAGGACCTCACTGAAAGGGGACAGAACTCTCTGGCCAAGCCAATCAACTGCTGCTGGATCCCTGAACCTACCAGTAATTGGTAGCCTCAGGTCCTTTGCATACACCTGTATACCTTCCTCTCTTTCTGGGGAAACTCCTACTCAACCTTCAAGGCCCAGAGTAAATGTCCCATTTGTTTTCAAAGTACTTCCTGATGTCCCCAAAGCAGAATTCTCTTTCCTCACCTCCTTCCGTTTTCTAGGCTCCTATAGTTTTCTGCTTCTTTACAGCTTTGCTCCACTGTGTATTATGATTCTTTATGTGCCTGTCTCCCCACTATGGCACGGGCTCCTCAAAGACAGGGACTATGTTTTATCACTCTCTGTATCTACCCCTGGGTGTCATTGGCACATAGTGGGGCTCAAAACACCTGGGATGTAATGATATATCCGTAGAGAAGGTGTTTGTATGCCTGTCTTTCCCAGTACTGTCTGATTTTGTTCACTAGTGATTCCCCAGTGCTTGGCAGAGTATCTGACACACAGTAGGTGTTCAATAAATATTGAAGGAATAAATTAACAAATGACAAAAGCCCTGTTGTGTGCCTTTGAAAATAATAAATCCTTTCTTCAACAACGCACTGTATAAATGCTGGCCGTGAACTGGGTATTTCATGCAAATTACTTCACCTGTGGCCCTTCCCCAGACTCCCTGCCATGCCCTGGTGCCCATGGCGCTGGTTTACCTGGACATCCTGTTGCACCAAGTCCTCGCTCACCACATCGTCTTCCTCCCTGGTTCCCTGGGCGGAGACACGGGGACGTGAGGTTCAAACCCCAGAGCTGGGGGTGGGGGTGAAGGGAAGGCCTGGATGCGGGTGGGGGGGGGCACAGGGAGGGCTACAGAAAGCCTGGGGGCCCAGAGCATCCTGGAGCGGTGACATGCCCAGGCATCTACTCTGTGGGGAATCCCAAATCCTGCCCACTGGCTTCTCCTTTTGTCCTGGGAGCTGGGACGGAATAGGGGAGTCCAGGTGATGACCAAGGTCCCTCCAGGAGCCCCCTCCCAGAGCAGGCCAGGGCATGTGCTGAGAACAGGATGCCCCACAAGTCCTGGTATGGCCCATGATGCCCTCCAACAAGGACACTGCAGGGGTAAGATGTCTGCACGTCTGCGGTTTACTCACCAGTGATGAGACTTGGGCCCTGAGATCCGAGCTCACAAGCAGTGAAGGCACCAAATCCTACCGGTGCTTCTGCTGCTCTGCCCAAGCCCTGCGTTTCATCGGCCAAGGACAGCACTCACAGGGGACAGGGCCAGCCCTACTGGGCATCTTGGTTATGCGGGCACAGGTCAGACCTACTGCTTGTTTCCTCTTCCCCCTGGATGGTGCATCTGAGAACCCCAAAGTCCCTGCTTCTCTTGGGAACTGAGCTTAAGAGGACAGAGCCCCCACGTTTACGATCCAGGCCGTGCCACCGCCCACCTCGTGTTAGACTCTGAGGAGGAACAGGAGTTCTCCTCCCCAGAAAGAGCGGCTTTGAACACAGGGCCAAAGGTCATACTTCCCCATTCCTGATGTTCCTGACCATTCCCCAGCTGCTTAATATGGGATATGGATTGCTACGGTGACGGAGAAAAAGACCTGGGAGCGGCCGGGGTAAAATGTGCTACGGGAAGGGAGGAAGTGAAAGAAACCAAGAAGTGGCTTAGTTTCTATATAAAACTTCCTAAAGGTTTGGTCCTTGGAGCTGGGCTTGACTCTTCCCAATAGCTGTCCCCACAGAGCCTGTGGTCACAGAGAGTTCTGGGCAGCCGGGCAGGTGAAGGGGGGGCTGAGGAGTGGGACATGCTTTCCAGCCCCCTGCAGTCACAGAGAATGCAGGCCTGCTACTGCCAGAACTTTGAGTTATTCAAAAGAATCTAGAAATCTAGCTTTTGAGCAAAATCTCCCTATTTTTAAATGTTAGCAACTAACTCAAAGTATTTAAAAAAAAACCCAGACACATTGTGGACATGGGGGTGGCTCAGTAGGTTAAGCATCCCACTTCAGCTCAGGTCATGATCTCACGGTTAATGGGTTTGAGCCCCGCATTGGGCTCTGTGCTGACAGCTCAGAGCCTGTGCCTGCTTCAGATTCTGTGTCTCCCTCTCTCTCTCTGTTCTTCCCTGCTCACACACTCTCTCTTGCTCCCTCAAAAATGAATAAACATTTAAAAAAATTTTTTTAAACACACTGTGTGGGAAAATCAATGGAAGAAAAACAACTTGGCAGATTGATGACAGCTGTGGACACCAGTCTCCAGCCTCTTCATGGTCCCTTTTTGTGTACTCGTGGGTGGGAGGCAGGTGTGGTGGGGGCTGGCTGTGGGAGGTGCAAAGCAGGCAGCCCCAGAAGTGCCACATCCCTGCTGGCGCCGCAGGGATGTGCCAGCCGTGCCAAACTCGGCTGGGGAACAATGGCAGGTGGGAGGCCTGGAGAGGAGGGGACGGGCGGGTGCGGAGAGAGGAAGGTCATAGGAGATGATATTTCTGGGCACAACAGAGAAGGGATGTGAGACAGAGAAAAGCGAGTCACCTGCTTCTACAAACCGGGGCAACAGAGCAGACCCCTGGATGCTCAGATTCTATACCCACGAGAGCCGAGAGCATCCATCTCAAATTCTAAGATGAAAGGGAAGTTGGGGAAGGGAGCGGACACAGCTTATGAGGACTGTAAACCCGAGGAGCCACCTGTCTGGGACAACAGGCAGAAGGTGCTCACAGCCCTCTGCCCACGCTCTGGTAGAGAGCTCCAGGGAGGGCCCCAACGTGGACCAACCTGGAGCAGGACCACGAGCATCTTCTGGAAGTGGCCAGAGGTGTCACCAATGATGTCAGCCTCCAGGTCTCGCTCGTAGGCTGCAGGGAAGGACCACAAGCTTTAGTCTCATCCCCATGAAGCCTCAGGGATCCTTTATCCAAGATGATCAGATGTTTGTCACAAACCCCAGAACCCAGCCTCCATGATGGCCATAGAAAGACCGAGGATGTATCTTCACAGGGTTTTGCAGGGACCCTGACACACTGAGATGGAATCTGTTGGCTTCCCTTTATCCCCCCCGCGCCATCTACTCCGGGGACCGTGGTCGCTCACCTGGACAGTGGCTACAGCCTTCTCACTGTCCCCCCTCCCCCACTTCTGCTCCCCTCACTCTCCAATCCACAGCAACAAGGGTGACCCTTGAAGCCCTCTCTGATCATGAGCTGCCCTGTTTCCCACTAATCTTGGAATCAGGCCCCATGTGACCCTCCGCTGCACTCTACTGCTCTGGCCTCAGCTACCAGAATTAATGCTTCCCCAGGGCCTTTGCTCTTCCCTTTGCCTGCAGGATCTTTTCCTCACTCCTTATGCAAAAGGTTCCTTCTCATTTCCTCCCAAGACACACTCTTCCTGACCACTCCTCTGGGGCAGGTCCTCTCCAATTGAAGTTTGATTCTTGTTACCTCGTGTGTTTCCTCCATAACACTTAATCACAGTCTGTCATCACCGGGTTTACCTGTGTCTCGTCAGTATCCCTTGTCACCTTGTTAGTCTGTAAGTTCTAGGGGGCAAGGATGACACGGGTTTTGCCCACTACCATCTCCTGAGAACCTAGAACAGCGCTGCACAAAGCAGCTATTTATGAGCTGGAGAGATGACGGACAGATCCGAGGGACGGAGGAAAGCAGGTGGATGGAGAATCTTAGGGCCCCCAGCCTTGCAGTTACCCTCACTGCCATCTGGAAGTTGGGGCCCCTCCTGCCTCTCTCACCATCTTTGTACGCTGCCACCAGCTGGTGGATCTGCTCGTTGGTCCGAGAAGCCAAGATCTCAATGAGGCACTTCTCATCAGTGCCGATGCCCTGGGGGAGGAGAAGGAACACAGGAGTCAGGGCTGGGTTGGGAGGCCACCAGCAGCCATGGGCTGGGTTCCTGGAGTGGCCAGAGCTATGACATTCCCAGCAGGAAATGTCAGGGTGCTCCTACCAGAGCTCTTGGACACCAGACTGGAGCTGCTGCCCTGAGAATCAAGACATAGATTCTAGTTCTGCCTCTGCCAGCAACTTGCTTTGTGACCTCTCATTAAGAAACTGTCTTTCTGGGCCTCAGTTTTCCCATCTGTAAAATGGAAAACATGCCAAGTGCTCTGCCAAACTCATAAGGACATTGGGAAGGCAATCTCTCACATTGCTAAGCTTACCAATATAGGAAGTGCGTCCATGTTGGATAGCTCATCAGAGGCTAAGATCACAGTGCTTTATACACTGTAAAGTGCCAGATATACTTAAGGGCTTTGATCCTTCCCTGCTTGCTAGGAGGGCTACCGTTTCCTTCAACCAGACCGAGCTGCACCTCTGCCACCTCTCCTGACATTTCTTACCCAGCCTGGAAGGACCTTCCCACTCCAATCAACCAAATTGTCCCCAGGCTTTTGGGCACAACTTGATTTCTCATTTTCTGTGACGCCTCTTCAAGCCACACTGGGCCTGCCCTCCTGCCCTCCTTTAGTAGTTTCTTGGCCTCTGGGTGTTGAGCACACTGTGTCCTCGTGCCCCTGTATCCTGCTTCCTTGGGGTCTGGGCCAACAGCCCCCGTGACAAGGTCTGCCTCACACGGACCTCTGTTCCACTCTGCCCATCTAGAGGAGACTGGGGCGCCCCCTGGGACAGGGTTTGAGCAAGCTGCCTCTGGCAGCAGGGCACACTGCTGGTGGCTGCAGGGCTCACAGAGTACTCGCTGAGAGGACCAGACTCTTCCCATTAATCACACCCCCGCCTGCAACACACACACAGACCCACGCTTCTTACCGAGATGGCATCTTTAATTTCTTTGGCATCACAATAGGCAAGTGGCCTCATGAGACCCACAATCAGTCGTTCAAACTTCCCCGTCAGCTCATATTTCAAGTCTGCAATGAGGTCCTGCATTGAGGGTCGGGGGAGGACGAGATGGAGGAGGAAGGGGAGAAGCATTTATGGTAAGAATGACATTTAATGAGCACCTACTCTGTAAGGCACCAGGCTAAGTAAGCACACAGAACTGTCACTTTTAGAGGTATATGCTACCATCCCTAAGAAACAGGCTTAAAGACATCAGGTAACTTGCCCACGGTCATGCAGCTAGCAAATGGCGGTGCAGGATTCAAGTCCATGGCCCCGTGTCTCTTCCCCCGCATTGTCCATTTACTTGTTTACTGGGTGTCTCTCCCACGATCTGTGAGTCCACAAGGCCAACACCTCACAGGGCTCCTTCCCCTGGGTGGACCCCTGTGTACCTATCACAGTACCCAAGCATACAGAAGTATTGGGGATATATCTGTCGCTGAAGAGAAAGGAGGGCAGAATTGTCAGCACAGAGGCTGAGCTGGAATAAAACAGGCAAGACCCTGAATGAACACACACAGGCAACTGAGGTCAGCTCCCCAGCCCCACCGCACCTGCCCTCCAGTTGCCATGGTTACCTTGCCATAGAGGGACTTGTAGCTCTGGCAGATCTCCTGCCTCTGCTTGTTGCTCCGAGAAGTGATTAGCTCCAATATGGCCTCCTTGTCACTGCCTGGAAGACAGGAGGGCACCTGTTTCCCTACCCCAGCCTGCCTCCAGGAAGCCTACCAGGGCTGCTCCTTTCAGTCTTCAGCACCAGCTTCGTGAGGCAGTGCTATGGGTAGGGGAGGATCTACGGGGACCTTTCAAGCCCCTCCTGAGAAGGATCATAGCACCCATAGGCTCTGAGCTCAGAGGGCCTGTGATCCAACCCCCTCATCAGACCAATAAGGAAACTGAGTTCCAGAGAGAAGCAAGGTCTCAAGGTCTCAAATAAGCTTTCATAATAAGACCTGGCTCAGAAACACCCAGGCATCCTAACACCCAAGACAGGGTTCTTTCAACAACAAGAAAAACAAAAGAGAATAATCAGTACCAAGTCCGGGATAGTGGTGACCCCCCAAGAGGAAAGGCAGGGCTGATGCTTCAGGAACGGATCTATCAAGGAGCTTTGAACTCTATGAGGAAGCAAGTTCTGTTCCTCAAGGTGGGCGGCAGTTCTGTGGGGGAAGCTCCTAAAGGTCAGTCTGGATTTCATTATAAAATTATGAAAAATAATACAAAGAGGAGACAAAAGAATGAGTGAGCACACCTCAACATCTCACTGCCCCCATCAGCCCCAGAAGGGTTGTGGGCTGTGCCCACGTGTGGGAACGCCCCCAGCTCCAGGGAGTCCTGCTCCCTTCCCTAGGGCTCCCTTGCTGGCAGCTGAGCACCCACCGAAGCCCTTCATGGCAGTGTAGAGAGCCTCGGCATCCTGGCCGGGGTCAAAGTCCGGGAAGTCATGAATGGAGCCCCGGTACTTGGCACCCTGTGGAGAGAAAAAGCAGAAGGTAAACTCCTGACCTGGGGCTCCCAGCCCCACCCCAGGTCACACTCTCAACCCTGGCTATAGTCAGGCTGAGTTCCCTTCCTCTGAAATTAAGCACTGGCTACAGAAAGCCCGGGCAAGCGTAGGGACACCTCTTCCTGTACCTCCTGCCACAGCCTGCTCCAGGGACAGTGCCATTTCCCCATGGGAGGGTGGCTCAGTTGAGCCCACAGCACTGCACTAACCTCCCAGGACCCAGGAGGAGGGAGAAAAAGCCAGGCTGAGTGCAAAGGGTAGAGATGATCCCGACAAGAGTAATGAGCTCCTCCTATTTTTATGCCATGTTACACTTTACAAAGCCCGTTTGCCTCCATTCATGTGATTGCAACTTGTAGAAGCACTTGAGATGATCTGTGATCACAGAAACAAGGAAAGCAAGCCCAGAGAAGGAATGCCTCTTGCTGGGGATCCCACAGAGCCCAGATCTCTGGCCCAGTCCCCTCTGCTCTCCAGCTCCAGAAACCTTGCGGCCGCCAGCTTCTAAGGGTGAGGTCATGGCCCAAGGGAAGCCCAGATACCCTCAGGAGCAATGCCAAGACAAGGTGCCGCCCTTCTGGGCCCAGTAAACTGAGCTGGCAACTGGCATCTGAGGACAAGCTGGCTGGGTCCATGGGGTGAAAGGGAGGAGAGGCAGAGCCAGAGGATCTTAGACACTGAACTTGAATGCACAATGGGCTCGTTCACAGAGAAGTCAGATGTGGGTCGGCTACATGCCCCAGAGAAGTATGGGGCCAGGAGAGTGGCTGAGAGCTGGGAGAGCTGGGGACACCACAGCCCAAGGCACTGAGCACACGGCTTGGTGACAAGGCACTTAAGCCTGGGCTGGGCCCAACGTTAAGGGCTGAAGCTTCAGGGAAAAAGACCCCACCCTGTCTTTCATGAGCTTTGTACCCAGAAGAGAGAGACATGCACACAAATTAGCATAGAGCTCGTAATAAATACCCTAGGACAGAGGCAGTGTAATTTGGGAAGATAGTGGAGGCCAGTTCCAGTGAAGGGAGGGAACCAGGAAAGGCTCTGTGCAAGGGCTAAGGGTGACCCACAAACATCGTGCCTTAAAGGAATAAGAAGCAGGGGCACCTGGGGGGCTCAGTTGGTTAAGAGGCTGACTCTTGATTTCGGTTTAGGTCATGATCTCAGGGTTCGTGAGTTTGAGCCCCACCTCAGGCTCCATGCTCACAGTGCTGAGCCTAATTCAGATCCTCTGTCTCCCTCTCTCTGTCCCTCTCCCCCCCAAAATAAATACACATTAAAAAAAACTTCTAATTAAAAAAAAAAAGGAGTAAGAAGCAAAGGCAAAAGTGAGCCTCCGATGGCCTCCCGGGTCCCAGGGCCCGCACTGAAGGACCTGGCCAGCTGTGGGGCCGCTCCTCGGTTTATGTTTGCCGATGCTGCTCCTCTGAGGTATGCATGCGTGGGTGCAGGGCTGCTATTTAAAGTTCTGACGGGGCGGGTGACCAGAAAGGGACACGGCACTCTTCCCACCACCTGTGAATCCCCTGCAACCTGATCACACCCCTGGGCAGAGAAGGAGAGAGGAACATATGCCAAATACCGGGACCAGAAAAGAGACAGTCCCTCGAGAAAGCCCTAGCAGAGTGTGTCTTGCTCACCGAAGTATTCCCAGCACCCAGCACAGAGCCTGGCACAACTAAGCGCTCCCTGGATTTCTGTTTCCTGGATGGATAGGCACAGGGATGGATGAATGACTATGAATATATTCTGAGCAAATCCAAGAAGACTTCCTGGAGGTGAATTCTAAACTGAGCCCTAAAGGAGGAGTGACAGTGAGGCCCCAAGAACTGGTGGGAGGAGGGATGGGAAAAGCAGAGAGGGGGAAGGCTGTGCATAGGAAATAGCACGGAAAAGTCCCGGGCCCAAGAGCAAGCAAGAACATTCAGGGAGGTGGCCCAGATTCTCTGGTGCTCAGTGTAGATGCCCAAAGTCGCCAAGACCATGGGACTCTACGGTGCCAGGAAGAAACGAGAAGAGGAGAAAGTGGAAGGGCTTGCTGCTGAGGCCCCTCTCCCCTGTTGCTGCTCCTGCACCTCCACCCTGCACGATGGCTGAGGACAGGTTGCAACTGAAAGATGAGGCACTGCCTTCTTGGGGGAAGGGACGTCTAATGATGGTCAGGAAGCTCGATCAAAATGTTCCCTTCCAGACAGGCTTAGTGAGGAGCAAGGCCAGTTTCCCATGTGTGTCTTTGCACAAGGATAATAAGTTCTTCCAGGAGGCATCAGTCAGTTTGGTTATCCCAGGAGGGTCCCTCAGGATTATGGCCACTAGAAGAAGGGGACATGGGGGAGGCCCTAGCACTAGTCACATTTAGAGGCACAGAGACAGTCCTTCAAGTCACCCAGGCCCAGTTTCCCATCATCGGTCATCCTCTCATCAACCTGATGAATTCTGCATCTCTAGGTGCCATCTGTGTACCTGTCCCCACTTCTCCACCTCACCCAAAGGGGCTCTTGCCCCTCTTGCAGACAGGTTTCTGGCCTCCGGCATCCATGGCCCAGGGGAGGGGAGAGCAGAGGAGGGACTTTCCACCCTGAAATATTCAGCAGGTCCTGATGCCAGCTGGTGAGCAGCCTGGACCCTGGGGCTCTGAGGTCTCGAGACCCACCCCAGCTGCTGCTAGAGTAGGAGCCCGAGGCTTCTCGGGAGCAGAAGTGACGTCACCCTGAGAGACAGCTGCCTGGCCAGGAATCCACCTCAGAGTGGCTTTGAGCAGACCTGAGCCAGGCCTCATCTCTGCAGCTGCTGGGGTTCCCGGTACCGGCAGCTGCCCCTCTTGCCCCGCCCTTGGCGTTCTCATTACCCCTCATCAAGTTCAATTCCAGAACATCCCTGTGAAATGGATGCCACAGGGCCATGCTTCCGGGACCTTTCTGACATCACGCTATTCCTTCACGTTTTTGGGTCTCAAGTTCCCCATTTCTAGAGGGAAACACAGGGAGAATAGCACAAAGAACACTGGGGCGATCTGGACCAGTTACAAGAGTGAGTGGCTTGTTCCGGGAACCTGTGCGCAGGGGTGCGTGGTGTTGGGAAGTGGGTATACTAGATTTGGGGTGCTAATAATTGGAAGGAACAGAGAGAAATTTTAGCTTGAGAATGGAAAGAAGAACATTGTGAAACTCTCTGGTATCGTCTTCTGCAACCTTCTCCCTCCCCACACCCTTGTACTCCGAGCATGCCAAGTCGACATCTTCTCTCTGGCCTTCCGCTCCAGTGTCCCCTCCCCCTGGAGCACATCAGCCCACTTGCTCTTCCCTGGTAGCTCTCTCCAGGCACCTTTCCCAGTTTGTTCAACCTGCCTGCCCTCAGGGCTCCTTTATGCCTCCACTTGAACATGAGTGCCCAGCATGAGGGACGTCATGCATGGGGGATGCTGTGCATGGGGGGTGCATGAGTGGGGTGTGCTGTGCATGGGGGAGTGCATGCATAGAAGGTGCCGTGCATGGGGGGTGCTATGCATGCATGGGGGGATGCCGTGCATGCAAGGGGAGTGCCATGCATGTGGGATTTCAGCTCATCTCATAGAATGAGGGACCTCTAAGGTTCAGCCACCCGAGACTCTTGCTTGGAGACGGTCTACTGGCCTCTGGTCCATGGCAACAAGAAATCACACGTCAGCCAGGCAAAAGCATGGCCTGGGAGCACTGGAATAGGATTCCAAAGTTCTGTGCCCTAGGTCCTGGCCCCTCTGACCTCCCAGGATCTGCTCTGTCCACTCAGGTCATGCAGAACCCTGCAATTTGAATGCCTCCCAGGAAATAGCTCTGGCATGACTACATATGGGAAATGGGGAACAGCAAGTTATGCCTTGGACCTCTGCCCATAACCACTAACACTTTCTCTTCCTGCTCAGAGAGACCACTTGTGCAAGCGCCCTCATCAGAGGCTGATAGGGAGGCCACGGCTGGGACCCTCTGAACACGGATGCTGTATCACTTAATACACTGTGCTCCTCAAAAAGTGTGAACAGATACCCTTAAGGCCCTTGTTCACTGAGTGGCAAGTCATGAAAACTGAGGCCCAGAGAGGGTCACAAGCCCCCCAAGATCACACAGCTCCTGTATTAAGGTTATGGCCAATAGCTCTAAGACTGAAGTGAGGAGCAAAAGGGGCCAAGCCAGGTGTCCCTTGTGGATTTTTAAATGTTTATTTATTTTGAGAGAGAGCACCCATCCATGTGTGAGTGGGGCAAGGGCAGAGAGAAAGGGAGAGAGCATCCCAAGCAGGCTCCGTGCTGTCAGTGCAGAATCCGACACGGAGCTCGATCTCACAAATTGTGAGCTCATCACCTGAGCCAAAGTCAAGAGTCAGATGCTTAACCTGCTGAGCCACCCAGGTGCCCCTTGGTTTTATTCTCCCTTCCTGGGCCCATTGTTGCAGTGGCCCTAGCTCCTTCTCTAAGGCTGGCCAACCAGGGTCACTCTCAGGTGAAGTGCAGCACAGAATGACACCTAGCCCTGCCCAAGGACAAAGCCCAATCCTGGCCCCAACCAGGAGGAAAAGCTCCACCACCCCTCAGCTACTGCCCAGCAAAGTGGTCGTGCAACATGAAAGACTGGGGTCTCCCAAGCCAAAGAAACTTAATCCCAGGCGCAGGTGACAAGGGACACTTCCACCTCCAGAGCAGAGAGAACCTTCTAATGCTTTTGCCTATCCAGTAGCCATCTCCCTGGGGAACCACTTGAGCCATGTCATTCAGGTAGGACCAACTCTACCACCTGAATCCAAGTTACCATTGGCTTAGCCAATGAGAATCAAACCTAGGACTTTTCCTGGAATCACTGGGAATAAATTAGGTTGTTTCTTCCAGGCTGCCCAGGAAGCAGAATGGAAGCCTAGAATAGCTGGTGTCTAGAGCACCAAATCCGGGAAGAACAGCCCAAGAATGAAGCCACCCAGAGGATGTCCAGTTCACAGAAGCAGAATCCTGACAATATCACTTGGGTCCCTGGATCCAGCCAAACCTGAAGCCCTGGGCTTTTCAGTCATATAAGCCAATACACATCTTTCTGCTTAGGATGTTGTATGTTGTCACTGGTCACTTGCAACTAAAAAGGATGTGACTTGTAACAGGAGCAAGCAAAGCCTGAGAACCTCTCCTGCTCCTTTTGAGATGAAGGTACCAGGGATCTGCAGAGCGGGCCTAGTGACTCCAGGAGCCCAGGAAAGGCCTTCAGGACAGGAAAGACGCCTTACCTGTGCTGGTTTGGCCATGGTATCAGGTTCTGCAGCAGATAACACTGTGGAGAAGAAAGAAACCCATGAGATCTGGTCCCCTCCATTCTTTCCCCCAGTTTCCTCCCAAGGGAAGGTAGGCCTCCCCTACTATTTCCCAGCTGCCTCCAGCCCTTTCGGTTAAATTATCCCCAGATCTGTCTCAGGGCCAGATTTATTTTTCAGAAGACAATGAACAGACTAGCCTGTGTCCAGACACTCACACCAGGATGGGAAAGAGACTGGGAACCCAGATGGAGACAGGGCGCGACCACTGACAGCATGACTCCTCCAGGCTGTGCAGGCTACTTGCCCACATATCCCACTGAACCCTCACAGCGATCCTTGTCAGCGCCAGAGTCTCCCTTTCCACAGAGGAAGAAATGGAGGATGGGGAGTCAGGGAGGTTGCTGCATCATTTACCCAAGTCACACAGCTCAAAAATGAACGGAACAAAGTCCAGATTCCAGAGTCCACGCTATCTGCACCACGCACACTCTATGTCTATGTCACCAAGAATGGTTCCAGAGACCAGGGCTTGATGGACTGCAGAGGAGAGTACTCAAAGGGCTCTGGGCCACCTGTTGCAAATACCTGCAAGGCTATCGCTCCTGTGGAAGCCAATGAGCATTTCTTTAGCATCTCCTCTGATTAGGCACTACTCTAGGTGCTAATGATACAGCAATCAATACAAGAGATTTTTTAAAGCTCTGCATTTCTGTGGCTTACTCCGTAATGGGGAAGAATCACAGATGCATATGGCAAAAAGTAAGAAGAAAAGACAACTCTTGGTCAGGAGAGAGTGACAAGGGGTACAAGCCCAGGCTGGGTGATCAGAGGATGGCATGAACCATGTGGACCCCTGGGGGCAGTGTGGTCAAGGGATCCAGGGTGGCTAAGGTGGCAGCAGAGAGTGGGGGCAGCGGACCAGCACTGAGGATTTTCACTGACAGGACAAACAGGACACATGATCTGGTCAAAGGGGGTGTAGGAGACAGGGTCTAGAGTGAAGAAATAAGGAACAAAAATGTCTTACCTAAAAGTGAAATGAAAAGGGGCTGTAACTGGTTTGGAAATGGGAAGAGAAGGAGGATGAGGCCAATGGCCCTCAGCAGGAAGGCTGAGATGGGAGTGAGGCAATTTTCTGGGGGCAAGAGGAGAAGGAAGGGCCGGTGCGTTCCATTCCAGGACCGTACAACTGGGTCTTTTTAAGCCATGTCTGTGTATTAGTTTTTAAAGGTTTTTTAAAAAAATATTTATTTATTTTTGAGAAAGAAACAGTGCGAGCAGGGGAGGGGCAGGAAGAGAGAGGGAGACAGAGAATCCAAAGCAAGCTTCAGGCTTTGAGCTGTCAGCCCAGAGCCCGACGCGGGGCTTAAACTCATAAACAGTGAGATGATGACCTGAACTGAAGTCGGACGCTCAACCAACTGAGTCACTCAGGCGCCCGTTTTTAAAAGTATTACTTTTTAAAAGTGGGAATAATAACCTCGATCAGCTCCTACAAGGAGCTGAACTAGAAGAGCAGAAACCAGGGTATTTTAGCTCAGTGCTTTCCAGTTCTCCACAGAGCCCACCACCAACAACAAAACAAAACAAAACAAAACAAAACAAAACACCCAAACAAAAAAAACCAAAATAAAACACTTAAGGAAAGTCAGCCCTTGACCTCAGTCCATAATCCTGTTCTCTTTCTGGGGCACCGGTGACAGAGTGACACAATAGAGAGAACACAGGCTTTGGAGTCAGATGGCCAGAACTGGATTGTCACTTCTTAGCTACGCGCCCTTCGGCATATTGCTCATCTCTGAGTTCAAGATCATCTCAAGTACAAAACGGGGGCTTTCCCTTGGCTCCCTTGTGTGACTGCTGGAGGAGGAGACATTAATTTAAGTCCAGGGCAGAGCACAGGAGGCCAGGTATTCACTGCACTGGTGGGAAGTTCTGACGGGGCTTTGTCGCGTTTGCCTGTGTCTCCAGGGCCTGACCATGAGTCCCCCAGGCTGCAGTTGACAGACAGAAGGCGAGGCCAGGGCTGAACAGAAGAGGACACAGATCTGTCTGCAACCCCAGCAGGGCCTGAGGAAAGCCTGCAGTTTCCCTGACAACCAGGGGCCCCTTGGTACAAACATGCAACTCTTACCAGGAAATGGAACCCACCCCCACCCCCGGCGGGGGAGGGGGGCCCACATCTACCCCAGGGCCTGGCAGGGAGCCAGCTCTGGGGTTTCCCCGGGCCTGGGCCATGGTGCAGGCAGGGGGTGAGGGATCCCCAAGGCCAGCATGGAAACCGACTCAAAGAGGCCTGGGAGGTCTGCTGAGGCAGGGAGGGCTAAGGCCCGTCACCTGCACCTCCAGTCTGGAAGCATTTTCCTTTGGCCTTGTTGCTGGAAACTTCAGTTGCTGGCTGAAGCCCAGGCCCATCTGGACGCGAGCCCTTTCCAAGGAGAGATGGCTGAGAGGAAGGGCCTCCAAGTCTTTGGGAAAATATCCTCAGCTCAGAGAGCAGTTTGTGTTTCATGTGAGTACACGTCTTGTGTATACACAGAAAGCAAGCTTCTTCCAGAAGTAGATGTGGAGATTGCAGTTCGGGGATGGTGCGGGGGGGGGGGGGGGTGTTTGAATCTCCAACAGCCCCCCCTCTGTAGGCTCAGGGAAGCTCTGGACCTAACCACAGAGGCGCCACTTACCCTGGCTTTACAAGGGTCTGTGACCCCTCCCAGAGCAACCCAGAAACGGTACCTCTCAAACTGGCTGAATAAATGGGTTATATACAATGTTTCAGAATCCCACGGGGCTCTTAGCCACCCCCTACTTCAGGCCCCTCATTTTTCTAGACGAGATAAAGGCATTTCAGGGAGGGTAAGTGACTTGCCAAGGCACAGACAATAGCCAATATCTGTGCCTCCAGGTCATAAGTCCCTACACAATTGTGGACCCTGGCTGCAATGGGATATTAAGAGAGGCCAAAGAAAAAGACCCAGGTCTGATTCCCAATCTGTCTGTAACCTCAGACAAGTCAGGTTCCTCTCTGGACCTCAGTTTCTTCATCTATTAAATGGGGATAATAGCACTCTTTGGGAAAATCCAGACTGGATGAAAAAGGTTTTTATAGACTTCAACCATGAATTGTCACAGCAAAATTAGAATATTATTTTCACAGCAAAATCTAGATTCTAGATTCTAGATTCAGGGGGTTCTCTCCCGGGTCACAGGATTCTTTCTCTATCCCTAAGCCTCCCCCCTACCCAATATACTAGTTAGTTTTATCATCCTGGCTGAAATAGCCTCACAAGACTGGCAAGGATGGCCACGCTAGACCTGTGCCCCTCTCCTCCCAGGAACCCTGAACCTCTTCTGACCTGGATATGCAACAGGGTTCATCGTGGCTGATCATTCCAGAAATCCATTCCAGGCACCTGAGTGGCTCAGTCGTTTAAGCATCTGACTCTTGATTGTGGCTCACAGTTTGTGAGGGCGAGCCCTGTGTCAGGCAGGCTCTGTGCTGACTGTGCAGAGCCTGCTTGGGGATTCTTCCCCTTCCTCTCTCTCTCTCTGCCTCTCCCCCGCTCTGTGTGTGCATGCCTCTCTCTCTTTAAAAAAATTAGTTTAATTATTATTTAATTATTAAATATTATATAACAAGTATGTAATAATATAACATAATATTATTGTTTAATTATTATTTAATAATTAAATAATTATTGAGAGACACAGAGCACAAGCTGGGGAGGGGCAGAGAGAGAGAAAGACACAGGATCCAAAGCAGGCTCCAGGCTCTGAGCTGTCAGCACAGAGCCCGATGTGGGGCTCGAACTCATAGACCGTGAGATCATGACCTGAGCCAAAGTCGGACGCTTAACCGACTGAGCCACCCAGGTGCCCTCCCCATTTTTTTAAAAAAACCTATTCAGGGGAGAATCTCCTAGTGAATTTGTGCTACTCTGGCTACCCCCTGCCTTAGTCCTTTAGTCTGCAAGCAATCAAGTCTCCTTCCTTACCCTTTGGGAGCTCCGACTGATTCCAGGAGGAATGCTGTGGAGTGGAGAACACGCCAGAGCTGGCAGGACTTACAGCTTACCACTGCCCAAGTGCAAGACTGGGGAAACCACAAACTGGACAGAAGAAGGGTCTTGTCCAAATCATGCAAGAGGCATGGGCTTTGAGGCAGGACCTCGCTGGGAGTCACAGCTCTGCCACCAGCGTGTGATTTAGGTAAAGGACCTTAGTTGAATCTCAGTGTCCATATCTGCAGAATGCACATAAAACTTATCTCCAAGTACTGACAAATAAAGGAAATAGTGGGTGAAGAGGCCTAATCACAGCGCCTATTACAGAGTAAAGTCTCAATAAATGGTAGCTTTTATTACAATAAAACCGAACATTTACAATGGAGGCAGAATGGCATTGTAATCAAGAATAAAGGCTTCAGGGGTGCCTGGGTGGCTCAGTCGGTTAAGCATCCGACTTTGGCTCAGGTAATGATCTCATGGGTCATGAGTTCGAGCCCCACGTCAGGCTCTGTGCTGACAGCTAGCTCAGAGCCTGGAGCGTGCTTTGGATTTTGTGTCTCCCCCTCTCTCTGACCTCCCTTGCTCACACCGTCTCTCTAAAATAAATCAAAATTAAAAAAAAAAAAAAAAAGAATGTAGGTTTTGCAGTCACGGCCTGAGTTCAAATCCAGACATTCCAGAAAATTCCTAACTTATGACCTAGGAGAGCAAGTTCTGTCATTTCTCTCTAACTCAATTTCTGCATCTGGGAAATGCTTAATCTCATATGGTTTTTAGTGAAAATTCTATAAACGAAGGTGGATAAAATACTCAGCATGGCCAGGAACACACTAAATGTGTGATTTGTGGTGGCTTCCGTTATCAAGGTCACTGGTAGTAGAGTCTCCAAAGTGGGGTACACAACAAACCATCAGGGTGCAGGACAAAAATATTACAACTTTCTAATTTTTTTTTTTACCTTGTCCTTTTCTGTTGCATTTGTGTTCGGTATATACAGGGAAACACGGGTGTTAGGGGTTCGGGCTGATGTGCACGCTCAGGGTCTGGACTTCAAGGGAACAAAGCAGATGGAGGAGACAGACCAGCATAAGAAAAAACATTTCTGTCCTCAAAAGGTATCTTGCGTGGTTTGGAGGAATAGAGAGAGTTTTAGGGAGGGAGGCAATGCTGAGCATGAGGGCGTGAAACCAGGTGTGTGGGGGCGAGTAAATGTGAGAATAATAAAAAACAACAGGGAAGGCCACACAAAAACTCAGCCAGACCTCTGTGCCGCAGGAAAAGCCTGGGACTCTAATTTGGGCCATGTCACTCTTTGCCCACTTATCCCTGGGGAGCTCCTTCAATGCAGGCTGTCTTATCCCAGCATTCAAGGCTCCCAACATGCCTCCTGATGTATTTGCCTTCCCCTCTCTCTTCTTCACCCACCACCCTACCCCTTCCCCACGAAGCCCACAACTCCTTCTACCAACATTTTCTATCTAGTCTTCTAGTATCAAAACCAGTGCTTTTTTTTTTTTTGTTAATTTTTAGTGTTTCTTATTTATTTTTGAGAGACAGAGCAAGCAGGGGAGGGTCAAAAAGAGAGGGAGACACAGAATCTGAAGCAAGCTCCAGGCTCTGAGTTGTCAGCACAGAGCCCAAAGTGGGGCTCAAACCCACGAACCGTGAGATCATGACTTGTGCCTAAGTCGGACACTGAACTGACTGAGCCACCCAGGCGCCCCTAAAACCAGTGCTTTTCAATTCTGGCTTCATTAATCCCACCTGGGGAGTTTTTCTAATTTACCAAAGCATAAAGTCAATCCCCAGAGATTCTGACTCATTGGTTCTGGAGTGAGGCCTAGGCTTTGGTAATTTTTAAAAACTTTCCTAGGTGATTCTTTCAACTCTTCCAGGAGCCAGGTGGGATTTCTCTTTCCTTTCAATCCCCCACAGTACTCAGAAACCATCTATAGTAGACTGGCTTGGGTCAACCATTGTGGATTTACCATTCCTCAAGTAGATGGCGGATGCTTGCCTCCAAGGTATTCTAGGAAAAAACTGACTTCAAACTCTCCAGGTTATCGGATTCCAGTCTGTCTGTGAGCTATTTTACAGCTCGGTAATTTGTAGGTAAATGGTGGTAATGTGTAAAATAATTCTTATAGACACGCTCATACTATTCTATCTGATAAAGGTTCAATTAATTTCCCTCTCCTGCTGGCAAAACCAGTTTGCCTCCATTTGAAAATTCCTTTAAAAAATCTATGGATTCTCTTTCAAGCTGGTTTTAACATCTGCGTGTCCAGTCATTAAGTTAGCAGAATAAAATTGAAGCACATGATCATTTTTATATCTTCTTTTGAATCATGATTTTACGGTTTCTTAAAAATTACTGTATCTGTTTCTTTGCGGCACCCCTTATCATAAGGTATGACTCATAAGGATTATTGGGTGAAATGCACTGAGTTGTTTTAATCCTTTCTTTAGTGATCCTCTGGGGGGGTAGAAAGTCACTCAGGAAAAGGACATCCAGCCTAGTGGTTTTCAAACTGTGCTTTATTCCTCATTATATAGCCAGGGGAGGAAAAACTTGAGGGATTAAGTAAAATTTGCCCAATGTCACAAAGAAACTTAGTGATTAAGCAGGGGCTCATTTTTCAAAAAATATTTACTGAGCATGTCCATTGGTTGGAAGACGGGGGTAGAATAAAAATTGAGACCGATGAATCTCCCACCCACACAAAGCTCTCAATCTAGCACAATAATCTGCAATAGTTTTGATCCTATTTACCACCAGTAACGCGAGACAAAAACCGAGCATTCATCATGAAAAATATATTTTGTAAAAGGCGAAAGATTTATACGATCTGAAGAGAAACCAGAGTATGATAAAAATATATTTTGTAAGCATGAGATTAAAGGCATATGTAAGAAGAGGTCGGTTTCTTCCTGTACCCCAGAAAATCATCTTCGCGCCCCCCAGGATGTGTGCACCTGACTTCCGAGGCCTCTGGCCTATAAAATCATGACCCTTCCTTGCCCTTGTCATGATGGCCCCTCCCCTAGCCATTCAGACACCAGGAGCAGCCCCACCGTCCTCAGGGAGCTAGCCTTTGATGAGGCCAGGGGAAATGCCATCCCTGGCCCTGTGCCTGCCCCCCCCCCCCCCCCCCCAGGCTCGAGGCACTCGGGTTTCTTAGAGAGCGGTGTCTTTCCCTCTCCTGACCCAGAACCATTGATCTCAGGGTTGGGCAAGGCCCCAGGAGATCATCGGGCTGTCCCAGGTTTGGTGTCAGATGGGACCGGGTTTGAACCCCAGTTCAGGTCGCTTTTGTGAGAGACAGCAATGTGTAGGGTCTAACGGGATGGAAGTTGGAGATGCACTGCCTGAGACTGAAGCCTGACCTGCTCTGTGAGAGCTGTAAGGCCTCGGTAAGTCCTTAGCCTCGTATGCAAAACAGGATAAAAATAGTGCTCAGCTCAGAGCAGGACAGAAAGGGTGAGGCCAGAAAGAAGACACACCTAGAGATTCAAAGGGGCCCTGACCCCCAGGAAACACGATGTTAGTACTATTTCTTCCCTAAATTTTTGAGGGCTGCCTTTCCACATCTGCAAAATAGGCATGGTAACAGCGTGTAACGTATCAAGGGTTCAGTCAGGGCCTGGCAAGCTGGACGCGTTCAATAAATCATGCAGGTTACCATTTTATTATTATTTCGGATGTACCAGGACACCCGTTTTACAGATGAGGAAGCTGAGGCTCAGGCCACCAGCCTTCTCGAGCACCACACCCTCCTGAGATGACAAAGGTAGCACTTGCTTCTCTGGGCACAGCACTCTACAGTTTACCAGGCACTCAAACACCTGCCGTCTTAGAATCTCATGAGGGTATCAACCTCATCCTTGTTTTGCAGATGGAGAATCTGAAACTCAAAGAACCCAGAGACAGTCATGTCTCCCTAGCCAGTCTCTGCGGGAGCGTCTCCATCCCAGGAGGAAAGGAAATGCAGTGGCTGTATTCCAAGCCAAGAAGTTTATAAGCATAAAGTCCCCCCTCTCAAACACTCCCTCTCCTCCATTGTGGAGGTGGGGGGGTTGGGGGTGGGAGTGTGGACAAGTCCTGGACTTGCATGCTCAGAAATCAGGGTACAGACCACATCCTGTGCTTTGTCCCCACCCAGGAAGTGCCTTGGAGAAGCTGGGTGGGGTGAGGCTAAGTGATACCACTGGGCCTCCCCGGAAAGTCCTAGAAAAATACAACATGAAGAGTCGTGTGGCCTGCACCCATTCTACTAGCTGGATGCCCTGGACACATCTCTTACCCTCTACAGAGGAAGGAACTGAGGCCAAGAAGGGTAGATGTGCCCGGGCCCCCACCTACTGAGAGGCCAGGGCCAGGTCTGGAGCCCAGCTGCACTGCAGATGCTCTAGACGCTGGCAGCTTCCCAACACTGCAGAACTCCCCCACCCCGTCCCAGGGGTCAGCTCCAGTAGGTGGGCTCCTGCCCTTCCCAAGGACAGCCCCCCTACTTTGCACACTGGTATCCACATTCTGTCCCCGGCAAGAGCTATGGCCCTTACCCAGAAACCGCAAATTTTCTGAATCTGAGCAGCCAGCGCCTTGGGAACAAAGGGTGGAAGGCAAAGGAAGATGGATGAGTGACTGTCACAGCTGCAGAGGGGGATGTGGGCCTGTGCCTCCCTCCCTGGCCCCACCCAACTCCCAGAATCCTGAGTCTGAGAACAGTTGAATCCTTGACCACCTGCGCTGGAGGCGGCAGCCAGTACAGCAGCCTTTGCAATATGGATGGTTACCCAAGGGGCCCAGAGAGGGAAGGGCCTTGCCCCAGGACCCCTCAGCACCTGGAACTGTAACCCTACTTTCCATGACTCCCAGGCCAGTGCCCTTTGCATGGCACAGGGCCTGCCAGCCGGAAGGGCAAGGTCTGTGGGAGCTGCACCTGGGCGGTCATTCACCCGAAGGGCCAAGCAGGACTGGGTATCCCTCCCGGGTCAGTGGGGCTAGCAAATTAAGGTGTGCTTTGGGTGGGGCAGGAGGGGGTAAGTGAGGGAAATGAGCAGAGGGAGGAAACCAGAGTCCTTTCACCAGCCTGGGAGCTATTTGGCCAAATTTGGAATTATCAGGAAAACCCAAGGGGTGTAGAGAAAAGGAAGGGTCGGGAGGAAGCAAAGGCTGGATTCTCTTAACAAAAGCCCTCTGCCCCCACCCCTACCCCTTACAAGGCCTACAGGGGTGGGCCAGGCCTCCCAAGCCTGTAATCAAGACTTCCCAAACTTGTAATCATTCCTTGCAACTGATAAATGTATCAGTTTTAACGATAGCCATCATTTCCACCAAGAGGGTGTGCGTTTATCGGCTCTGGACCATGGAAAAGGACATTGAGGCTCAGAGAGGGAAAGCTATGGATTCAAGGTCACACTGCAAGTCGACGGTGGAGCTGGGATTGGATTCAGTCCCACGCTGGTATTCTGGGAGTTATCTGAAGCTCCAAGAGCTTTGGTTAGGCCTAAAACGGGCTTCCGGAGAGCAGAAAGAAGGGTGGGGCCTCTGTCCTTAGAGCCCAGCTCCAAGTCCTCTTTAGGCCAGCGGTGGTTCAAAGGGGACGGGCGGGACCCTGGGGTGTGAACAAGTCAATCCCCCATCGGTCTGCACACAGAGCCCTCTTCCCAACAACACCGAGGAACCGCTGCACAAGAGGCTGGATGTATGCAGCCTCAGTCTTCTTTTGGCATTAGCCACACGCTTCCTTGCGGGTCCTTAGACCCCGGTCCAGCCGTCCCCAAGCCTAGGTCTTCTAAGTCTCTCCAGCCCCCGCCCCCTCCTAAAGCACGGCCAGCGCCCGGCTCGATATCTGCCCGGGTGACCCCAGCCCCTGGACCACACCCGCGGCAGGTCCGCCCGCTCCTCCCCCCTCCCTCCTTTCCCCTCCGGCCCTCCCCTCCCCCAGCTAAAGCGCCTTCGCCTTTGCTTCTAAGGTCAGGGCTCCAAATTTGCTCCACTGCGTTCCCCCAAGCACGTTCGGCCCGCGACCCTCCCGGGTTACAGCGCCCTCACGTTCCAGCCCCCAAGGCTCCCCACCTGCCCGCGCCCTCCACCTGCCCGCACCCCTCCTAGGCGGCTCGCGGGAGGCACAGGTCAGCAATGACTGGGCGTTTATTGCCCGACCCCGCAGCCCCCAGGAGGGGGATCCCTGGATGCGATCCCCACTCCGGCTACAAACCACTCACCGCGCGGCGGAGGCTTCCAGTCGCGGGCTGGGAGGCGGAGGCGCGGACGCGACGCGGAGCTCGCAGGGTGGGAGCCCGTTAGTCAAGCAGAAGCAGCAGCCGAGGCGCGGGGCGGGCCCGGACGACGGCGGGCGGCTGCTCCCCCGCCGGACACGTGGCGCGCAGAGGCCAATCGGGCTCGCCCCGCCTCCTCTCCTCCACCACCACCTCCCAAGTTCATTCGCTCCTGGAATCTTAGAATGTCACCAGCCCGGAGTGGCCCAGCCCGGAGGAGAGCCTACGTCAGTGCTCAGACCCCGCAAAGACCTAGGGAAAGTAAGGGGATATGGCCAAGGCCACTCAGCGCCAGAAGTCAGGGCTTCCGATTCCCTGATCTGGACGTTTCTCCCCCAAATTCCTAACTACTTGCCAAAGCTTTGTTGAGAAACAGATCATTGAGGCTTGACAAAATTGAGGCCAAGCACTTTATCTGCCTCATCAGATTACATTCCTCAGTAGCCCCATCACACCGGTGACATTACTTACCCACTTTCCGGAGCAGGAGAGCCCGGAGATGTCCAGGTCTTTGACCAACGTGGCACAGCTAGTAAGTTGTGGAGCTGGGATTCGAACCTGGACACAGAGACTCCAGAGGGACACATTCAAGCTTGACTCTGGGGAATGCATAGTTCAGAGGAAACACAAAGAGACCAGCTGTTAAAATCCAGGGATGTGTAGAATATTCTAGAATATAAAAAACAATATGCTATTTGGGAATCCAGAGGAAACTGAGAATGTTGTCCCACAGAATATTTGTAAAGACTTCCTGGAGGAGGTGGTCTACAGTAAAATTCAGTAGTATCTCCTACCCCCCACCCCGACTTAGAAGTTCTGCTCTGATGGGAGTGGCTGGGTAGTCAGTCAATTAAGCATCCCACTTTTGCTCAGGTCATGATCCCATAGTTCATGGGTTCGGTCCCACAGTTTGTGGGTTCAAGCTCTACGTGGGGCTCTGTGCTGACAGCTCAGAGCCTGCAGCCTGCTTCAGATTCTGTGTCTTTGTCTCTCTCTCTCTGCCTCTCCCCTTCTCTCTCTCTCCACCTCTCTCTCTCTTAAAAATAAATAAACAGTAAGAAAATTTTTTTAGAGAAAAAAGTTCTGCTTGGGTGAAAAGATGGGCAGATGGCAACCCTGGATTACCCACTCACCCGCTGAGTTTGCATGCGCAAGAAGACACTTCACTGCTTTGAATATCAATTTGCTCATCCGAAAGATAGGAATAACCAAAGCTTTTTCCAACGGCTGTCCTCAATCTGTCACCAGTTCAGAGTCCTCTAAGACTTCTACAAGGAGACTTGGTTGAAAAGTGTGTCCTTTCATCTATGTTTAGGGGCCAAGGGCAGGCCGCTCCAAGATGGGTCACGTTGGCATGGAGATTATTTTGAGTTAAAAGCAATCCATACCCAGGAGATTCAGGGAAAGCTCTTTACCTCCCCCTCAACTGCCTAAATTTACATTGGAAAGAGCCTATAGCAAGAAGAGAACTTTTAACAAGACATTACAATTTGCTTAAGAAACTTATTTTTATAACAGGGAAACCTTTATTTTCCAAACATCTTCTCCCACTTTCCTAATGGTCTTCCTTAGACCCCTACCACTCTCCTTAGCTCATGTAAGTGTCACGTTGTTTCAGTGCCTTTGGGATTTCCATGTCTGTGTGGTTTCTCCTTACATATGAAACTAAATTTGATTTTTTTTTCCTGTTAATCTGTCTCATGTCAATTTGATTCTTAGTCTGGCTAGAAGGACAGAGGGCAGAGGAATTTTTTTCCTCCCCAACATATTCATTCCCCCAACAACATGTACTGAGTACCTGATGCATGCCAGCTACTGAGCTGAGAGACAGAAGGGAGCAAATAGGAAGTGGGGCCCTGACCTGCCCTCACGGAGCGAGCGTCCACTCTCACAGAAGACAAATGGTTAGGTCATTGTTACAATAAAGCATGGACGATTGTAATCTGGAAACTATAAGGCACAATGTTGGCCCAGAGCAGATGAACCCAACCTAGGCACCCAGATGAGAGTGATGTTGGCCAGAAAGATGAATAGAATCTAGTGGGAGACTATGAAAAAATTAAAATAATTACCTTATGATGAGATCTGTTAAAAACAAAACCACAGGCCCAACATGGTGTCATCGAGGCTAAATTCACAAGCCATGGCTTGGAGATTAATACCTAATCTGTTTCAACTTCCCCCAGAAATGTAGGCTTAACGGATCGGTCAGGAACTTTTCAGTCAGTGCCAATGAATCTGCCACTGAGCACCCCTGCCCCCCCCCCCACCTCTGCAAAGAAAGAGAAGATAACTACTAATCTCCTTAAGGGAAAGCCACCTTGCCTGGGACACCCCTTTTCTTTTGCTAATAACTTTCTTGCTCACCCTCCTTCTATAAAAACCTATTTTGTGCAACTCTTCCAGGCTCCCCTCTACTTCCTACATGGGACAGTGCCCAATTCATGAATTATTTAATAAAGCCAACTAGATCTTCAAATTTACCTGGTTGGATTTTTTTTTTTTAACCAGCCTTCTGGTAGATGAAGCAATACCTTCTTAGACAGATTATAAAGAGGCTGGCCCCACTGAGGACGGAGGCGGGGCTCCTCAAACAGCATAATAGTAGCTGCTGTTCATTGAGCAATTTCAGCGAGCCAGGCAGTGCGTAAGAGCTTTGCTTGTGACGTCACACTTAATCTTCCCCATTCATAAGTTAGTCCTTATTCAGCACTTACTATGTGCCAAGCACTATTTTCAGAGCTTTATCAGCAAACAAAATGAGGATCCTTGCTCCCGTGGCCTCTGCATTCCAGCAGAGGGGAGGTAGACACACGCTAAGTAAACGTGACAGTATCTTAGTCGGTGACCAGGGACAAGTGCTGTGGACAAAAAGAAGAAAAAGCCGGTGAAGATTCCCAGGATGACTGGAAGCTGCAGTGTTCTGTGGGTGGTTGGCAGGGCCTCCACGAGAGGGGGAGCTCTGAACAGCAGTGTGGAAGGTTGAGGAAGGTAGCCGGACTGCGGGGAAGAGTGCTTCAGGCAGCGGACACAGCGGGGGCAAATGTCTGGAGGCAGCAGGAGGCCTGGAGGGTTCCAGGCACAGCAAGGAGGCCAGTGTGGCTGGAGTGGAGGGAGGGCAGGGCGGGTACCGGGAGAGCAGAGATAAGGAGGGACCCAATCAAAGAGGGGTGAGGGAGGGGCTTGCGGGCCTTGTAAGGACTATTTTTTACTCTGAGGCATTTGGGGAGCTGTTGCAGAATGTGGAGCCGAGGTCGGACAGGATGTTTGTTTACGTCTTTCCTCGGAGGTAAAATTGCCATAACATAATGTCAACCATTTAGTGACATTTAGTACATTCACATTGTGCAACCACGCATTCTGCGTAGTTTCAAACCAGTTTCATCCCCCTCAAAGAAAACCAGTGTCTATTAAGCAATCACCATCCTCCTCTCCCCCAGCTCTTGGAAACCACCAATTTGCCTTCTGCCTCTACAGATTTGCCTATTCTGAGCGGGTCATATAAATGGAATGGTGCTATATGCGGCCTTTAGTGTCTGGCTTCGTTCACTTAGCATAATGGTATTCGGGTTCTCCAGAGAAACAGGGCCAACAGGGTATGTAGAAATAGATATATAGAGGAGAAGATTTATTATAGGAATTGGCTCAGGCAGTCATGGAAACTGAGAAGTCCCATAAACTGCTGTCTGCAAACTGGAGAACGAGAAACGCCAGTGGTGTGATTCAGTGAGAGTCTGCAGGCTTGAGAATGGGGTGGTCTGAAGGCAGGAAAAGATAGACACCCCAACTCGAGAGCTGTGGGGCACCTGGGTGGCTCAGTTGGTTAAGCATCCAACTCCTGATTTTGGCTCTGGTTGTGATCTCCCAGTTCTTGAGTTTGAGCCCTGCATCAGGGCAAAGTACACAGAGCCTGCTTGGGATTCTTTTTGTCCCTCCTCTGCTCTCTCCTTCTCTCTCAAAAATAAATAAGAGAGAGAAAGAGAGAGAGAGAGAGAGAGAGAGAGAGAGAGAATGCTGCATTGGCCCTTTCTTTACCATTGTCATGTGTTCCATTAGCCCCTCAATGGATTGCGTGATGCCTGACCACATTGGCGAGGGCAGCCCTTACGCGGTGCACTGTACCAGATGCTAATCTCTCAGGGAATCCTATGCCAACCATCACAGACACACCCAGAAATGATGTTTTATCAGCTCTCCGGGCATCCCTTAGCCCAGTCAAGTTGACATGTAAAATTAACCATCACAGTAATGGTCTTGAGGTTCCTAATGTTGCAACATATAACCGCACTTCATTCTTTTTATGGCTGAATAATGTTATTGTAGGGATATATCACATTTTGCTTATCCCTTCTTCGGCTGATGGGCACTTAGTTTTTTCCTCTTTTTGGCCATTGTCAGTAGGGCTGCTACAAACATTTACTTACAAACACTTGTTCGAGTGCTTGTTTTCAGTTCTCTTATGTATTTACTAAGAGTGGAACTGCTAGTCCGTATGCTGATTCCATATTTAACTGAAGAACCGCTGAGCTGTTTCCACAGAAACTGCACCGATTTATATTCCCACCAGCAATGCACAGCGTTCTCCATGTCCTTGCCAACACTTGTTATTTTCTGGTTTTTAGTTTTTGTTTAATACCGTCCTAGTCAGTGTGAAATGGTATCTTGTGGTTTTATTTTCCATTTTTGTAACTAAAGTATTTTTGGTATCTCATGATTTTGATTTGCATTTCTCTAATGACTAATGATGTTGAGCATCTTTTCATGTGCTAATTGGCCATTTGTACATATATCCTTTTGAAGAAATGTCTATTCATGTCCTTTGCCCATTTTAATTTTTTTCCTTTGCTTGTCTTTAATTGGTTGTCTTTTTGCTGTTGAACTGTAAGAGCTCTTTATATACTCTGGAGATGATATATTTCTGTGTCAAGAATACTGAATATTAATGGGGGCAAGAGTAGGAGCCGGGGATCTGTTAGAAAGTTTTTGTAGTAATCTGAGTGAGAGATGCTGGTGGCTTGGCCAAAATGGAATAAAAGTTGGTGAGAAGTGGTTAGAGACTGGATATTTTTCAAGGTAGAATTAACATGGTTTCCTGAAGGATTGGATATAAGGTGAGCGAGAAAAAAGAAGAGCCAAGAATGACTTCAAGGATCTTGGCCTGAGCCACTGGAAGGATGGAGTTACTGTGAACTCTGATGAACAAAATTACAGGAGGAGAAATTTGGGAGTGAAAGTGGGAAAATGATTGACTTCAGCTTTTGACCAGTTTGTTTAAGGTTTCTATTAGACATCCAAGAGGAGATGTCAAAGAGGCATTTGGATAGACACATCTGGCATTCTAGAGGTTGGGGCTGGAGATACAAAATTGAAAGTCACAGGCATATAAATACTGTTCAAGGCCAGAGAAAGCAATAAGCTCATCAAAGGAGAAGAGAACCCAGGGTCACTCCTACAATAAGAATCAGAAAGAGGAGAAGGGTCCAGCAAAGGTGCCTGGGAAAGAACCGGCAGTGAGGTGCAGGGAACCCAAGAGTGTGTGGTGTTTCGGAAACCAAGGGAATGAAAGTGCTTCAAGGAGTAGGCAGTGTTTAGTTGTGCCAAATGTTGCTCTTAGGTCTAGTGGGACAAGACCCAAGAGTCCATCACCCACTGTATTTAGTAACACGAAGGTCAACTTTTCCTATGAAGAGCAGATTCCGCAGAATGTTGGGGACAAGGGCCTTATGGGGACGGGCTGAGGAAAACAAGTGCAGACTCCTTCATCCGGGAGTTTTGTCACAAAGGCCAGCAGAGAGGAAATGGGGCATTCCTGGTGGGGACAGGGATCAAGAGGAGAGTTTTGGTTTGTTTTTTGTTTAAGATTGATTGGTGAAATCACAGCACATTTGTGAGCTGGAGGGAATGATCAGATAGAGAGTGAAGAAATGAAAAGAGAGAGGAGCAATATTTGGAGAGAGGCATTTGAAGAGAAAATACAGCGTTTGCCCAAAGTCAGCCCAGAGGACTGAGGCAGGATTGAAAGCCTGGTCCCCTTGACTGCCTGAGCCCAGGGCCTCACTCCCTGAAGTGCAGAAAAAAATATACTGCTCATTTTCTTTGAATGGCCATCTTATTTCTGGGAATCAGTCCTAAGAAAAATAATTTGAAATACAGAGAAAGCTTTTTAGGTCCCACACCATATTTTTTAAACACAGAAAGGAAACAACATAACCATCCAGGGGCTGTAGAGTAGCATATGTGACACAATGTCATCCGCTGGTGGGAACAAAGGCTGGAAGGAGGCAAATATTGGACGGAAACAACACTGAGATGACTTCATCTTTTTGGCTCGGGTCCAAGCCCCCTCCTACATGGAGTGGATCTTCCAAAATGTTTGTGAGAGAGAAACAGTGTAGTATGGAGGTGTGGGCAGAACAATGGACCGGGATTTCAGATTGTCTTCCCTCTCTCTCCCTCTCTCTCTGAGCGGTAGTTTCTCTGATTTCAGGAGCAAAGCCTCTGGAGAGCTACAAGTGGTCGAATACTGCCACCTGCTGGCAGGTCCCAGTTCTGCCGGCCTCCATCAGGAGAGTGTGCCAGAAAAATGGGTCTCTCTTTTGTTTAAAGGAAGGAGCCCGAGGGCATACTGTTCATTTGACCACCAGCAAGACCCTCTTCCTCCACAAGGAAAGCCTATCTCAGTGTCTGGAATTCCTTGGAAAGACTTGGGGATTGCTTCTCAGTGTGGGAAAGAACGTAAGGAGTTTCTAATCACTTGGCGTGAAGCAGATTATTTTTGTCTGTAAGTCTCAGGGATGTGAGGACACTTAGTTTTGGGCAACGGTCACTCAGAGGGTGGCGAGATGGAGAAATGGAGTGCAAACAAAAAATAGGCTTACAAGTCACAGAATCACTTTTCTCATGATTTTTATTGTTTCTCTTGTAAAAATATTAGGTGTTCATTATAGATAATCAAAAGATGAAAATAATTTAAAGCTGTAATCTTACAATCCAAAGACCCCCTACGTTAACACAATGATTAGCATCATTCTTTTATTATATAACAACATCAACAGCAATAATAATAATAGCAATGCTTATGGACCACGTATGTGCCATTCATACTTTTATTTGCAAAAATAAGAAATATACTTTTATTTGCAAAAACCTGGAACTTATTGTGAATATTATTTTATCTCTGATACACCTTAATTTGTTACAATGTTTTATGTGATTAAATATTCTTCAAAACATTTTTATTTTATTTATTGATTTAGTTTTTTAAAATGTTTCTTATTTATTTTTGAGAGACAGAGACAGTGCAAGCAGGAGAGGGTCAGAGAGAGGAGAAACAGAATCTGAAGCAGGCTCCAGACTCTAAGCTAGCTGTCAGCACAGAGCCCGACATGGGGCTCGAACCCACAAACTGTGAGATCATGACCTGAGCCGAAGCCGGATGCTTAACCCACTGAGCCACCCAGGCTCCCCTTCTTTAAAACATTTAAAATAACACTATCAAATTCCACGATATGGTAATAGTATAATTTATTTATCTAATCGTCTATTTTTGGACATTTAGGTTGATTCTGAATTTTTTAGGATGACTCCGAGATTGTTTCCTAAAACATGAACTCCAGATGAAAGAGTAATGAATATTTTCGTAGGCTCCTCATCTTTCCAAATTGCCCCCCATTGAGGGAGATCCAGCCATGCTTCACTCACAAGGTGGAAGAGAAACCACTGAACCTTAGGAACCTTTATATTTCATAAATCACAAAGCACGTCTGCACGCATGGTCTCTCCACCGTTGAGGTAGACAGGGCAGGCACTCCAATCTCCTCTAAGAGACCTGGACCCTGGGACCCACGGAAGCTCCATCACGTAGCTGGCCTAACATAGCTATTTAGAGCCTGACCTCAGACAGGAACTAGGTTTCTTAATGCCGTACTGTCGCTTGGATCCCACAAACAAAGTCGCTTCTTGTAGGCTTAACAGCACATTTAGATTTTCAGAAGGCTTCTTTGACTGAGTGCATTACAGATCTGCCAGGCAGCCTATCACCCCACAGCGAAGTCAAGCCAAGAGACTACCTTTACCGTCAACTGCAAAGTTACAGGAAAGCCAGGGTCACTTGGAAGAGGCTTGAAAGCAGCTGTAATTAGACAAGGCTGGGTAGTACTGTGCCTTAGAGCACAGTCTTTAAATTAAAAGCAAAAAAGCCCTAGGGTTCTGTTTCTACCGCAGTGTAGCTGAGTGACCATTAACCATTTTTATTCCCCCATGAGATTCTGTTTTCTTAGTTATAATATATGAGTATTATAAAATATCTACTTAACAAGTTTGGTGTTGGATATGAATCACTTAGCAGCAATTAGCACATAGTAATGAGACAATAAATGAAAGCATTGTTGCTAATATTATGATTATTTATTAAATGTATGGAGTCCTAATCTATCATTAATAAGAAGTAAGAGTTCTGGCTGGTTCTGTGACTGCAAAGATTCCCTTGGGGATTCTTGGGGCGCCTGGGTGGCTCAGTAGGGTGAGCGTGCAACTTCAGCTCAGGTCATGATCTCACAGTTCGTGGGTTTGAGCCCCGTGTCCAGCTCTGTGATGATAGCTCGAAGCCTGGATCCTGCTTCAGATTCTCTCCCTTTCTCTGTCTCTCTCTGCCCCTCTCCCACTAGTACTTTGTCTCTCTCTCGCAAAATAAACATTAACAAAAAAATTTTTAAAGATTCCCTTTGTTCTTATTCGTGAAGACTGTGAGTGTCTAACCTTGAATTCTAAGGTTCCATTTACTGTTGATGAACCTGTAAGTGTTTGCTTCAGGATTCTGTGGGATTAAGATTCTGTAACTCTGAGATTCTCTTTCTGGGATTCCAAGATCCCATGACTCACTTGAAATTCTATTGAAACATTCCATTTCCATGAAATGAAGGCTCTTCTTGTAAGTCTGGAAGCTTACTAATGGAAGCATATTATTCATGTGAATTTCTCCTTAAAATAGCATTTCTTCAGAAATTCCTTTCTAATCCTTTCCCCAGAGCACTTTATTATTTATTTATTTTATTTATTTTAATTTTTTATTTTAGAGAGAGCAAGCAGGAGATGGTCAGAGGGAAAGATAGTGAAAGAATCTTAAGCAGGCTCCATGCTCAGCTCAGTCCCACAACCCTGGGATCATGACCTGAGCCCAAATCAAGAGTCAGATAGATGCTCAACCGACTGAACCGCCCAGACGCCCCTCTCCAGTGCACTTTATACACCCCTCCCCATTGCCTCCCCTAGGATCCTATTCTTTCTCATCACAACACTGTCCTAACTGGTGATTAATTACTTGTGTGGTTTTGGCTAATATCTGTCTCCATTGCTTGGTAAAGTAGATTCTCAGTAAATATTTGATGGATGAGACAAATGAATGAATACTTCAATTCAAAGCTTCTGTATCAATCCCCAAGGTCTACTATTCTAGAATCTTCCCACTTCCCATCCCTAGCCCACCAGAGGGCTGACACCCAGGAAGGGAATGACCTTTCTAATTCTGTGATGTTGTCTGGCATGTGTGTACCCCACCCCCTCTGTTCCCCACTCCTTATTTTACCCTTTGGGAACGTGGGTTAGAGAGAAGGCTGTCTCTGCTTCTGAAACCAGGCTGGAGCAGCTCATTTATTTACTCAGCAGATGCTTGTCCAGGGCCCACAAAGTAGCAGGACTGGGATAAAGGGTGAGCAACACAGACCGGTTGCAGCTTTCACAGCGCTCATGCCCTGCAGGCTGGGAGCCAGACATTCATGATGCAATCACACAGATTCCCATAAACGACACTGTGTTAAGTGCTGGGGAACAGAGGGCAACGGGGTGCTCCTAGAGCGTCTAACAGCCCACAGTCCAGACCCAGGACGCTGGGCGCAAGGCCACAGTGGGCATTCTCTAGGGCCTTGGGCTGGGCTGCACGGACACTCTCTTGGTGCAATCCGTCCCCTGGGGAACAATCAGTGAGAACTTGGGTTCAAAGCGGCGGTGCCCCGCCTCGCTCCCAGCACCTCCCTTGAGAGCACGCTGCCCACGTGGCTGGAAGCTACACCATCACTTCTCAGAGCGCTTCCACTCCTTGAAGGACTCGGTCACTGAAAGGAGGATGTTAAGGCCCTGAAAGGCCAGAGCTCTAAGTGTCCTTAAACGGATGGAGAAACTGAGGCTCAAAGAGAAGAGACTGCTCAACGTCATATAGCAAGTGGCAAGGTGAGAATGGGGACTCAAGTGCCCAGGCTCCCCATTCTCTGCTGCTCCCCGCCCCACCACACTACCTTCCGAGAATGCCCCTTGAGGTTGTACAGAGGGAATCTTGTTTCAACCAGAAGGCTTACAACCAATAATTAGCATGTACACAAAACTGCAGGAGAGGAAGAGGCTTATGGCTACATTTGGAGGGACTTGCCTGGTGGTGTTTGCTTAGTCACAAACATAGATGAGTGAGACTACATCGGGTCACGTGTCTGTGTTGAATACCATTCTTGTATTTAACAAGCATTTTCTGCAAGGAAACGTAGCTATTTGAGCCCTGAAGTGCTAGTTCTTGCTCTTTGTAGCATTGTTTCTGATAGCAAAAATGGAAACATGCTGCATGTCCTTTCCTAAGGGAATAATAAACAGTAGAGCCAAGCCATAGAATACTGTGTAGCACTTTAAAAAGTATAAAAGGAGGTCCAGATGGGGGCCTCGGAACATTGTTGAGTTCAGAAGAAAAGCAAGTTTGGGGTGCCTGGGTGGCTCAGTCGGTTAGGTGACCTACTTCAGCTCAGGTCATGATCTTGAGGTCTGTGAGTTCGAGCCCCGTGTCTGACAACTCAGAGCCTGGAGACGGCTTAGGATTCTGTGTCTCCCCCTTACTGCCCCTCCTGCCCTCACACCTCTGTCTTACTCTCTCAAAAGTAAAGAAACATTTAAAAAAATTAAGAAAAGAAAAAGAAAGTTTAAGAAAACTACTCATAGTGCAAAACCATCTACAGAAAAACGAATTCACAAAACAATCCTTTATTTCCCTATGGATACACATATACTTATATCAATGCATAAAAAGATCTAGAACACACACCCAGGCAGTAACCCCTGAGGAAAGCAAAGGGAAGGAGGGTCAAAGGGAACTTAAGCTTCACATGGAATATTTTTTGAGAATGAATCTTATTTACATATTATTTACTTCAGGAAAATTATTATTTTTCTTTAAAAATTTTTTATGTCTTTATTTTATTTTGAGAGACAGAGACAGAGAGCAAGTGGGGGAGGGGCAGAGAGAGAGGGAGACACAGAATCTGAAGACAGGCTCCAGGCTCTCAGCTGTCAGCACAGAGCCGGTCGCGCGGCTTGAACCCAGAACCATGAGATCATGACCTGAGCTGAAGCCGGACGCTGACTGAGCCACCCAGGCGTCCCAGGAAAATTATTCCTTTAATAAATATTAACCTTTAGGGCAAGAGTTGACCAACGTTTTCTGTAAAGGGCCAGTGGTAAATATTTGCGGCTCTGTGGACTTCGACTCTCTCACAGCTGCTCCATCGGGAGGTTGCGGTGTAACGGCAGTTTTAGAGAGTACCACTGGAGTGAGTGGGGCCGTTTTCCAGTACTGCTCGATTTATGGACGCTGAAATTTGAATTTTATATCATTTTCATGTGTCTCCAAATATGGATTTTTCATCATTGAAAAATGAGAGGGGTGCCTGGGTGGCTCAGTCGGTTGACCGTCCGGTTTCGGTTCAGGTCATGATCTCACAGTTCGTGGGTTCGAGCCCGGCATAGGGCTCTGTGCTGACAGCTAGCTCAGAACCTGGAGCCTGCTTCAGATTCTGTGTCTCCCTCTCTCTCTGACCCTCCCCTGCTCACGCTGTCTCTCTCTGTCTCTCAAAAATAAATTAAAAACATTAAAAAAAAAAAAAATAAAAGAAAGTAAATAAAAAAATAAAAATAAGAAGTGCTCACTTTGGCTGCGCATACTCGGAAACTGGGACTCGTGAAGGCTTCCATATGTATATTTTTTTCAACGTTAAGCCATTCTCTGCTCAGGGCTTGGAGAGGTGGGCTGCAGCCCGCAGCTTTGGCCCTGCCAGCCCCTGCTTTAAGGCTGGTTCAGGCCCCACCCCCTCCTAGCCACACTCACCTCCTCTGTCCTCAAGTAGTCCTGTCCTTGAGGCCCGGTCATGACCCTTCTGTGACCCTCAGTGGCCCGAGGCTGCCTCCCAGCTCTCCCTGCCAGCCCTTGGGGACACTTCCCTACTGGCCGCACAATTGTTTTTTCCTGAGCATGGCTCTGAATAGCTTCATTCACCTTGACCCGGGGAACTCAGAGAAAGGAATTTGGTTTGGAGTCCTGGAGAAGCCAGGAATTGGCCTCTGATTTGCCATTGAAATCAGGTCCCCTCCTTCGCTTTCCCCCTGTCCCTCCCCTCTTCTCTGCTCACAGGGTGTCCCCCCCCCCACAGTCTCTGAGCCACATCACCGAGGTTCTAGTCTTCTGCGCAATGGACCCCAGAGCCCGCTGCTGGCTGTCCTGGTGCCAGCTCTTCTGTGTCATTTCAGGTATGGATACCTACCTCAAATCTTTTTATTCCCTGGGGGCCCTGAAACCGCCCCCCCCCCCACCTTGCCTCTGTCTTTCCCAGAGGCACCCTGTTCACAGCATGGCGGGGAGGGGGACAATGAGCACTGGACTGTCCATGGACTGTCTGTGCCGCCTCGGCAGGGTCTCCTCTCTGAGCTCAGCTTCTTCATCTGTACAATGACAAGGAGGGACTGAGTGATCTTCCAAACCCTTTCCAAACCCCTTGGTGTTTAATGACAACACAGGCAAAGCACTCCGGGCACAGCTCCTGGGCGCCTGTTAATTTTCAGCTCAGGTCATTATCATCTCCCCGAGATCCCGAGATGAGACTTGGCATCTTCCAAGAGTTTTCCTAGGTGACTTGTTGACTTGGCAAACCCACAAGCTCCAAAGCTAAGGACATCCTGATGGCTCCCTAAGAGCCACTTCCCCCACAGCCCAGTGGCCCTCCTACTGGGAGGTGGAGCCTCTGCTGAAAAGGTGTTTGCAGCACCTCCACTCCCTCTGCTGCCCCCCCCCCCCCCCCCCCCCCCCCGCAAGTGGGGCTCCTCTGGGGCCCTGTCAGAATGGATTCTGCCAGCACAGCCCCAGCTCCAGGGGCCACTCTAACCCAGCCGTTGGCTGGATTTTAACTCCATATCAAATAGGATGCTAGACCCAGAACCCAGAGACCCCTCCAGCCGGGCTGCCCTGACCTCAGCTTCTCCATCAGGGCAGTCAGAGAACCAGTGGTACCCGGAGAGCTCTCTGATCCTGCCCTCTGATTGGCTTGCTTCTGCTTCCTGAAAGACCTCTATCTATGGAAGTCTGGCTTTGAAAGCCTTGGCTTTACATTTGCCTTTTTAAAAGTTTACTGTTTGTGGGAGGCAGAAGTCTCCGTCCTACTCCCCAGAACCTTACCCGGCAAAGAGGTGCTAAGGCTGGAGATGGAAGCGAGTTTGCGAATCCGTTGACCTTCATGTAGGGAGGTGGTCCTGACGATTCATTCATTCAGGTGGCTCAGTGTAATCACAAGTCTCCTTGAAAGTACAAGAGGGGCTCAGAGGAAGACGCAGGACCCGGGAGGTGCTGGCTCGAGGAAGATTTCCAACAGTGCCGGCTTTGAGGATGGATAAATGGGGCCATAAGCCAAGGAATGTGGGCAGCCTCTAGAAGCCAGAAAAGGCAGGGAAAACACATTTTCTGAGAGTCTGCGGAAGGACTGCAACCTGCTGACACCTTGATTTTAGCCAGTGAGACCCACTTTAGACTTCTGACCTCCAGAATCATAAGATAATAAATTGATGTTTTGGGTTTTTTTTTAATGTTTATTTTTGAGAAAGAGAGTGAGAGGCAGTGCACAGAGTAGGAGTGGGGAGAGAGAGGGGGACAGAGGATCTGAAGTATGCTCTGTGCTGACAGCAGGCAGCCTGATGGGGGCTTGATCTCAAGAACTGTGAGATCACGACCAGAGCTGAAGTCTGACGCTTAACCAACGGAGCCACCCAGGTGCCCCTAAGTTTGTATTGTTTAAACTACTAAGTCTGTGGTAATTTGTTACAGGGACAATAGGAAATGAATACACTATTCTTGACAACAGCAATTTATTGAGCTTCTGTTATAAGCCAGGCACTACACTCAGTGTCTCATGTATATTATCTCATTTAATATGCATAACAGTCCTGCAAGGTGGGTGTTTTTGTTCCCATTTTTTAAATGAAGAAAATGGGGCTCAGAGAAATTATATGACTTGGCCAAGGCCACATAGCTAGCTTGTAGTGGAGCAAAGATTCAAAGCCTAACTCTAAACCACTAGCTCTAAAGTCCATCCTCCACCAGCTCACCCAGGCTCCCCAGCGCTTCTCTGGAGTGGCCTAGATAACTCCTTAGAGAATCTTTGTTTTTAGATGCCAGACTGCAGTGTTCTAGGTCACCTCATTAATATACTGAGCCTAGCTGTTCTCTCTGAGGCTTAGTTTCTCAACCTGTAAAAAGGGGATAATGATGCTTGCTGGGCACGCTTTTCGGGCTATGGCAAAAATTAAACCAGACAGTGACTTGGAAAAATTGTGAACTAAGTGCTCTCTCCGTGTAAGAAATTCAGAATAAACCCACTGCCAAACTAGCGCAACTTCCCCAAACCATCCTAGTACCCTGTCCCTCCAGGGCCAGGCGAGGTCCCCAGGATAGATGGCCCCACTAGGGAGACCTTTTATGTTGTCGTGAAATAATAGAAAACAAATATATTGACCTCTGCCCCTAGTTCCTGGCACAGGGCTCCTTAAAACCTTTGGAATTTCCTAAGTGTTAAGAACACTAGGAGCATCTTTTGTTCTAATATTTGCCCTGTGTTCCTGACACAGAGTTCTTAAATCTCTTGGAATTTCCTGGGAGATAGGAGTATCTTTTGTTCTAAGAAAGAGAAAATTGGGGGCTGAAGCAGTAGACAGGCACGAGACACAACTCTGCTTTCTCTTCCATGGGAAGAAAAATTAGATCAGTAGTAAAAGTTGAAGATAGTGGGTCAGCATCTGAAAGGTCTTTCTAGCAGTCACAACTACTCAACCTTAAGATGTGCTTCTGGGGGCACCTGGGTGGCTCAGTTGCTTAAGCATCTGACGTCAGCTCAGGTCATGATCTCACGGTCCATGAGTTCGAGCCCTGTGTTGGGCTCTGTGCTGACAGCTCAGAGGCTGGAGCCTGCTTCGAATTCTGGGTCTCCCCCTCTCTCTGCCCCTCCCCTGCTCATGCTCTGTCTCTCAATAATAAACATTAAAAAAAAAAAAAAGATATGCCGCTGGCGAAGCTGTCATGAGTCCTGGAGCCAGGCCGATCTGGGTTGGAGTTCCAGGTCTTCTGCTCCTTGACACACCACTGGCAGAAAGTGAGGTTCCGTGAGCCTCAAGGTCCTCATCTGTAAAATAAAAATAATACTTACTTTGCAGTTATTAAGAGGATGAAATAAAAAAATATAGAGAAAGGGACAGGTACTATCCCAGAAACACTGCAGTCAGCATCAGTGGTAGCTCTGGAGTGGACTAGATAACCCCTTAGAGAATCTTTGTTTTTAGATGCCAGACTGCATTTCTTTATTTATTATTTAGTAATGCTAAATACTGAGCTCCCCATCACTAGGCATATCTAAGTGCAGATTAAGTGACCTGTTTGGGAGCATGCTCTAGAAGGTTTTGAAAGATTGGTGGCCACTTGGATAAGAGAGTGTGTAAGGTCCTCTCCATAGCTCCCCACCCTCACAGTTTCATTTCTAAGGAACTCAGTCTAAGCAATCTGATCAAAGGTGCATGCGGATTATTATTGCAGAACTGACTATTTTGGCTAAGAATGCAGAAAAACCCCAAATGCCCAACAATGAAGAAATGAATCATGATACATCCCTACCATGAAATACCAAGCAAATTGTTTGGAATGTTTTAGTACACATGTTTATTGACATGGGATGGTAATCACAACATAGTACTAAGTGAAAATGCAGATTATTAAAAATACGTGTTATCCTGTTCCATTTTATTTTTTAACCATTTCACAATGTTTGCATTAAAAACAGAAACTTGGAAAAATATGCTTTAAATATTCATGGTGGTTATCTCTGGATGGTAACCTTTGGAGCAAATTAAATCCTTTTGTTCAGGTTTGTCTACATTCTGTGATTTTTCTCTAAAGAGAGAGGATTACCTTTGTAGTAGTAATAAGCATAAAGGGTAACAGAGCTCTGAGGCTCTGTCAAATGCTGGGGTGAAGAGAGGACTCTATCTGAGATGAACAGTGAAGGCTGGTGACCCTAAACCCACACTGTCTCTCGCAGCTGAAATCCAGGAACATGGCAGAACTCCAAAGGCTCAGGAAAAGAGAGCCCTCAAAGCAGCCAGCCCCGGAGAGGTGAAGCCCCCAGGAGCCCCAGGTGGGGAAAGACCTAAAGCGGACCTGAGCCGGGAGACCCTGCAGATGAAGACCGCACCCCCCCCCCCGCAGATGCTGCAGCCCCACGTCTCCCAGCCCCCTCCATCCTGACCCAGGTGTTAGGGAGGGTCTGCTCCCAGAAGGTGGGGGACTCTCTGAGCCTGCGGGCTGGTGATGCCCTGGAGCTCTGCTGCCAGGGGAAGGGGGTTCGCTGGATGGTGTCCCAATACCTAGAAGAGAAGGGCAAAGAACGTCTGAGGTATGCCATGGGGTTGCTCCTGTGATTGCCTGAACGGGTTCAGGAGGAAGGCAGCAGTTCACACACGATTTGATGACACTTTTCATAGGGATGAAAATGGCCCAGAACCCACAAGGGGCTTCAGTTAGGCACAACTACAGGCATCTGAAATAGTAAGATGCGCTCACAAGACCCGCCAGATGTGGAGTGGTTTGACAGGACAGAGCCATGGCTTCCCCCAACCCTGGAGGTCACTTCCGGGGGCAGCAAACGGTGCCCATAGGGAGAAGGGTGGCAAATGTACGGGAAAGAGGCCGTCGGACCTATCTGTGCTTGAATGTCTGGCAGAGACACCCTCATGTCAGGGATGCCATCACACGGGAGGCAGAGATGAAGGCTAAGTTGACCCCACCAGCATTGCTCATGCCAAGTCCAGAAGAAAATCAGGCAGAGGCTGGGGTATAAAACTGGGTTCAGGAGATTTATCTACCCTCTCTCAATTCAGCCTCTTAAAGAGAGATTTCTTGGGACCCTGCCTCCTTTTGGGGGTGGGGTCGCTTAGAAGGCATTTACTGGCCTGAAGAGCGAGACACAAGGAAGGAGCCAAGGAGCACAAAGGCATTGGAGGGATGCCATTTGCAATGTAAGGACAAGGTCTGTGCAATCAGAAGATGTGCATGAGGCCAGAGACATAGGAGAGCAATCTGCAAATTCCCACAGCCTAAGTGGGGAAGGGGGACTGTCAGCCGACTCAAGGCTGTTGACTAGGTGTCCCAGGCCACCCCCATCCCCTGCCTACCTCGCCCTGGCCCAGCCCCATGCCTGTCTTTCAGAATCAAGCACTTAGCCATCACAGCCAGCTGCAGCTGGTGAACCCCACGGGCGCGGACACGGGAATACAGCTGCCAGGCTTGGCACTGCCGGGATGCCACATGTACGGAAGGCGAAGACCGCCAAGGAAAGACCTTCATCTTCTTCCCAGGTGCCCTGGAGTCAGGTCTCCAAGAGCATCAGTCAAAATGACAAAGCTGGAACCGCAAACTGGTCTTCAGCTGTCAGTCTAGAACCCCTTACCAGAGAGGAAAAAGCACCCCAGAGCGGGAATGGGGCAGGGAAAGTGGGATGTTAAGTCCCCATGAGGGACCTCATGTTCATAGGTGGTGGCAGAGCACCAGGAAACAACTGATCTGTGCCAAGCTCATTCTTCTCTCTCCCTCCTTCCTTCCCAGACCCAGAGGAGCTCTTTGTCCCCACTGAGGATTATTATGAGGTGGTGCAGTTGCACAGCCATCAATCGGTCCTGCTTCCCTGCCAGGTGACCAACCCTCTGGCCCATGTGACACTACACCAGGAGTTTCTCCCCGAGGAAGTCCCAGTGGATGGGATACACATTCCTTTGATGTGAAGAAGGGCTTCACCATCCACCGGCCCCGAGCATCCTTGGCTGGCTCCCTCTTCTGTTTGGCCAGCCTGGGCTGCTTAAGACAGATCTCTACCAAGTACATGGTGATCTACATCAAGTGTGTGTGGGCCTAGGGTCTCGGTTAGCAGGGAAGGGAGAATATGGGGACAGATGCCTCCTTTAGGGACCTCAGATTTGAGTTCTGTGGATCATGGAATGCTGAACAACCAACCAGCTTTTGACAACACCCCATGTAGTCAACCATCTTGTCCAGACAGGCATCAGTCAGCCATTGATTGACACTGCATCAGTGCAGCCTTTCTGTCTGTCCATCCACTCATTCTCAGTGATGTCACACTATTCCATTCACCCATCCTCCATCAGATCACCTATTCCATCATCTACCCATCCCTTATCGATTCAACCACCCCAACCATTCACCCTCTAGGAACTTACCCATCCCACCCATTCATTTCATTCAATGGTTCTAACAATCAGTTCAACGTGTTTGTCCCCATTTCTCTCCCATCTTCTCCATGGCAGACCTGTCGTCCTTCCCCAAACCCACCATCCAAGCTTCGGCAACATCGGTCCAACTGGGAGAGAACTTCAGTGTGACCTGTATGGCTCTGGGTGAGCTGGACATCGCTGTGGACTTTATCTGGGAGTATCCAGGGCAGAAGGTAAGCAGAGGGTAAGAGGAGGCTGTGCACGTGTGTGTGTGTGCGCGCGCACACACGCTGATGGTGTGTTGGGCAGGAGCCTGGGGGTGAGGAATTAGGATGAGGGCTAGGAGAGATCATGGCAGAGCGGAACCACTGCTTGACTGGGAATCTGAGGAACCTGACACTGCTTCTCTGCATGACCTTGGGCAAGTCACTTCCCTTTTCAGGGCCTCAGTTTCCTCATTTGTTAAATAGAGCTACTTCTTAGTTACTGTGTAAAGCTTGTTCCTTTGTTAATTTATCCAGCACTGATTACTGACCACCCTCCACATGCCAGACATTGTACTAAGTGCTGAGACCACAATGATGAGGCAAAAAGAGATGTGGCTTCTGTCTACAAGCTCACAGTTGGAAATGAACGTGATCATCAAGAGAAAACTAAGTGCTACCCTGAGGTTACAACAGGACAGTGTGATAAGGTCATCAGGGAGTCTTCTGTGAGGTGACATTTGAGTTGAGGCCAGACTGGCCCAAATCTCCTGAAAATGGGGCTGAGGCAAGTGCTTAGTCCCCATGGCTGGTGTGTGTGTAATAAGAGATGAACAAAATACATTAGCAATTGTCTCCTGGGTGTCTGCCGTGGGCCAGACCTTCCTAAGATGTTGTCGGAGAGGTGATAGTGACGTTCTTTCCTCTCGAAGAACTTGCCCCCATAACCCTCACACATCTGGAGTGCAGCTGGGTCAAATGGCAGACCCACCAGCGCTGAAAACTTCAGGAATTCTTAAAAAGGCTTCCTGGAAGAGCTGGAATTTGACATGAGCCTTGGAGGGTGGGCTGGACCTCGCATAGACATGGTGAAGGTGAGCTCCCCAGAGGCCTTAGGAGGGAGAGAATGGGGGATGATTCTCCCATTTGTCAAAAGTGGAAACCAAGACCCAGTAAGGGGTAAAGAACACACCCATGGCTGGGAGACACGGCTTCACTATGCTAGCATTTCTCCAAACATGTTCCTTGGAATGGCAGGACACCAAAAAATCCAGCTCCAACCCCCCAAAAATGTGCTTTTCGGAAAACACTGCGTCTTATAACCATCACCTGCCTCGGAGATTCAAAACTCACATGCACATGTGACAGATTCAGTGGCCAGAGTCTCCCCAATTTAATTTTACTTGACTCAGTGTTTCTCAAACACTGTTCATAAGAGAACCCCACTGCCCCCTCTTTGGGGAGGCAGCACCCATTAACAAAACTTCACAAAACCAAAGTGCCACAAAACACACACTGGAGGGTGCTGCTCCCAACCAAGTCACTTCCTGTATCTCTATGAGCAGGTGAGGAGATCCCGGATTCTCCCCAGGGACTTGAGAAGCTCACATTTGCCACAAAGAACCTGGCCTTCCAGGTGCTCGGATATGTGTGTGTGTGTGTGACCTTGGGTGAGTCACTGTCCCACAGTGCCTCTTACTTGCCTGCTGGTGCCTAAGTCAGAGAAGACATCTGGGGTCGCTGATGGACAGTTATTTTTTGTTCCAGCAGCTGGGCTGACCCCCCTACGTCAGCGAGTGGGCCAATGTCATTCACAGAGAGGGCCAGGTGCAGGGGGAGGCAGGGAGCGCCCTGCATGTGGAAGAGGCCCGGGCTGGGGACTCTAGCATCTACAACTGCTGGGCCACCAACCTTCAGGGCACAGGGACTGCCACCACCCACGTCCATGTGACCAGAAGCCCTTCTGTGTCCCCTGCCCCCTCCTAGCTCCCTCCCTGGCTGCCAGCATCCCAGTGTAGAGCAATGGGGAGAAACAGGGGTAGGTAACCGCGTGAACCTTGGTGTTTTTGGTGCCAAGCCACTGTCCTCCACAGAGAAGAAAGAGCCTTGGTGCTCCCCCCGATACTCTGCCCGCCCATCACTGCTTCCACGCCTCGCATCAGCCTCGCAGCCTCCCTCCAAGCCCTGACCTCTTCCCATGGCCAGTCGTCACTCCAACATCAGGCACCATTTCAAGGCTGGGTAAAGCTAGGGCCAGCAGGGTACCAGCACCCCAGGAGGGAGCGCAGAGTCACTGGCGAGTCCCCCAAGCCCAGACCATATCCCTCAATGATCCCTGCCACTCGCAGAGGTCCTCAGAGAGGGATCACCTCCTCCCTCTCCCAGGAAACCGCAGGGGCCAGATAAACACAATTCCATAGTTTCCACAGCTTGTCTGCCTCGGCATGAGGCCATGACCACAGTTTATCTCCTTGCATCTGCCATAGGCTACATGAGGGGAACCTTGCTCCCCACAACCTGCCCCTTCTCCAGCCCTGCCCCTCTCAATTAAAATCATGCTTTCTAAAGTGCATTCTGCAGTCTGAAGTGCTTAGGTTGGGGTAAAAGTTGCTCACAGGAGTTTAGAAAATGCTGGACACTCTGCTTCCTTCTTGGAAATTTGCAGTGCACATTACCATATTTAAGGTTCTGAGAAGTCCTGCACTTTGCAGATCTGTTTAACTGGACTGTACCTAGAGTTCCTCAAATTACTTGGCTATCAATTCTTTTCTTGGTCAGGCCTATTAATGTGCAATGAATGGGTGTATCCCAGACAAGCTCTGGGAAAAGTTGCATGAAGATGTACATTTGTACTTCACTCCAGAGCTGTTCCCAAGGCTCCCAGATGGACAACTTATTTTTGCATGGCTGGAGAAACAGCTCAGCACTCCCCTAGCCCTACTAGGGGAGAAGTGGAGAAACAGTCACATATGAACTCGCAGAACTACAGATGGCTAAAGACCAGACCAGATCCAGTGGAATAAAGAAGGCAGTCTGGGATGATGGAGGAAACCTCAGTGCTACTGGATTGTCTTTTCTTACTTGCTGGCCTGCGGCCTGGGGCTAGAGCTGAGGGATCTCAGGCAAGGCCCTCTGGCTCTCGTGATGGTGATCGGTTTGCTCTGCTGCTGAAGAGGGATAAGAACGGGCTTCAAGGATCCTAGGCAGATGAGAGGAGGGAAGTGTATCTGAGAGCATTGAATTAAAATGTTCTGTGCAGGGGAGGGTTATCATGATAGCATCTGGCTAACCTGAAGCTTCCTCAGAAGAATAGTAAATCCACAGACGGTCTGGGTGGACAGGCCTGCTGAGCTTGGTTACTTTAGCTTGGTTACTTCTGCACTGATGGGGAAGCCGAGGGCCAGGGTCCAGGGTCCTGGCGCCTGGCATCAGGGGTGGTAGGAGTCAAGGTAGGAAGGAATAAGAGAGAGACCAGAAGTGAGTGGGACAGATAGAGGACTAGGAGAAAGACTAAGTCACACATCTGATCCTTCCAAAGCCTGGGGAGGAAAAACAAGCACACCACACTAAGAGCTGGATGACAGAGGAGGTCCTAGTCCTGGCTTTGTGGGTCCCACTCCCCACTTCGGCTTCCTTGTTGGGTGCAGGGAAGAGGTCCAAGCTCTGCCTGTTAGGTGTACCCAGGGGACACTGAGACTGAGGGACCAGGAGGGCTGAGAAGTGAGTCTTGCCTGGTGGGGGAGGAGTTCTGGCTTAACCCCTGGGCTGACAGACTCTGGGACCAGGAGCAGTGGCACGCCCCACACTATCCCCAGCAGCAGCCCCAAGGGCCTCCAGCAACTCCCTTACCAGCAGCCTGCCTTTCCCTGTTGATTCCCAGGGTGTGGGCCACTTCCTCCTCCTTTCCCCAGCCCCGAGTCTGAGCCTCACACCATCCCAGAATGGGGCACAGAAGTGACTCAAGTATCATTCGCTCGGGTCCCCTGGCTGTTTTAGAGGAGAGGTAAACTGAGGCTGAGGGAGGGCCCGGCCAGAGGTGGAAACATCTGGGGGAAGCTGACAAGTCAAGACCAGTGGGTTGTCACTTCTTCGTCAGATGGCCGCAGCGCCACTGGCTGCCCCTGAGAAAAGCTCGGGACTTCCCTGATTTGGATGGAGAGAACGAGGAAGAACGGAAGGACTCCTCTTTGCTTGTTTCCTGGGCCAACTCGAGGGGTGGGCGCTTCTGGGGCCTCAAAGCCCGGTGGGTGATCTTGCACGGCCCAAGCCCCCCCCCCCCCCCCC